>NW_005358650.1:8654545-8739213 GCF_000412655.1 Myotis brandtii
GCCGCCATCTTGGTTGGCAGTTAATTTGCATATCGCCCTGATTAGCCAATGGGAAGCGTAGCAGAGGTATGGTTAATTACCATGTTTGTCTATTATTAGATAGGATTATTGATCATTCCCTTCCTGAAACATTTTTTAAATTAACTTCTGATATTCCATACTTGATTTTCCTTCTTTTCTCCCTGGATGGAACTACTTGGTTTTCTTGGTAGGTTTATTCTTTTTTTTGACCTATAAATATGAAATGTCCCAGGCCTCAATCCTTTGATCTTCCTTCTACTTATACTTACTCACTATATGGATCTCATCTAATCATAGCTTTATGTATTTAATTGAAATTAGAGGCCCGGTGCACAAAAATTTGTGCACTCAGGGGTAGGGGGTCCTTCAGCCCGGCTTGTGCCCTCTCGCAGTCTGGGACCCCTCGGGGGTTACCACTTGCTGGCTGAGGCCTGCTCCCCGGGGGATTGGGCCTAAGATGGCAATCAGACATCCCTCTGGCAGCCCGGCAGCCCTTGGGGGATGTCCATTTGCCAGCGGGGAGCAGACCTAAGCTGCAGTCAGACATTCTTAGCACTGCTGAGGAGGCAGGAGAGGCTCCCACCACCACCGCTGTACTGGCAGCCATCAGCCTGGCTTGTGGCTGAGCAGAGCTCCCCCATGTGAGAGCGCACTGACCACCAGAGGGCAGCTCCTGCATTGAGTGTCTGCCCCCTAGTGGTCAGTGTGTGTCATAGTGACCAGTCATTCCCAGTCTTTCTGCTGTTAGGGTCAGTTTGCATATTACCCTTTTACTATATAGGATAGAGGCCTGGTGCATGGGTGGGGGCCAGCTGGTTGGCCCTGAAGTGTGTCCCGGATCAGGGTGGGGGTCCCGCTTGGGTGCCTGGCCAGCCTGGATGACGGGCTGATGGCTGTTTGCAGCTGGTCACACCCCCTTCAGGGTGGGGGTCCCCACTGGGGTGCCTGGCCAGTCTGGGTGAGGGGCTGAGGGCCGTTTTCAGGCTGGTCTGCGACTGAAGCTCCCCCCTCTTTTTTTTTTTCTTTTATTCTGGGATTTATTTACCTTCTATAGCTGTCACTGGAGCTGAGAGCCAGCTCCAGCTCTGAGGCCCTGCTCCAGCTCTGAGGCCGTGGCTGGCTGAAAGCAGGTATCTGGGGTTTGTTTAGCTTCTATAATTGAAACATTGTTGCTGTCCTGCTCGCTCCAACTCTGAGGCAGCGGCTGGCTGAAAGCAGGTATCTGGGGTTTGTTTAGCTTCTATAATTGAAACATTGTTGCTTCCGGAGCTCAGAGCTGGGCCGAGGCAGACGGGGAACCTTGGCTTCCTCCATCACTGGAGCAAGCAAGCCTCATATTCGCTTCAGCTGCGTGGCTGCCGGCCGCCATCTTTGTTGGCAGTTAATTTGCATATCCTGCTGATTAGCCAATGGGAAGCGTAGCGGAGGTATGGTCAATTACCATGTTTGTCTATTATTAGATAGGATTACTTGTAATTTTATGTCTCCAGTCCTGACCTCCCTCTCTCTTCAATATGTCTGATCAGTTGACATCTCTAGTTGGATGTCAATCGGATAAAACTGGATTTGCCCCAAACAACTTTTGATTTCCTCTCAACATGCTCTTTCCTTAGTGTTTCCTAAGTATGCATAGTCAATTGTAGATCTTTTTAAAAATGCAAGTGCCTGGCCATCTGAGACCACCTGAATCTGAACCTAAAGTACTATCATTCACTTAGTTGCTAAGTCAACAAAACATAAAGTCATCCTAGACTTTGTTCTCACACCCCACATATAACCCATTAACAAATTCTGTTAGTTTTACCTTCTAAATAAATCTAAATCTGACTATATTGCACTTCCCCTCTGCTGCCATCCTAGTATAAGCCAACATTTCTCTCCTGGACTACAGTAGTAGCCTATTAACTGCTTCTATTATGTTATTTTAGTCTCTTCTCCAGAGAACAATCAGATTGATCCTTTTAAAAAGGGAATTGGATTATGCTGCTTGCTTTTCTCTTACTTTTCCATGGCTTTCAATTCAAAGACCCTTCCCTGATTTGGTCTTTGGTTACCTTTTTTATCTCATTTTCTACTACTTTTTCCCTTGTTCACTCTGCTTTAGCCACCCTTATTTGGGCCTTTGTTTTGTTGTTTCCTGTGTCTGGAATTCTGTTCCCACAGATACTCATATGGCCCAATGTCTATTCCATTTAGCTCTCTATTTAGATAGTGATTTCTCAGAGAGGCCTTTTCTTATCATTTTACTAAAATTGCACCCTTTTCTTACTATTTCTTCTTACCTTGCTTTATTATTCTTATTGTACAGTTGATCCTTGAACAATGTGGGGTTAGGAGTGCAGTCCCCCATGCAGTTGAAAATTCCACATATATTTTGACTCCCCCCAAAATTAACTACAGTTCCACCCTGCCTGGTATGGCTCAGTTGGTTAGAGTGTTGTCTCAAGCACCAAAGGGATTCAGTCCCTGGTTGGGACACATATGGGAGGAAGCCCATTAGTGTATCTTGGTGAGCTTATGATAGTTTAATAACTGTCTTTTCTTCTCTGAAATTCCAGAGATAGTCCCTATTCCATCCTGTTTATATTAAGAGCATATTAATAACAGATCCTTTGGGATGATATGAGTTAAGGGTTGTATAATGCTGTTAATGATATAGTTAGGTGAAATAGCCAGTCCCAGCTAATTCTTCTGATGCTCAGTTCTTTCATTTAAATAAAAATTAAAATGATTTTAAATAATTTGGAAATTTAACACATATTTATCTTTTTCTTATTTTAGTTGATTACAGACATAGTGAAACCAGTGCAACAGTTCTGATGGTTGCCGCAGGACGAGGTTTTTCAAGTCAAGTAGAGCAGTTAATTAGTATGGGAGCCAATGTCCATAGCAAAGCATCAAATGGCTGGTAATTTTAAATTGTATCCATTCTTTGTATATCTTTGTATAGGTACACATATTTTTTGACTTTTCATATTTATCTTTATATTAAAAGCTATTGTGTAATAATTGCTGGTACATCTCTAATGGGTGAATGAAAAATTTTGAGCAACTACTAGTTTTGTAGTTTTGAGAACATTATTTATTTGTCTTAATTTGATATCTTTGAATTTTGGCAGGATGGCTTTAGATTGGGCTAAACACTTTGGGCAGACTGAAGTTGTGGATCTTCTAGAATCTTACAGGTAAAACTTTATACTATGTTTAATTCTAACTGCTTTTTAAAAAATCTCAGCCATGTAAATTATAGAAAGTGACAAATTTACAGTCCCTTATTGAGATATTTTGTGTGTGTGTGTGTGTGTGTGTGTGTGTGTGTGTGTGATTCTAAGGAATTTTTCTGATTTTTTGGTGTAGGTTGCTAATAAGATCCACTGTGTTATAATATTTATCTTATTTTTTATTTTATTTTGAAAAAGCAGAAGGGGAATTTCCAGTTAAACGTGGTAGCTACAGACATGTATTTATCACTGCATTTTCCCAAAACTTGACTAAAATGATAAGGAAAGGAATATAAAATGTGTAAACTGGCAAAATTATTTGGCAGATCCAAATGTTAATTCTAGTATGGTGGGTTTTGTTGTTATTTCAATAATAGCACTCAGAACCTGCAATCCTTTTAATGCTAACATTTTTAATGTTTCAGACATTCTTTTTTTTTTTTTTAATATATTTTTATTGGTTTCAGAGAGGAAGGGAGAGGGAGAGAAAGATAGAAACATCAATGATGAGAGAGAATCCTTGATCGGCTATCTCCTGCACAACCCACACTGGGGACTGAGCCCGCAAATGCCCTGACCAGGAATTGAACCATGACCTCCTGGGTCATAGGTTGATGCTCAACCACTGAACCACCGTGGCTGGGCTGTTTAGACATTTTTATGGTGTCAGGTATAGCACACTAGACACTACAAATTACCAAGTAATTATCTAGATAATATTTTAATTATTCTGGTTAATTGGGCTTTCTTTTTATTTCCCAGATTATGACATTATCAATTACAAATTTTAAATATTTAAAATTAAATATATTATGTTTGTTGCATAATTCATAATTGATATCTAAAGTTTATAGCTTAAAACAAATAATGTAATAGCATCTTCATTTACCTGTTAAAAAGTAAGAAAAAAACTTGGAATGTTTTAAAATGGATCTTAAAGTTTAAATACTGCAATTATAAAGTTGTATAAGTTTAATGTTTTCCCCAATGAAAGCAGTCTTATGTTTATCTTTCTGCCAAACTCTTTTAGAGAGATTGTATTATATTTATTTCCTAGAAATCTTATGGATAAATACTAGTGATAGTAGTAGTTTATATCTTTACTAGAGGCCCGATGCACGAAAATTCGTGCAAGAGTAGGCCTTCCTTCCCCCGGCTGTTTGCACCGGCTTCCCTGTGGCACCCAGGACCTGGGCTTCCCTCCTCCAGCCGCTGGCAGGCACCTGGGACCCGGGCTGGCTTCCCCCGGGCCTCCCGCAGGCACCTGGGACCTGGGCTGGCTTCCCCTGGGCCGCCTGCAGGCACCCGGGACCCCTACTGGTTTTCCCCAGGCCGCATGCAGGCACCCAGGACCCAGGCTGGCTTCCCTCAGGCCTCCCGCAGGCGCCTGGGATCCGGCTGGCTTTCCTCCAGCCCCAGCTTCGTCAGGAAGGGCATCCGGAAGATGTCTGGTCTAATTAGCATATTCCCCCATTTATTTTTATAGATGTGTAGGATAAAGAATTAAGGCATTTATTTCAGTAATTTATGCTGAATCTGGCTTTTGGAAAATAGCAAAATTAACTTACTTTTAGTATAGAACTACCAAATTAAGAATCTTGTTAAGTTGGTACCTATAGAATTTTCTTTAAATGGAATTTTCTTCAGAGTGTTGTTTATCATAGTGAAGAATAAGAAACAACCTACTAAGAAAATATAATGATGACCATAAGTTTGGTTTTTAAATGTTTATTGAGATAAAATTCATAAACCATATCAATCACCCAATTAAGTGTGCATTTAAAGTTTTTTAGTATGTTTACAGTGTTATGCAGTCATTACCACAATCAATTTTAAGAACATATTCATTACCCCAAGAGGAAATCTATACTATCAGTCACTCCTCATTTTCCCCAACTCTCACAGCCCAAAGCATCCACTAATGTTCTGTTTCTATAGATTTGTCTATTCTGGGTATCCTATATAATAAAGGGTAATATGCAAATTGACCCTAACAGGTAACCAACCAGGAATGATCGGTCGCTATGACACTCACTGACCACCAGGGGGCAGATGCTTAATGTAGGAGCTGCCTCCTGGTGGTCAGTGCACTTCCACAGGGGGAGCGCCACTCAGCCAGAAGCCGGCTCATGGCTGGTCAGCACAGCAGTGGTGGTGGGAGCCTTGCCTGCCTCCGTGGCAGCGCTAAGGATGTCTGACTAGTGGAGCGGGCCTGAGCCAATAGTCGGACATCCTCCAAAGGCTCCCAGGCTGCCAGAGGGATGTCTGACTGCCAGCTTAGGCCTGATCCCCCCACGAGTGGGCCTAAGCAGGCAGGTGGACATCCCCCGAGGGTTTCTGGACTGCCAGAGGGCGCAGGCCGAACTAAGGGGACTCCCTCCCGTGTGCACGAATTTTCATGCACCAGGTCTCTAGTTCCATATAATTGGAATCATATAATATGATTGATGGTCTTCTGTGATTGGCTTTGTTCACCTAGCATGATGTTTTCAAGGTTTATTCATGTTGCAGCATCCTTTTCTGATTGAGTAATATTCCATTCTGTGGACAGATCACAGTTTTTTATCCATTCATTAGTTGATGAACATTTTGGTTGTTTCTACTGTTATGAATAATATTGGTATGAACATTTGTCTACAAATTTTTATGTGGACATGTATTTTTATTTCTTTTGTATATATACCTAAGAGTCAAATTGCTGGGGCATATGGTAACACTCTGTTTAACATTTTGAGAAACTGACACATTGTTTTCAAAATGGCTGCGGTATTTTACATTCCTACTTAGCAATGTGTGAGGGGAAAGTTCCAATTTCTCCACACCCTCTCTAACATTGTTTTTTAATGAAGTGTTATCTCGTGGTTTTGATATTTGTTTCTCTAATGACGAATAACATTTTTTCATGTGTTTTTTGGTCATTTGCATATTTTCTGTGGAGAAATTTCTTCAGGTTGTGTTTTTTAAAAAGTACTTATTGTCAAATTTACTTTGAATAATGTACTTTAAACCAAAACATGAATTATAGTTGGGACATTAAATATCACTTATCTTTCTTAATGTCTGTTGAAAATTTGAAGAAGGACATAGTGGGGCTCATTGGTCTTAAAGGGTTATTCTTTTTAATTAAAGTTGACTTGGCCTTCTTTTTTTTAGTGCTTCATTGGAATTTGGAAATCTAGATGAAAGTTCTCTGGTTCAAACAAATGGAAGTGACCTCAATGCAGAAGATAGAGAGCTCCTGAAAGCTTATCATCATAGTTTTGATGATGAAAAAGTAGACTTGGATTTGATCATGCATCTCCTGTACAATATCTGCCATAGTTGTGATGCTGGTAAATAAGTGTTGTCTAAAAGATCTGGAACAAAATGTATACTTTGATTTAAAAATTAATAATTTGTGTGTACAAATTTTTGTATAATTCCCTTGACAATGCATAACCTCTTAAGTATCTTAATTATTACAGTTTATCAGTACTTGAAAACATGTGATATAGTTCATTATAGCTAATTCTATTGATTGGTTCTGGTTTTACATGAAATTTAATATTAACAAAATCATTTCTCTCCAAGGTGCAATATTAATTTTTCTGCCTGGATATGATGAAATTGTTGGACTGAGGGATCGCATCCTATTTGATGATAAGCGGTTTGCTGACAATACACATAGGTAAAAACTAAAGCTTTATATTTTTTGATTTAAATTAAAGATAGGCACCATAGTATATTTTCTCTTTCAATTGTCAACAGATATCAAGTCTTTATGCTTCATTCAAACATGCAAACATCTGATCAAAAGAAAGTATTAAAAAACCCACCTGCAGGTGTTCGAAAAATAGTAAGCTTCATAAAATTTTATTTTTTCTATTTTAGTAGTCATTGGTTCTGTTTTCATATTAACTATAACATAACATCCCATTGCAGATCCTTTCCACCAATATTGCTGAAACCAGCATCACAGTCAATGATGTTGTCTTTGTTATTGATTCTGGTAAGGTGAAAGAGGTATGTATGGTTAAGTTGTATTTTCAACTCAAATGAGGAAGGTTAAGATGCATTTAAGTACATGCTTTCATAAGAAGAATTCACTTTAATGGGGATATTTCTGGTTCTAGATAAATTTAACAGTAAATGTTAATTTCACTAAAGTGAATATTCTCCCTTAAACAATTCAGTGTATAGGATCTATCTTGTTATTTTTACAAATTATACAAAAAAGTAGCTTTTGCTCACTACATATTAGGAAGGAAGTAAAGGGTTTGGCTAGTTACAGTGAAAATTTTGTCCAACTGTGGGCATTTGATTACATGTTTTCATTCTACATGTGGGAATGGCCCATATCCTTCTTATTTATTGTTATATCTTCAATGCTCCAAGAATAGTAGGTAATCAGGAGATATTTAATGTAAGGGAGCCATACTGAAAGAAAGCAAACAAAAAATAAATTTCATTAGATCACTGCCATGTTTAATCTTTGACCTATTGTCTATGGCTGCTTTTACACTGCAGTGGCAGAGTAGTTGCAACAAAGACCCTCTGCAAAGGCTAAAATATTTAGTACCAGCCCCTGCTGTAAATAAAAGTCAGCATTTCCTTTTAGTAATGGAGTGCCTAGCAACTCTCATTTCACTGAAAGAATTGAAAATGATAAAGGTAGTTGATTTGTCAAGGAAAGAAATACTATCCATGTTGTAGAAGGCAAAGTATGTCTGTTCTAGTGGATATAAATAATGGTTTTTAATGTGAAAATTTTTTTAATTACTTTATAATATTTTCAGTGTTCATTTTCAAGATGTTTCTAGGAATATCTTGTAGAAAAAATTTTTATAAAATTTGGACATTTCATTGTAGTTGGATACTGTAAAGAAGGGGTACATTTTATTTTTTATAGGAGAATAATTATGAATATTATTAAAAATCTGAATAGTGAGTCAATGAAAATTCAGATTTTATTGCCCTAAAATTATCTAGAGCTGAAGTAGATTTTGAATATCTTAGAAATTAATTTCTTTAGGTGTTATTTATCAAATAAACATGACAAATGTAACATTTTATTAAAAACTAAATAAGTAGCATCTTTTCTAAAAATCCCAGAAACTATTAGGAGAAACACATTTGTAGTTTTATATAGTTATTTTTTGAAAGGGAAATTATTGTCACTGAATGTTTGAAGCATATTTTAGTCATGTTTCTCTACAGTAAATTTTCTTTGAGGAAGTATGCTGTAACATTCTGGATCGGCTAACTACATTACAGTAGTAGCTCAGCAGGAGATACAGTGGAAGGGATTAAAATGTTTTTCACTTTGGGATAGGATTGTTTCAGCTATTGTTATTCTTTTAAAAAAATATATTTCTTTATTGATTTCAGAGAGGAAGGAAGAGGGTGAGATAGAAACATCAATGATAAGAGAGAACAATTGATTGGCTGCCTCCTGCACACCCCCTACTGGGGATGGAGCCCGCAACCCAGGCTTGTGCCCTTGGCCGGAATCGAACCCGGGACCCCTCAGTCTGCAGGCTGACGCTCTATCCACTGAGCCAAACCAGCTAGGGTGGCCATTGTTATTCTTATTTCTCTAGATCAAGCTTCCTAGAAAGTATTTTAGAAAAATGTTTTTTCCTGATCTGTTCTTCACAATGATGTAAACCTGATGGACAGTGATGTGAAGAGAATAGATTAGTTCTTTCCCATCTTGATGCCTTATGAGAACTGACTGCTATTATTTAACTGTAGAAGAGAGAAACAAATAGCTCAGCAAGGCACAGAATGAGGGAGTTTTTCAGGTCTTCTGAGTTATTATTCTTTTTCTTTAGAATGTTTGTAGTCAGAAATCTGGATTAAAAAAAATTAGTACTCTGCTGTAATTATCTAATCAAGGGGCACTCTGAATTAAACTTGGCATATTAAAATATAACTAGAGGCCCGGTGCACAAAGTTCGTGCACTTGGGGGGGTGCGTCCCTCAGCCTGGCCTGCGCCCTCTTGCAGTCCGGGATCCCTGGGGGGATGTCCCACTAAGCCTTCAGTCAGACATCCTTAGCATTGTCATGGAGGCGGGAGAGGCTCCCACCACTGCCCCTGGGCTCGCCAGCCATGAGCCCGGCTTCTGGCTGAGCAGTGCTCCCCCTGTGGGAGCACACTGACCACCAGGGGGCAGCTCCTGCATTGAGTGTCTGCCCCCTGGTGGTCATTCCACCATTTGGTCATTTGCATATTAGCCTTTTATTATATAGGATGGTTTTGCTATTTCTTCCTAAATGCCTTTTAAGTTTTAACATGAAGGTGATTTAAATATTACAGAAATCCTTTGATGCACTGAATTTTGTTACAATGTTAAAAATGGTGTGGATTTCCAAAGCTAGTGCCATACAACGAAAGGGCAGGTAATGTATATTTAATGTACATTCAAAAATTGCCTGTAAAATGGAAACATATTCATATGTATTACATATTAATGTATATTGCAGTTTCTGTAAAATGTTAACATTTTCATGTTAGTCTTTATTTTATATTACTTTTGCAAAGCAAACTAATTTAATACTGTTTAAAAAATATCACATTCAGGTTATGTTAAAATTAAAAATTTTTGCCTGGTATAAACCATATTCATAACATGTAAGAAACTTAAAACAAAAAATAAAAGCAAAAATGTCAAACATTTGCAAGATGGGACAAAGGACTAATTTTTGTATTATACAAAAAAGCTTTTAAAAAACTGGTTAATAAAGACCAGCACATTAACTTCACATATGTTACCTTATGTATATACCAAAATAAATGTAAATTAATGAGGTACTGCTTATCAGATTGACATTGATGAAAATGTTAATAGTGCGTGCAACAGAGCTGGCAAAAGCATGGGCCTATAGGCTTTCATAGTTTGCTGATGGGAGTGTAAATTGGTGAGATTTCTTCAGAGGGCAGTTTGAAACTGTTTATCCAAATCTACCCTTCCATAGTGGATTCCACTTCTCATAATTTATCCTGAGTATACTTGCACATGATGTATGTTTAAGAATGTTTTTCATAGCATTTTTTTGTAATAGTTTGGGAACACTGTAGTGTCCATCAACAGTGAAGTGGTTATATTGCTAAAGCCACACAGTGGTATACCAGTGTAACTGTTAAAAGGAAAATATTTGGATGTATGTCTTTTTATGTGGGATGAGTTTTCAGAATATATTAAGTGAGAAAAGTAAGGTATGGAACATGTCTCTCATATTCTGCTGTACTAAAAAATATATGTTTGTATATATATTTAGATGTAAATGCATTGTTAAGTCCGAGAGAAACATTGAAAAACAATTATTGGCTCTGTGTTTCACTTACTGACAATTGTAAACCTACTTTGCCCACCCCTATATATCATTTAGGTACCATTCATGAATCTCACTTTATAAATGAGATAATGGAGTCCTAGACAAGTGAAGTGCCGTCATAAAGGATAAGTGTCAGAGTAGCAATTCAAACTCGGATGTCCTGATACTAGTTCAGTGTTCTATATCCTAAATCACATTGGTTGTACAGTTTACTTATTATAGTCTTTATTCCTGAGTCTTAATTTTGTATTTTACTTTAAAGGGCAGGGCGATGTAGACCTGGAATTTGTTTTCGTCTGTTCAGTAGACTCCGATTCCAGAATATGTTGGAATTTCAGACTCCAGAACTTTTGAGAATGCCATTACAGGTAGAAGTTTACTTAACTCTAAAAGCCTATCTTTGTGGGAAAGGGAGGAGAAGGGATCATTTCAACTTATGCTGATTTGACTTTTCAATAATCAATTTATGAAACAATTTATAAAACAAAATTATCAAATATATATTATGGTAGGTGGTTATGTATATAACTAATATTTTTTATATACAGAAAATTTAATTTACAAACCTTCAAAGCTTTAAAGAATTACTTGAGTATAGTTTATAAGAATAGCATTTGTTTTTGTGCATTATTCTAGGAGTCTGTCAACCATGTAGTTTTCACCTTTTACATTTTCAATGAGGATTACAAAACAAATTATTTGACGTCCAAAACATAATACCAGAATCTCAGTTTAAGATGCTGAGGTTACCTTGGTAGATTTGGAACTAAGTTCACTGAAATTTCCTGGCCGTTACTGTTTTCCTTCAGGTTTTCTGACTTCATGGAACAGCCTAGGGAAAACTATCATAGCATTAATTCGATTCTCTGCTGTGCTGAACTAGATGCTGACTCCCAAACCTTTAAAGAGACACTACATCATATTTTTGGTAACCACATATCTAGATGACTTCCCACTTCCTCATGCTCATGTGCCATTTTATGTTCTTCTTAGGACAAATTATAAAATTCTTAACAAACGCCTAAATTATTTCTCAAGCTTGTGTCTCCAGTTTTAATTTTTTAGCTCCTGCCTTTTGTCCTCTCTCTACTCATACCAGTAGTTTTCATTTCCCAAGCACATCTTATTTGTATTGATCTTAGGGCCTTCATATGTGCTATTCCCTCTCGCGAGACTCCTCCCCCTTACTCTTTTTATAATTAACTCCTACTCAGTCTTTATGTCTTAGTTTAAATGTCATTTCCTCAAGAAATGGTTTTTGACTAAAATGGCTTCCTTTTCCTGCTTCTTCCTGAACTTGATTAATTTACCTCTTCAGCTCCCTGTGTCCTTCATAGCATTTATCACAGTTGTAATTAAAGAGTTAATTATGTAATTATTCTGTTCTTCACACACAATGAAAACTTCATGAGGGTGGACACTTGTCTGACAGTCTGTCCTCTTCTTTTTCTCCAACTTGCTGCACAGTACCTAGCACTTAGTAAGCACTTAAGTATTTGTTGAATAGATACAAGATTCCAGAAGGTAATATAAAGGAAAAAAAAGATATTTTGGACAGTAACTCTTAAAACTGTGTGAGGAGACATTGTCACTGGTGGCAGTGGTAATTTTGATATGAATTGTTGGAGGGTGTTCATAAAAATTTTGGAACCTAGGGCAAAGTATGAGCCTATGTTTCCTTGAAAGACATTGTTCCCTTTACTGTTGTTCATTTTAGTCAGAGACTGCTAGTCTTTGGGAACTGTAGTTCTCATGATTTCTTTAAAAATAAATGTCAATATCTCAAAATTATTTGCTATTCTTATTTACAGGAACTTTGTTTACATACCAAACTGTTAGCTCCAGTTAATTGTCCTATTGCGGATTTCCTTATGAAAGCTCCTGAACCTCCACCAGCTTTAATTGTACGGAATGCTGTACAAATGCTTAAGGTTCGTGTCTTAATGGTTTTATTTAACCTATATGAAATTTAAACCAAATGAGAACACATCTTAACTAAAACGATCTTAACCATGTACTTTGAATAAATACTGTTGTGGTAGTTATAATAAAACAGTAGCTCGTTTTAATATATTTAAAGCAAAATATATTTTTTGTGTGTGATGTGATAGCAAAACAAAGTTTACATTCTCATTTCTTTTTTATAGACTTTTAGATATGTCATTTGCTTAAACATAGTTTTTGGTTATGTTAAATTCTGTCTTCTATTCTTTTGTTTAGACAATAGATGCAATGGATGCATGGGAAGATCTCACTGAACTTGGATATCATTTGGCTGACTTGCCAGTAGAACCACATCTTGGTAAAATGGTCCTGTGTGCTGTTGTTTTAAAGTGTCTGGACCCTATCCTTACAATTGCCTGCACACTAGCCTATCGAGATCCTTTTGTCTTGCCAACTCAGGCCTCTCAAAAACGCGCAGCTATGCTTTGTAGGAAACGTTTCACTGCTGGAACTTTCAGTGATCATATGGCACTTCTCAGAGCATTCCAGGTACTATCATTGTTATTTCATTTCTGAAAATGTTGCTGGTTAAACACATTTCTGGAGCAAGTGTAAGAAATTTAAAAACTAGATATGATTCTATTAATTTTGTTTCATTATAACATCACATTTTATTAATTTCCCAGAAAAAAATCTTCCTACTGTTAATGTTAACATTATCACAGTTTTTCTCTACTTTTTTTCTTTCATTTTATCTTTGTAGGAATATGTGTATTGTAGGTGTGTACATACTTATTTTTATTTATACTTGTATTTATTTTTAATACTCAAGTTTCTTTTTTTTTTTTTTTTTTTTTAATATATTTTTTATTGTTTTTTTACAGAGAAGAAGGGGGAGGGATACCAAGGTACATGCCCCTGACCGGAATCGAACCTGGGACCCTTCAGTCCGCAGGCCGACGCTCTATCCACTGAGCCAAACCGGTTCGGCAATACTCAAGTTTCTTATCTTTCAATTATATCTTGGGCAAGGAATGCTCTAAAATTTTAGTTAATAACACTCTATGTTACTCGAAATATATAGAACAAAGCTTAGAAGAAATTTACCTTGAGTTTAATGTCTATTTTTTTTTTTTAGAGTACACCTTTTTTTTTGTATGATCAAGACACTATGCTAAGAACTTAATTTTATAAAGCAAAATAAAAAAAAATCACTTAAAACCTATCCTATATAATAAAAAGCTAATATGCAAATCGATTGAATGGCAGAATTACCAGTCGCTATGACATGCACTAGCCACCAACCGGCAGACGCTCAATGCAGGAGCTGCCCCCTGGTGGTCAGTGCACTCCCACAGGGGAGCGCTGCTCAGCCAGAAGCTGGGCTCACGGCTGGCTAGCGCAGCGGCGGTGGCCGGAGCCTCTCCCGCCTCTGCCGCAGTCGGACACCCCCCTAGGGCTCCCAGACTGCGAGAGGGCACAGGACGGGCTGAAGGACCCCCCCCCCCACTCCTCCCTCCCTGAGTGCATGAATTTCGTGCACCAGGCCTCTAGTTAAGATAATAGTAGTGAAAAATGAGGAAAGGGCTAAATGGGAAAGGAAAGATAAGGAAAGTGAGGCTTTGAAGAAGGGAAATTATATATAATTTAGAAATTCAGATGCAGGGGATAATTTCATTATTTCTTCAAAAGGTAGACATGTTATTTATCCTTAAATTCTTCTGAATGTAGTCTATGCCTATACATTAAAAAAGCATTTTTTTTTTTGTTTAAGCTGAAAATACTTTTTTTCAAGTATTTCCTTATAATACATACAATTTACAAAAATATTTACAAGCTTCTTTTGTGTGAGCATTATTAAACAACTAGAGGCCTGGTGCACGAAATTGTGCATGGGTACGGTCCCTAGGCCTGGCCTGTGATCAGGGCCATCTTTCCCGGCTGCCAGCAGCCGGCCCCGCCCTCTGCTGCCACCCACCCCCGGTTTCCTGTTTGCCATCGGCGATCGGAACCTGACAGCCAGGGGAAGGGACTGAGAGGTTGGCCATTCCCACCTGCTTGTTGGCCCCACCCCCACTGCGGGTCACCCTCTGTGTGTAGGCTGACCGGTGGGGTGGGGGCCTTGGCCTGGAGCCACACGTGTCCTCTGCCACCCACCCCCGGTTCCCCGTTCACCATTGGGCAATCAGAGCCTTCCGGCCAGGGAAAGGGACCGAGAGGTGGTCAGTGCGCCTCATAGTGACTGGTTGAGAAGTCCTTCTGATTGTTCCACCCTTAGGGTCAATTTGCATATTACCCTTTTATTATATAGGATAGAGGCCTGGTGCACAGGTGGGGGCTGGCTTCCCTGCCCTGATGTGGGCCCCACATTGGGGTGGGGGTCCCTGCTGGGGCGCGGGGCTGGTCCGGGTGAGGGGCCACGGCCATTCTGGTCTCTGATCGTTCTGGTCATTCCGCCATTTTGGTCGCTGGGCTTTTGTTATATAGGATGGATAATGCATTGCTCTTAATTGAGTCTGTGATATCTTGTATTATCACAGATCAGTTGAGTGACAATAATTAGAGGAAGATTTGGAGAATTCCTGTCTATTCTTTGCTTTTCCCCAGCTCCTTGAAAAGAAGAGGGGATAAATTACTGCTTTGATCTATCGGTTTTATTTCAAAGCAAAAGAACTCATTTTAAAAGAGGAGTTATTTTATATAGCACATAGATAGTTTCTAGAAATCCCACTTTCCATTCTCAGACTGATTAAGAGGTTGATACAGAGGCTATTTTTGGAGGAATGGAGGATTCTTAGATATAAATGTACTATGATGGCTTAGTTTTAAAGGCTCTATACCAGCGGTTCTCAACCTGTGGGTTGCGACCCCTTTGGGGGTTGAATGACCCTTTCACAGGGGTCGCCTAAGACCATTGGAAAACACATATATAATTACATATTGTTTTTGTGATTAATCACTATGCTTTAATTATGTTCAATTTGTAACAATGAAATTGGGGGTCACCACAACATGAGGAACTGTATTAAAGGGTCGCAGCATTAGGAAGGTTGAGAATCACTGCTCTATACTTTTGTGAAGGACAATTAGCACCTGTATTTGAAAGGTAAATATTTTTACATAACTGCTCATTTAGGTTTCCTGATACTTAGTTCTCTCATTGAGATTTTTATAAACTCAAAAGACTTTCTTAGCATTTGAGTATATATTAACTAATGATAAATCACAAAGTCTTAGATTTTATTTTTTATATTTAAATTTTAAATTATTTTTTTTTCTTTTAAATATATTTTTGTTGATTTCAGAGAGAGGAAGGCAGAGGGAGAGAGATAGAAACATCAATCAGCTGCCTCCTGCACTCCTCCTACTGGGGATCGAGCCTGTAACTTGGGCATGTGTCCTGACCAGGAATTGAACCAGCCACTTCTTGGTGCATGGGATGATGATCAACCAACCAAGCCACATCAGTCCAGTGTTAAATTATTTATTTTTTAAAAAATTGAGGTATAATTGGCATATAAGTTTCAGGTGTACAGCATAATGATAAGATATTTGTATATATTACAGAATGATCACAGTCAATCTAGTTAACATCCATCTTCAAACAGTTATAATTTTTTCTCTTGTGATGAGAACTTTTAAGATCTACTCTCTAGTCTGTTAATTAGATTTATTCTGAAGATTATTTCACAATATATACAAATATTGAATCACTATATTGTACACCTGAAACTAATATGTTACATGTCAAGTATATCTCATTAAAAAAAAGTTTATTTTAAAAAAGTTCTTCTCTCTTAGCTACTTCCAAATATGCAATATAGTGTTATCAACTATAGTCCCCATGCTGTACATTATATCCCCAGCGTTTAAACTTCATTTATAACTGACAGTTTGTGTCTTTGACCACCTTTACCCATTTTGCTCACTTGCTGGCAAGTATCAGTCTGTTCTCTGCATCTACATTCTTTTTTTTTTTTTTTAAATAAAGTCTTAGATTTTATAAAATAATTAGAAGAAGAAGAATTGACCTTGAGTGGTTAATGTAGTGGTTTTCAGTTACTTTGTTGCCTAAGAAGTGTCTGGTACATGTATTATGTTATATAATTATATTTTTATAGGCATGGCAGAAAGCACGAAGTGATGGGTGGGAGCGAGCCTTTTGTGAAAAGAATTTTCTTTCACAAGCTACCATGGAAATAATCATAGGCATGAGAACTCAATTGCTCGGTCAACTTAGAGCATCAGGTAATGTTTTCACACAAAGAACCTATTTAAACCACTGAGAGAACCCTGCCAATACCTCGTAGTATTTCTAGTATTAACTGATGCCATCTTATATTATTGTTATGACATTATCACATTTTTGTGATATTCATTACCTGTTTTGTAGATTTCCATGTGACCTCAGCTTTTGTTTGTTGAAAAAATTGACACTGCAGAATTGTCATTGAGAAATGTGTGAATACCTTTTGATACTGTTGGCAGTGAACACTTTAAAATGTATTTGTTGGTAAAGATCAGTTTAGATATTACAGTTATATTTTATCACTATTAATAAACAGTTATTTAGCTCTATGAAATATAAATTATAAAAAATTAAGTAGCTTGATACAAATGCTGGCCTTCATATTTTTGGAACATAAAACAAGTAATCACTTGAAGGCATTTTGATTTTTTTTTATGTAGCTATTTTATTTTAGAATTGCTAATTCCTTTTTGAGTAGCATAATACATTGAAAAAATAGAAGATAACTACCAGAGTCTGGATTTACAGATGAGCTGAAGTGCCAAAGTAATATAAGGAATAAACCACAGGGTTTAGAGTTGTCTCAAATATGGGACAATATGAAGTACTTTTGGAATTATTATTAGAATGGTTTAGGTTTTCAGCTATGTTTTAGTGTGTTTCAGATAGCAGCTTATGAATAACTTGACTGCAAGAATGTGTAATTTAAAAAATATTTTTATTGACTTCAGAGAGGGAGGAGAGAGAGAGAGAGAGAGAGAATCAGTGATGAGAGAGAATCATTGATCAGCTGCCTCCTGCTCACCCCACACTGGGGATTGAGCCCGCCACCCAGGCATGTGCCCTGACTGGGAATCGAACTGTGACCTCTTGGTTCATAGGTCATCGCTCAACCACTGAGCTCTGCTGGCCAGGCAAGAATGTGTAACTTTTAAAAAGTTTCTAAGCCCCCAATGAATCTTCTTCTTTTTTTAGCATGAGCAAACGTAAACTTTCTTAGAACATTGATTCTATATTTTAAATTAGATTTTATTAATGATTGTGGAATTTGAATATCATTAAACTTACATAGGTCCTACAATTTTTTTTATAAAAAACACACAAATTTAAAAGTATGTTGTGAACAATAGGAAAAGTAGGTGTGGTTTTTTCCTCTTTCTAGGTTTTGTTAGAGCACGAGGTGGTGGTGACATTCGAGATGTTAACACAAATTCCGAGAATTGGGCTGTCGTTAAAGCTGCATTGGTGGCAGGCATGTATCCTAATTTAGTCCATGTGGACAGAGAGAATTTAGTATTGACAGGGTCAAAGGAGAAAAAAGTACGGTTTCATCCCACTTCAGTTCTCAGTCAGCCTCAATATAAAAAGGTAAAACATTTTTAATGCTCTTAGGCCTTGAGGTGAAACTCATCTAATTTAGATGGTTGAAAAATCAATGAAAAATGTTCTACATACTGACCTGCTTTAAGAAATTGATTATATATATGTGTGTATAATTCATTATTGGGACAAAATTTTGATTGACTCTTAGAGCTGAAAGAGTTAATGTGTTAAGTAATGAGAACTTTTGTACAAACTACATGAGCAATGACTTGCTTTAATTTTTGTTTGGGTATGCATCACCCATTTTATTAAGGGACGTTTTACAGTTTAAAATTATTACCAGTAAAGTAGGTGATAAACATAGTTAACAATTTTTAAATTTATTTTCCTGATAGATTCCTCCAGCCAATGGTCAAGCTGCAGCAATTCAGGCACTGCCCACAGATTGGCTTATTTATGATGAAATGACCAGAGCCCATAGAATAGCTAACATTAGATGTTGTTCAGCAGTGACACCCGTCACTGTATTGGTATTCTGTGGACCAGCTAGGTTGGCAAGTAATGCTCTTCAGGAATCTTCATCCTTTCGAGGTAAATGTGTTATGAAGGACATAAAAATCTATTTGAAATGAAATTTTTTCCTTTTTGCTAAACCAAACAAATTTTGAAATTATAAAAACTTACATAGTGTTAGCTCCCTTTTGATATAAGACTAATTAGAAAATACTAAAGCATACCACTGTTCTTGAAATTAATTAACTTGATTTGTACATTTTTTATTAATCTTGCTGATAGGAAGTTTGTTTTTCTCTTCCACTGAATTTAAATGATTAACAAAAATAAAAGGTATTTGTTTAAAGGAAATAATAGTTACCCATAATCTTATTACCCTTATGTAAACATATTTAATATTATATATTTTTCTGTAGATATATACATATTTTAAATTATTTTACCCATACTATTATTTTATATTCTGCTGTTTTGATTGTATAGAATATAAAAAACATGAAATATTTTATATTAATGGCTGCAAAATATTCTATCATATTAAAGTGGTATATTGTATTTAAAATGTTTCTTTACAATTGGACATCTTGATTGTTTCTAATTTTTTCCTATTTGGTGACTCAGCAAATATTTACTATTTGAATAACTGCTATATGTCAGGTATTGTGGTAGGTATTGAGGATGTGACAGAAAACAAAATAGACAAGTTACTTCTGTCCTTAGGAGTTTACATGGTTGTGGATGGTAGTCAGACAGCAAAAAAGTAAGTGTTTTATATAGTACTATGAAAGAAATAAAGCAGACTGCCTTAGGGATGACCTACTTTAGAAAGAAACCCTAGACAAATTTCTCTGAGGAGAAGTGATTTAAGCTGAGACCTAAAGTATGAGAAGAAGCTAGCCATGTGAAGATAATAAATAAGTTGGCAAGGGCCAAGATTCTGCACTAAGAAATGATCTAGGAATTGACCTAAAGGTATGTGATTGGAAACACAGTGATCAAAGAGAGAGTGGGGTGGGATAAGGTTTGAGAACTGATGTTTTTCTTAATTTGACCTACAGTTTCATGATTTAAAGCTGTTAGCCTTCCTTCTATCATATATAATATCCATTTTTGTTAGTTTTATATATTTTGAGTTCTGTGGTGTTTTTGTATTGTTTTGTTTTTTAAATCCTCACCAGAAGACATGCTTAGAGAGAGAGGAAGGAAGAGGGAGAAAAACTTTGATTGGTTGCTTTCTCTAAGTGTCCTAATCAGGATTGAGCCTGAAACCCAGGTATGTGCCCTGACTTGGAATCTAACCGGCAACTTTTCAGTGCATAGGACCATGCCCAACCAACTGAGCCACTCTGGCCATTCTAGTTCTGTGTTTTGACCGCTATAGATTCAAATTGAATAATCTTTTTCTATACTGCTCACTTCAGAGCTGAAAAAGTTTCATTCTTCCATGGACCTGATAAGTACTCCGTTTTTTTTCCTTCTTTTGCTATAATTTGATTTTTAAGATAATTTTTTCAACCATGTTGCATTGACTCTGGTTTAAAATGTAGATTTCATGTTTTTCCAAGTGCTTTCCCCTCATCTGCACCAAAATAATCCTTATGTATTGTCTTTTAGAAGGCTTACATTGATTTCATATTACGTTTGGCATGGTAAAACTCTCTGTCTTCTTTTCCTTTAAATTTCTGCCTTTATATTATAATGTTATTCAATAGTTTTGTATTTTAATAAGCTCTAATATCTGGTGGAGGATCTACCCGTAACTCTTTGCTGCTTTTCTATTAAGTTATTTGATAATC
This sequence comes from Myotis brandtii, assembly GCF_000412655.1. Lineage (NCBI taxonomy): Eukaryota > Metazoa > Chordata > Mammalia > Chiroptera > Vespertilionidae > Myotis > Myotis brandtii. Next base: position 8,674,931 of record NW_005358650.1, read on the forward strand.
TTACCTATTTTTTTTATGAATATTGAGTAGTCACCTTCTTATAAGCCTTTTGGCACCAAACAGTTCTTTTGTGATTTTAATTTAGTGTTTGCTTCCAGCAAATTTAATATATTCTTCTATTTAGCTATATCTTCTATTAAATTTAGCAATTTTTTGGTAACTTTGTAAAGGTTGGATATATTTCTTAAGATGATTCTAAAGATGTTTTGTTTCTGTTTTTGAATTATTATGGTGAATAGGTTTTCTTTATCTTTGCCTGTTGTTCTTGCTTAATAAGAACTCTACCTCAAAGAGTATATTTTATGTACTCTGTTACTTTACTAAGCTCTTATTAGTCCTTTGGATTCTCTATTTTTTAAGTTATATTACCTTTAGGTGGTAATATTTTAATTTGTTACCAAAATTTATTTTTTCATCTCTTTTTCATGATATTGGAAAACCATTAAATGGTCTACTTTGTCTTTTTTAATTTTAAAGGTTTAAATTCTAAAGTTGTACCATTGATTATAATGTTAATTCTTGTTTTAATAAATTATTTTATTCATTAAATTAAGGCAGAATTGTTCTGTTTTTAATGTTTGAAAAATGTGTTGAATTTGTTAAGTAACTTTTGAGCATTTGTTCATGTAATCAGAATTTGTTTCATTTATTGATGTGGTGTATATTTTTTTTATGGAACTACCATCATATTGTTCCAAGAATAAAACTTTCTTGGACTAAGAGTAATTTATTGCAATGCTAAATATTTTGCTAGCACTTATTAAAATTATAATATTTATGTTCATTAGTGAGGCTGACCTACATAGAGTTTGTGTGGTGTGTACATTTGCACATTTAAATATCTTTAGGTTTTTTGTTTTATCAGTTTTAAGGTTAGGTTTAGATTCTCTCATTAAAGAAACTGGCTATTATTTGATTTCTTGAAAGTTTGAGAGACTTGGTGTTCTGGATTTCTTTGTTGTTGTTCTTTAAGGACATCTTGAATTTCTTCCTTAAATAGTCTGAGTTTTTCTATTTTTTATTCTTTCAGTTTTAGTAATTACTTATTCTTTCAGTTTGTTTTATAGAAATGAATTTTCTTTGAAGGTTTCAAGATTCTATAATTCTTTTAAGCTTAACACATTTTGAACCATTTTTACAATTTTATGCTCAGTTTTGATTTTGTGGTTAGATTTGTGCTTTTTTCTCCCTTTATTAATTTATCAGAAGATTGCTTATTAGGTTTTAAGGAACTGGATTATAGTTTTAACTATTAATAACATTTGTCTTCCCTAATATATCATTCTTTTCTTTACTATTTTTAATGTTTTTATTCCCTTATGTTCTTAGTTTTCTTCTTCATCTACTCATTATTTAAATATTTTTTTGGATTTTTTAATTTCTTTTTTGTTTTTTTGCCGTGTGATTAGAGATTGTAGTCTTTACAATTCCTTTTTCCCCCCTCCTTTTAAATATTGAGATTTAATTTGTGACCTATGGGGTTTAGAGAACTCCCCACACAAATTGTTAGTATATCAGGAGGATTTGTGTAAATGTGGTATGTCAATCTATATTTGCTTATTCTTTTTGCTATAATATAAAATGGTTAAAGTGAAAATTTTTCTTTCAATATTTGTTTGGACAGCGGATGGTATTCCTAATGATAGTAGTGATAGTGAAATGGAAGATAGAACTACTGCTAATCTGGCAGCTTTGAAACTTGATGAGTGGCTCAATTTCAAACTAGAGCCTGAGGTAAGTTGCTCTTTAGTAGTGTGATCCAGTTAGTATGATCTGATAAACAATATAATGAAAATTATATCTTTAATATTGGGTTCTTAGCATTAGAGAATACAACTTCTTTTTCAGTTTTGGGCCCTCAGGTATTCTCTGCTGCATTGGGGTTTAATCCAACAGTGGATTTGAAAAACGTAGGTGCAGATCAGTATTTATGCATGGTAATATTTTGAGTATTTCTGTGTCTATAAGGAAATATTGAGTATTGGGTACACAAGAAATCCCTTTATTTTAACTATTTCTAAGAGAAAGATATGAATTCCTTTCTGTTTCCTCTTTTTACATATCTCTGAATTGGGAAAGAGGAATGTTTCTTTTCAAATTAAAAATATTTCTTGACAAAGCCTACCCTTAATTTCATCTCCACTTTTAAAGGTCATTTTATAGCTTTTTGTTTTGTTTTGTTTTGTTTTGGCAGCTAAGCTGTGAATAGTCAACAAGGGCTAAATTTACCTTTTTAGGATTCTTCCATCATTTGAACCTACTGTATGTAGTCTCACTTGAATATCCAATAGCCTGTCACTTCACTGAAATTGTTCTTGCTGAGGACAATATTGTCCTCCATGTTGTCAAAACCAGCCTGCTGTCCTTGACAAATTTGACCTTTTCTCATTTTTGGCAGTATTGTCCATAACCTTCTTTTTGTAATTTTATCTTTCCCATTTTTCCTCCTCACCCCTGTCCCAACTTCTTTGTCACCAGATACTGTGACATTAATCTTTCTTGATTCTTCTTCTTTCTAGAGAGGCCATTTCTTCTTAGGTTCTTTCACGGACTCTTCTGTATGTGTTTGTGCCTTAAATGTCAGATGTTCTCCAATACTTTGTGCTTTGCTTTTTTCACTGTCTCTGCACAGTCCCTAGAGACTACCTCTAACCATTTATGCATTGATGACTACCACGTCTATATCTAGCTTAGGCCTTTCTCTGGACATATGAATCCAGCTGCCTTCTGGACATCATTATTTGGATGTTCCACAGTCACTAAAATAAAATGAATGGAACTAAATGTATTTTTGTTTGTTTACTCTGCTTTTGTTTTTTACTCTGCTTTTGTTTGTTTACTCTGCTTTTGAGATATTAATCACACTCTACCACATATTGTCTCTCTCAATAAACTGTTTCATTTGATTTTGTACCTCAAATATGGTAAAGAAGAAATTTTATTTCATTCTTGCAATAAAAAGAATGAAAGTAGTAGTAAATTATATGAAATGCAAACCTTGTTCTTTGGAAACATTCAAAGACCCTTAATTAATAAACAAATAGGTGCTTGCAAGCATATTTGAACTGAAGAAACTATTTTATTATAGGCCGCCAGTTTATTGCTGCAGCTCAGACAGAAGTGGCACAGCTTATTTTTACGCCGAATGAGAGCTCCGTCTAAACCGTGGTCTCAAGTTGATGAAGCAACCATTAGAGCAATTATAGCTGCTTTAAGCACTGAAGAACAGTCTGCAGGTTTACAACAACCATCTGGGATTGGCCAAAGGCCAAGGCCTATGTCTTCAGAAGAACTTCCTTTGGCATCATCTTGGAGGTCAAATAATAGTAGGAAAAGTTCAGCAGATACTGAATTTCCTGATGAGTCTACTACTGCAGAAAGGTAAATTAATGGCTTGAAACAGGAGACATTTTCTCCAGGAAAAGGAGTTATTTATTATGGAATTATGTGCTTTTATAATATTTAGAAATTACATTGTTATCATGTAAGGAACACAGAAAGGTCACAGTAAAATGGGAAGAGATTTTTCCTTTTAAAACCTCTATATAAAAGCCTAATATGCAAATTGTCCCCTTGGGAGTTTGACCAGGAGTTCAATCGCTTGCTATGACATGCGCTGACCACCAGGGGATGGTGCGGTACTTGGCAGGTGTTGGCAACACAGCGCCAGTAGCGGGCGGCAGTGGAGGCACTGCCAGCCCCGATAGGCCCCAACAAGAGCGGGACCGTGGTGGGATGGTGGAGCAGGTGAGCAGGCAGCGCCAGGCCAAGGTGGGGTGCCAGGCGGGGCTGCAGGGCTGTGAGGCTGGGGGCTGGGGGCGCAAGCTGGGGCTGCAAGGCTGGGGTTGCGAGCTGGGGCTGCTGGGGTGAGACAGGGCCGGACATGCCCTGAAGCCCTCCTGCGGTCCCTTCTAGGCAGGCCAATCTCCCGTGCTCCCTCCCCGGCCGGCCAGCCTCAATTGTAGCTCTGTAGCTGAAAGAAGCTGGCGTCATCACTAGAATATGTCTGAAGACCAACTATTGGCACAATGTACTTCTGCGGCCGAAAGAAAGCGTCATCATCAACAGAATATGTCTGAAAAACTGTCATCGACAAGTACTACCAATACTGGTAGGAACTGCCTTCACAGCAAAAATTAAGTAAATGAGGATACAATTATCGAACATAGTTGTGGTGAAATGACTGTTACATGTCAGTTTTGCCTATTACTAAAGTTCTCCAATGGAAAACCATCTGATGGAAAATTTACTCAGTGTTGCAGCAAAGGTAAAGTTTGTCCAAATGATATAAGTTTTCCAGAATACCTGGCATATTTTAAAAAATTAATGATAAATGAAGATTCTGACAGTAAAAATTTTATGGAAAATATTCGTTCCATAAATAGTTCTTTTGATTTTGCTTCAATGGGTGCAAATATCACTTCATCATCAGGATATGGGCCATACTGTTTTAGAATACACGGTCAAGTTTATCACCGTACTGGAACTTTACATCCTTCAGATGGTGTTTCGCAGAAGTTTGCTCAACTCTACGTTTTAGACACGGCCGAAGCGACAAGTAAAAGATTAGCAATGCCAGAAAACCACGGTTGCTCAGAAAGACTCATGATCAATATCAACAACCTCATGCATGAAATAAACAAATTAACAAAATCATACAAGATGCTACATGAGGTAGAAAAGGAAGCCCAATCTGAAGCAGCAGCAAAAGATATTGCTCCCACAGAAGTAACAATGGCAATTAAATATAATCGTAATAGTGATCTGGGTAGATATAATTCTCCCTGTGTAACTGAGGTTGCCGTCATATTTAGAAACTAAGATGGAGAACCTCCTTTTGAAAGGGACCTGTCCATTCATTGTAAACCAGATCCCAATAATCCGAATGCCACTAAAATGAAACAAATCAGTATCCTGTTTTCTACATTAGATGCAATGACGTATCCTATTCTTTTTCCACATAGTGAAAAAGGCTGGGGAACAGATATTGCATTAAGACTCAGAGACGACAGTGTAATCAACAGTAATACCAGACAAAATGTAAAGACATGAGGCACACAAATGCAGTATTATGGATTTCATCTCTCTGTGCAGGACACGTTCAATCCTATTTTAAATGCAGGAAAATTAGCTCAACAGTATATTGTCGATTCATATTAAAAAATGGAAGCAAATCGGATAAATTTCATTAAAGCAAACCAATTTAAGTTGAGAGTTGAAAAATATAGTGATTTGATGGATCATCTCACATCTAGATCTGAAAATCACAATGTGCTGATTGGTAAAATGATAATACTTCCATCGTCTTTTGGGGGTACTCCCAGAAATATGCAGCAGCGATATCAGGATGCTATTGCAATTGTAACAAAGTATGGCAAGCCTGATTTATTCATAACCATGACATGCAATCCCAAATGGGTAGGTATTACAAATAATTTACAGCGCTGGCAAAAAGTTGAAAACAGACCTGACTTGGTAGCCGGTGTTTTTAATATTAAACTGAATGCTCTTTGAAATGATATATGTAAATTTGATTTATTTGGCAATGCTACAGCTAAAATTCATGTCACCGAATTTCAGAAACATGGACTGCCTCACGCTCACATATTATTGATATTAGATAGTGAATCCAAATTATGAATGGAACGTGACATTGACCATATAGTTAAGGCACAAATTCCGAATGAAGACCAGTGTCCTCAACTTTTTCAGATTGTAAAATCAAATATGGTACATGGACTATGTGGGATACAAAATCCAATATTAAATATTAAAATATTCTAATTATTTTTTTTTCAATGTGCATGAATCCGTGCACCAGGTCACTAGTAATTCTTATGAGTTTTAAGATAATATGAAGGATTTTAGGCTACCGGTATATGAGTTATTTAATAAGAAATTTTTTTTTCAGGAAAAACTCAAAATGTTTATTTTTAAGAATTCACAAATTTAGGGTCTGTTGAGAAGATAGCAACGTTTTTTATTATACATTTTAGTTAATGTATGTCAAGTGGCATCTTTCCTAGGTACCCTACAGCAAGAAGTGATGGCTATAGCCATTTAAAAGAACAACCCACAAGTATTACCTATATATCAATATTGCTGACTAGTATTCCTACAGAAAAATCATCTATTCATTCAGTGATACATTGAATGCCTGTTGTTCTTGGTATGAGGGATAGAGCAATGTACAAAACAAAATAGACCTCTTCCTTCAGAGAATTTACATTTTATTGAGAGGCATATAGTAAGTAAATAAATTTATTGTGACAAAATTTGTTTCAATTTAATCAAATTCTTTTATTTTTTCTGGCATTTAGCAATTGGATGTGACATTTTTATTATATGATTGTCAATAGTAAGAAAGCTCTTCTTGAATTATTTATCCAAAAATATATTATGATATAACTAGAGGCCCAGTGCACGGATTCGTGCACCACTGGGGTCCCTTGGCCTGGCCTGCGGGGACTGGGCCGAAACTGGCTCTCTGACATCCCCCGAGGGGTCCCGGATTTCGAGAGGGTGCAGGCCAGGCTGAGGGACCCCACAGGTGTACAATCGGGGTCAGGGAAGGACCACGGGAGGGCTGCAGGGCATGTCCGGCCTGTCTTGTCCAGTCCCAATTGACTGGACCCCAGCAGCAAGCTAACCTACTGGTTGGAGCGTCTTCCCCCTGGTGGTCGGTGCACATCATAGTGACTGGTCGAACAGTCGAATGGTCAGACACTTAGCATATTAGGTTTTTATTATATAGGATATGATAGTGGTTATAATGAATCATTGGGCATGGTTCAGAACTATTTCTTGTAAACACATTTAATAGAATCAAATATGTTTCTTTTTATCATTAGAAAAAATTTTCTTACCTTGTTGATAACAAAGACTACATTTTGCCTGTAATGCTAGTTTTGGCAATATTGGTGGAAAGTCTCTGTAGTAAGAATGTGATTTCACTGGTAAAAAAACTGAAAATAGAAACAATGGAAACAAAAGATATGTGATGTTCAAGGGTCAGATGGGAATTTCATTACCTTCTTTTGATCAAATTTTGCATATTTCACAGAAGCATAAAGGCTTTATTAGTTCAGACTTCAGTGAAAGAGGAATAATATTTATTGGTTTCCAAGTTCTTCAGATATCCAGTTTTAGGAATAATTTAGTCAGTTGCCAAGAAAACCACACATTGTGCGCAGCTGAACCTTTCTGATGTAGACCCTCCTAAACAAAAGAATAGTAAAAACCATATATTCTATTTAGACATCCCCCACTTTTTTGAAAAGATTATTCTAAAAGCTTACTTGAACAGCGAATATTTAGAATGTGCACATACATCTCCATAGATATTTTAATGTGGTCTTATTATTCCTACACCTTTCTGGCATTTAGCAATTGGATGTGACATTTTTATTTATTATATGATTGTCAATAGTAAGAAAGCTCTTCTTGAATTATAAAAAACCTGTTAGATTCATAGAGAACTCTGTGTGTGTGTGTGTGTGTGTATGTATGTATAAACGCATATGTATTATGTGTGTACCTATATTCACATACTAACAGAGTTGCACACAGACTTTTTTTGGATAAAAACTTCCTTTTTTCTTTATAAAAGTAATACATATTCATTTGATAAAATTTGGAAATACAGAAGAAAATCAGAATTATAAAGTGTAATTAGTTATACTTAGAAACTGTCTTATAAGTTCTTCCCCCCGCCACCTTGTGATACCAGGATCAAGCATTTCCTTTTCTTACAAGTTGTAGCCTGACATTTTTCATTCTCTTACCTATTGAACAATAGGACTTTTTGTAGAATTAATGGATAATGCCTAGAATTGATGTATCTTGGTGAAGAATAGAATGAGGACTCTTAGGAAGATTTATTTTTGAAGAGAGAAGTTATCATCTTTGTGGGATTACTTCTTAGAGAAAAATTATTTATAGTTAGAGTTTTCACTCTAGGACAGCAAGATGTAGATTAGATAAATGTTTTCAATAAAAACACTTTTTGTCAGTGAATTTCATTTATTTTTAATATAATAAATATCCTTTGATAAATATAAAAATAGTCACATATTCTATTTGCTTACATTTTCTTTCTTTAAAAAAAAAAATCCTCACCTGAGGATATGCTTATTGATTTCTTTTTAGAGAGAGAGGACAGGTTGGGGGGGGCGGGAGAGAAAGAAAGAAAGAAAAAGGAAGGAAGGAAGGAGGGAGGGAGGGAAAGGAAACGGAGGATTAGGCTAAAAAGAAGGAGCGAGGGGAGAATTAAAGAAAAGAGGGGAGGCAAGATGAAAAGAGATAGGAGAGCAGGGAAAGGAAGGCGTGCAGAGAGCAAGACAGAGGAAGGGCAGTGATAGGCAGGCAGGATGGGATAGAGAGCTGGCGGAGCAGCCATGGCATTGTGCAGTCCGCTTGCTTGCCGGGCCTTTGCCGGGGACAGGCTCCAGGCACAGCGGCCACTTCTGTCCTGACACAAAGGAGGAAGAGGCCTTCTCTCCTGCCCTTCCCAGCGTCCTGCTCCTGTGGGTACACTAGGCTCCTGGGATATAGAACCCCATTTCAGCCCAGGCAGCCTTCCAGGCAGCTGGGGCTGAGCCATGCTCTAGTCAAGGAGCAAAGAAGACATGATGAAGGAGCTTTCACGCCCTGCTCCTCTTTTGCATCTCTGCCGGGCCACAGGGCCCATCGGCCCCAATTTCAGCTTTCCTAGAAAAAAGATACCCCCGAAGAACCTCTTCTATGGGCCTCTGCTTTGGGGGAGAGCTCTCACGCAGAGTGGCTGCGAGCAGATGCCCCTTTCTCTCCTAGCCTCTTTGGCCACTGCCTTTTTTTCAGCCCTGCCCAACCGGCAGAGGCAGCAGCATGGGGCAGCTGAAATCACAGCTGAAATCCTCCGGCCCACACTCCCTGCTGCTGTCAATTTCCCCATGAAACTGAGGGGAGATTGTCACCTTAGTTATAGAGCATGAACTCAGACCCTCCCTACTCAGGCATAGACAGAGCTGTGGATCAGGAAGTAGGCCTCGCCCACAGCCCCCTCCCCACCAATACCCCATTTTGCCTAGGCCTTGCTTAGAGAGTTGGCCTTGGAGAGGGGGGGAGGGGGGGCTGGGAGAGGCTGGGAGCCCCTGAGTTCAGGCCCAGGTCCCGGTGCTTCCACAACTGCATATGGCCTGTACCCCATTCTCTGTATTTGGAGGTAGGGTGGCAGGTCAGGGCTCTGAAGCAGATTTTCAGGCTCCCCCAAATCCAGGCCTCTAGGGACGGGAGCACAAGGATGTGGGGACACCACGAAGGAGGGGCTTGTCTTCCCAGGTTCAGTCACTCCTACTGAATCCCCTGGCAGATTCCAAGACTCCCTTTCACCCCTTCAATTTTCCTCAGCGCAAGTGGGGGAAACTCAAGAGATGGTCATTGTGAGAGAGAACATTGATTGGTTGCCTTCAGTATGCACCCAACCAGGGATTGAACCTGAAATCTAGGTATGTGCCCCAGTTACATCCACACCTTTCAATATATGGGACAATGCTCCAACCAACTGCATACTGGCCTGGGCTGCTTATATTTTCAATTAACTCTTCAACTCTACATTTGAAGCGTTGTACATTCTGCACCTCAGCCTTATAATATCCTCCATCCTATAAAGTTTTTACCTAAAATCATATTTTGAATTGAAAATATTTAAGAATAGTTTAAGAAACTATTAAAATACTAGAAATTGCCCATGTCCCATCCCAAAGCCAAACTAATGTTTTTTTCTTATCATTTTCAAATAGTAATGGCAAAAGATTTACGTAAGAAAAAATGAGCTGTAAGTGAGTTCTATATGAGAACTCTTTGTTCCTCCTAAATGAAAATTTAGGTGGAATGGTTTATGCTGCAGTGGTTCTCAACCTTCCTAATGCCGCGACCCTTTAATACAGTTCCTCATGTGGTGACCCCCAATTTCATTGTTACAAATTGAACATAATTAAAGCATAGTGATTAATCACAAAAACAATATGTAATTATATATGTGTTTTCTGATGGTCTTAGGCGACCCCTGTGAAAGGGTCGTTTGACCCCCAAAGGGGTCACAGGTTGAGAACCGCTGGTTTACGGGAATACTTTGTTTCTACTTGAATGAAATGTTTTGGGGAAACCAAATAAACATGAGAAAAAAGCTAAAATAAGGCTCAGAGTAAAAGATCAACTTGAAAACCACAAAAATAGGTTTTTAATTCTATTGAAAATATCATTTTTACTTTAATAAGGTTTTGTCTTCATTAAGTTCTGTCAGCTAATTTTCAGGTCAGTTAGGTACCAGGGTAAGAATGATGGAATGTTAGAAGTTGTAACTAAAAAAGTCATTGAACTTCGGTTATGAGAGGAAAAAAATCTTTGAAAAGTTAATTTTTGTACTTCTAATCAAGTTGTTAATGATTCATATATGCATACATCACATTTTCATTAATGTCTTTAAGTTTTAGCTATTTTATTTCATTTGTGAAAGGAACAATCCTTCATCTAAGATATTTATAGAAATGGAAAAAATTGTGGGCATAAGCTATTTCAACTTGTCTTGTAGGCAGGACTTGCAAGACTCTATGGAAGCTTGTGAATTATTGAACACTTACCCTTTTCTGCTTTAAATTTATTCATTATAAATATTGTGAAACACAGCAAAGTAAATGAAATACTATAGTGAACTCCACAGCCCTGATTCAATAATAACCAAGATTTCATCTACTTGTTGGTAGCCAAATATTTTTTCCCTTTGCTTTCTTTTTTTGTTTACATATTTCAAAATAAATACCATACATCCTGTCATTTTACCCTTCCACATTTAACTATGCATCTCTTAATACAACAGGCATTTTTTTCTACATAATCAAAATCCAATTACCAATTTCAATAAAATGATAATTTCCCCAGTTCTCTATAGATTTATTTGAATTAGCATCCAGGGAGGACTTATGCATTGTACCAGGGTGTTGTGTTTCTTGAGTCCCTTGTGATCAGAGCAGTTCCTTAGTTGGCCTTTTTGAAGAAACTAGGTCAGTGGTACTGTGAGATGTACAGCAGGTCCTTGAATAACATCATTTCATTCAAAGTGTTTCATTATAATGTTGATGAGATGACATAGTAACTTAACTCTTGTTTATGTTGATTAGCCTATGGTAAAATTGGTTCATTATACATCATTTTGCTTAAAGTCACAGAACTTGTTGATGACACTGAGTACTTACTGTACCACATTCTGGATTTGTCTCTTCATTTCTCCTGGCGTTATTTGTTGCTATATTCTAAGTAGTTCATGTAAAGTGGTAGTTATCTCTCAGTGCTTGATTAGATCCAGTGTTTGGGCAAGAATATTCTATAGGTGGATATTGCATGATTTTAGGAAGTACTCAGTTTATTTTTAAATGTCTGGTTGTTCCACAAATATATACTTTTTAAGCTCATAAATTAAGAGACTTGTCCAGGATCATATACCTAGTTAGTTGTAAATTTAGTACTGTCCTAGAAATCTTCTATCCTGACTCTAGTCCAGCATTATTTCCACTTTACCTTACTACAATTTTTAGTATGCTTTTTATATCTATTTTACTTGGCTCTAAGATATGCTGTGGAGGTGGAAGGGAAGTGGAGTGGGTGATATTCTTGTAAAGGCCATTGGCTTAGATGTAGTTTAATAATTTTATAATGTTAAAGACATTAAATGTCAATATAAAATATAATTGTTAAATTCTCTCCTATACCATCATAAAGGAGGAGATAGGGATTTGGTAAGGGGAATAATACTTGGGTAATTTTTAATATTAAGTTAAAGACTTTTGTAGATTGTCTTAAAAATATATTTTTGCATATTTGTTTTTGTAAACTGTACCATAGTAGTCCAACTGTTTCTTAACTTCCAAATGTAATAGAAGAATGAAATTCCCTTTTAAAAAATGTCCTATCAACTATAATGTCTTTGAAACTTTGATTTTAAATGGCATTTGCTTTGTATTATGAACTTACATATAACTTACATATAATGGGTCGTCTTTGCTTCTTCCTTCTCACTCAAGAGTATTGATGAAATCTCCATCTCCAGCACTACATCCACCTCAGAAGTACAAAGATAGAGGAATTTTACATCCTAAACGAAGCACTGATGACCGACCAGATCAAGCTTCTGCAAAGTCTACAGAAGATTACCCAAGTCCTTGTGCTAGCCCTTCTCCTCCATCCTCAGGAAAGGTAGAGTATCTAAAAGTTGATGTAGCAAGGAACACATTTGTAGCGCATTTAATATTACGTATTTAAAATCATAAACCAATTATTTTCAGTTACTAATTGTGGGCTCTGTTCTAGATATATATTGAAGCTGGCAAACTTGAGACACCTTGAGTAAATTTTTTGTTTCTTTTGCTTGCCAATTTTTTCTAGTTATTACCATGTTGGTGTGTTTTAAAACTAACAGATCATTCACTGATGGCATATAGCTAAGTAGTTCATTATATCCTTTCTACTTCTTTAGAACTTCTTTTTTTTTGTTGTTAAAACAAATAAGAAGATTATCTTAACTTTGGTTTATAATTTCAGAATTGAAAAGAATTTTTTTGTTAATTGATTTTATCAACTCAATGGATATAGTATAAAACAAAACAGGATGGAACTAGGAAGATAGGAAATTTTGATGGGGAATTGAGAACTATGTATCTTTTAAAAAATTTGTAAAATGAATGATTTCTAATGTTAGAATATATTTAGTTCTACCTTCTTGTGTTGTTAGTTCCTGAGTAAGTATTTGACTAGGGTTATTTGTTGTACTGTATGTTGTGTTCTGGTGAACCCGTAACATTTTTGGTGTACAGGGTGACATGACACTCAGCCGAGTCACTCACCTGGGCCCTCTAGCTGTTTTTATTAAGATTTTCTTTTTACCACTTGTTTTTAGCAGTTTGATTTTGATATGATTTAGTCTGGTTTTCCTTCTGTTTCTTCTTCATTCTGTGTATTTATAGTTTTCATCAATTTTGGGAAATGTAAGACCATTACTTTTTCACTTTTTTTGTTGTTAATCCTTACCTGAGGATATTTTTTCCATTGCTTTTTTTGAGAGAATAGGAGAGAGGGAGAGGGAGAGGGAGAGCGAGAAACAATGATGTGAGAAAGACACATCAATTGGTTGCCTCCCACACATGCCCTAACTCATGTGGGGATTGAACCTGCAACCCAGGTACATGCCCTTGATCAGGAATCGAACCTGTGATCCTTCAGTGTGTGGGCTGATGCTCTAACCGCTGAGCAACACTGGCCAGGGCTCTTCACTTATATTTTATATTTCACCTCTCACTTCTCCTTTCTGGGATCCTGGATATACAAATCTAAGGCTACTTGATATTTTCCCACAGGTCACTGATGCTCTGATAATTATATTTCAGTTATTTTCTCTCTGCTTCATTTGAGAGGTTTCTATTGCTGTAACTTGTATTTTTATTTGTAGTGTCTAATCTACTATGCATTCTTTCTAGTGTATTTTTCACTTCAGATACTATAAGTTCATCTCCAGAGCATCCTTTGGGTCTTTAAAAAGTACCTCCATTTCTCCTCTCATCATGTTCATGTTGCCTTTACCTTCTTGAAGATAGTAAGCATATTTATCATAACTGCCTTAATATTCTTATCTCCTAATTGCATCATCTGAGTCTGTTCCTATTGATTAATTTATTTTCCAGTTATGGATCATATTCTTCTGTTCCTTTGTATTCCTTATAATTTTGTTTGGCTGCATGATTTTTGTTGTATTCCTTTATTTTATTTTATTTTTTTTATTAAATCTTTATTGTTCAGATTACATTTGTTCCTCTTTTTTTTTTTCCCCTCCATAACTCCCCTCCTCCCAGTTCCCGCCCCACCCTCCGCCCTCACTCCCCACTCACTGTCCTCATCCATAGGTGCACGATTTTTGTCCAGTTTCTTCCCGCATCTCCCATTCCCCTTTCCCCCCCAAGAATAGTCAGTCCATTCCCTTTCTATGTCCCTGATTCATTATAATCACCAGTTCATTCTGTACATCAGATTATTTATTCACTTGATTCTTAGATTCACTTGTTGATAGGTGCATGTTTGTTGTTCATAATTTGTAGTATCTTTACTTTCTTCTTCCTCTTCATAAAGGATACCATTCAGCATTTCGTATAATACTGGTTTAGTGGTGATGAACTCCTTTAGCTTTTTTTTATCTGTGAAGCTCTTTATCTGACCTTCAATTCTGAATGATAGCTTTGCTGGATAAAGTAATCTTGGTTGTAGGTTCTTGGTATTCAGCACTTTGAATATTTCTTGCCATTCCCTTCTGGCCTGCAAAGTTTCTGTTGAGAAATCAGCTGACAGTCGTATGGGTATTCCCTTGTAGGTAATTGAGACTCTTTCTCTTGCTGCTTTTAAGATTCTCTCTTTGTCTTTTGCTCTTGGCATTTTAATGATGATGTGTCTTGGTGTGGTCCTCTTTGGATTCCTTTTGTTTGGGGTTCTCTGCACTTCTTGGACCTGTAAGTCCATTTCTTTCACCAGGTGGGGGAAGTTTTCTGCCATTATTTCTTCAAATAGGTTTTCAATATCTTGCTGTCTCTCATCTTCTGGCACCCCAATGATTCTGATGTTGGTACGCTTGAAGCTGTCCCAGAGGCTCCTTACACTATCTTCGTATTTTCGGATTCTTTTTTCATTTTGCTTTTCCGGTTGGGTGTTTTTTGCTTCTTCGCATTTCAAATCTTTGACTTGATTCTTGCGCTCCTCTGGTCTGCTATTGGGTGTCTGTATAATATTCTTTATTTCAGTCCGTGTATGCTTAATTTCTAGTTGGTTCTTTATCATAGCATCGAGGGTCTCATTAGTTTTCGTGACTCTCTCCTCAAGTTTATTGACAGCTTCTAGCACATTTTTGCAAGCCCTCAAAATTGCGATTTTTAGCTCTATATCCTCCATTTCTGTCATGTTTTTTTGTCTCCGCATTTTTTATGCTTTCTTGGTGCACCCCCTAGTGGTCTTTGTGCGCAGTCTTGTTCTAGTTAAGCCTTGATTGTTGTAGTTAATACTAGAGGGATTTGACCACCAGGCCGACTGGCTGTGTGAATCAGCTGTGTCTGCCGCGGAAAACTTCTGTCCTCTGGGGAGGTGCTAATCTAGCCTTTGCCTGAGGCGATCCGGCAAATGGCTCTGCGCAGGGCTTGGGCGGGGCGGGCTCAACAGGGCGGGCGGAGGGA
Source organism: Myotis brandtii (assembly GCF_000412655.1). NCBI lineage: Eukaryota > Metazoa > Chordata > Mammalia > Chiroptera > Vespertilionidae > Myotis > Myotis brandtii. The sequence goes on from NW_005358650.1 coordinate 8,690,170, forward strand.
GCCGTTATGGTGCCCTCAGTCCTGTTCCCAGAGGCTCTGCTTCTCAGAACCCCAGGAACCGCTGCAAACCTCGGAGAGAAAGCTGCCTTCCAACTGATGCCAGACACTCCCGCTTCTCCCGTTTGAGTCCGAGTCCCCAGCGATTCGCCCGTATCTGGAGCTCAGAGTCTGAGACTCCCCCCTGACCGAAAACGACAACCGCGCTCTCAGCCACCAGCCCGCTTTGCGCGCGCACCTCCGCACCTGAGTATTTTCCACACTGCGCCTCCTCTGAGCCTCGGTGTGCTGTTATTTTTCCTTCTAGTTGAAGAGTCTCTCCTCAGCCAGCCTTCCTGTGGTTCTGGGTGATGTCGTTCCGTCTTGTAGTTGTATTTTTGAAGTGGTTGTTTGCGGCAGCAGTCTCCGGTGTTTACCTATGCCGCCGTCTTGCTCGGAATCCTGTATTCCTTTAAATAGTGTTAGATATCCTTTTGGTATACAGTTAAGTTAGTGGCAATCAATTTAATCTTTTCAGGATTTGCTAGTAAGCAGTGCTAGGGTGGTTCCAGAGCAGTTTTTATCTGGTACTAATTTAGTTCTGATACTAAGGTGTGATGTTTCTGTGGACTAATGACCCATTATTAGTCCAAATTATTTCTATTTTGGTTGGGGATAACAGGAAGTATTCTCAGCCATATGTGTGAGCGCTCAGAATTATCGGGTGTACTTCCTTCCTTTGGGTTTTTTTCTGGCCTCAAGTCATTTTTTCTTACTTGTGTGCAGGTCAGCACTTAACCAAAAACCGTGGGGATCCTCTGCAGTTCCCCATGAGCTCACTTTCTGTGCAACTTCCTTTGGTCTAGTTCACTGCCATGCAAATACTAGTTGCCTGGTCTGTCTCTGCATTTCAGCAAGACCACTGGTTTCTGTTTGTTTCCTTGCACTGTTACCTGGAAACTGTATCCTGGCAATAAGCTGGAGCAATATTTGTTTTGTTTTCAGACTTTGAAGTTTATTAAAATATTTTCTGGAAGTACATTTGGAGTATAAATCAAAGTTGGTAATCCAGGATCCTTTCTTGATAAGGGATTTTGAATGCTCTGAAACTGAGTACTTGGTTTGGGCTCTTTAACCTCATTTTGATTGAGCCTTGTGTAGTTTTTCAGGAATGAATGACAGAGCTGTTCGAATTTGTTGAACATTTGGTAAAATATTTTGGTTTATATGTTCATGAAGATGTTATTTAATGGAGCCTATTGATTCCGAAAGGTCAAATTACCTTTCAAGAATTTATGCATTCTTTTATAGGGGTCAAAATCTCCTTCACCAAGACCAAACATGCCTATTCGATACTTCATAATGAAGAGTAGCAATTTGAGAAACCTTGAAATTTCTCAACAGAAGGGTATTTGGTCTACAACCCCTAGTAATGAGCGGAAGCTAAATCGAGCCTTTTGGGAAAGCAGCATGGTTTACTTGGTTTTTTCTGTTCAAGGATCTGGACATTTCCAGGTGAGCCATCCTGAAGCAGTAAGGGTTCTTCTGGCTGCAGGTTAGACCATAGAGATAAAAAACAAACAACAACAACAAAAAACCCTGGCTTTGTATTACATCGGAATGCAATTTTATCTTAGAATGAGAAATATATTGCACCTCCTCAAGGGAATGATAAATAGGGATCCCTTTGTTTTTGCCTTATCTTACCAGAACCTCTCCAGATAAACAATTTCTGCTTCTGAAGACAACTGTAGATTTACTACTTCTGGGGTAGATTAAAAGCAATGAGAATCTTGAATTTTTGGTAAAATGTTTATTTAAATAGGTCAAGGAAGTTAGTATTGACAATCAAGAAACTGAGTGTGTGTCTTAACTCATATATCTGAATTTATAAAATAATGAATTTGATAATATTATAATTTTTGGAAGTAAAAGCATAGAGGTTAGATTGTATCCATTTATTATGGAATAAATGTGGGTTTAGAACTATTGAAATATTTAGAAAATATCTGTCATATCTGAAATTATGTTAGAAGGCTGGAAATGGTCTTTCCTATAAAATTTGCTTATATATTTTTTTATAAAAACACTTAATAAGTAGCTTATTTTTTAATTTATCTTTATTGTTGAAAGTATTACAGATGTTCCCCCCTTTTTTGTTAGCTATGTATTATTTTTATATTATACTTTCCCCTTAAAAAAACCCTCATAGCTTTCTCAGATAAATTGAATTCACTTTTATCCTTCCACCTCATTTTATCCACAGGGATTTTCTAGGATGTCATCTGAGATAGGAAAGGAGAAGAGCCAGGATTGGGGCTCAGCTGGACTAGGAGGAGTATTTAAAGTGGAGTGGATACGAAAAGAAAGTCTTCCCTTTCAGTTTGCACACCATTTGCTCAATCCTTGGAATGATAACAAGAAAGTCCAGATAAGCAGAGATGGGCAGGTATACAATGGCATTTAATATTTTTCTTCTACTTTTCTTTTTATTTTGTTTTGCTGTTATTTAGTGATTTGTTTGAGGAACCATTGTAAGAATATATATCCTATTTTCCACATGCACATGGGAAATAGTGCTTCAGATTTGTAAAGGAGCTAGTAAAAACCTTCTTGCAAAATATCTCTTATAGAGCTCATTGCTTTTTTAACATTTTGTAAATTTGACTTCTTTCTGTCATTGCATATATAAAATATTTCTTAAGTTCCTTTTTGGAGACTCCTGTTGTCCTCCTAAGACCTAAGATATGATCAAAACTGAGTGTAATTCTGAAGTGTAATTTTACTAAAATCTAAGGATAACAACAGTATCTAAACTCCATTAAGACTTTAACTAATTGTGTAATGTAAAAAAATAACCTTTTTATATTTTTGTGGCTTGTTTTATTTCTATTATGTTTTACCTTGTCTTCATGACATACATTTTAAATTAGTTAGGGTGATGGGAATTAACATACATATGGATTACTGTGCTAACTGTAAAATGAGGTAATTTAATGCACACAATGAATTATTAGCCCAATTTTATGTAGGGTAAAATAGATTCAGAGAAATTAGTTTTGCCTAAGGTCACACAGCTAATAATTTATTTGAACCAGTGTGACTCACTTCAGATTATCACATGAAGAGTGGATTCTTTTTAAAAGCACATATAGTCACAAGAGGACTGTAAATAACATTCTTTTCAGTTATATAAGAATATTTTTATTTTTATCCTAAATAGTGATTTTGAAATAAGTCTAATACCTAAGATAAGATTATTATATAGTCATCTAAGCTAGTCTCTTGGAAAAAAACACTGGAAATATCTAATATGCTATGTTTTATAGTTCAAGCTGAATGCTTTTGCTAAATATCCATTAGAAACAAAATTCATTATTTCCAGATACAAAAAAAAAAAAAAAAAAAAATTCTAGCAGAACTCCATGGAAGTCTCTCATCAAGTTGTCACAAATAGTTGTGATATTTGCAGGTTAACTACAGTCTTAAATGCTTCATAAATCCTAAAGCAAAGAATTAGAGCAATGTATTCCATATAATTTTAGTATGTGCTGGTAGAAAAAGAAAATTTACAGTGATTTTCTTACATTTTTATCAGTGTAGGTATTGGTGATTATAAAATTCAATCCAGTTATTTTAATGTTTATTCTGACTTTTGATTTATCTAGGAACTAGAACCTCAGATTGGGGAACAGTTGCTACAGTTATGGGAACGCCTTCCATCAGGAGAAAAAACGACAACTGATTGACACTCGGGTTATACCATTCTTGACTTTGAGTACTGGCAGTATTTGTGGTCATTAAGGATATCTTTCATTACTTATCTCTTTATCTTTCAACCTTTCAAGAGCACTTAGTTACAGAATGCACTGACTTCCAAAAACTTAGATGGGCTTTTCTGGTTTAGAGTATTGCTTTAGAACCACCATCTTCATATAAAAGAGATAATGATAATTTTAATAGTGATAATATAGAATGATTATGTAATGTTTATTAATTGTATGTTTCTAATTGAATAAAACATAGTAGTTTCATTATTTGACACAACAGCAGTTATTTTAAATATACTTAATTTGAAGTTGAGTATTTCATTTGTTTAAAACACTGAATTATAGTTCATATTGATTATGTTTTTAATGCAAAGTAAGTTTGTTTACTTTTTATTGTTAACACTATTACAGATGCCCCCTATTTAAGTTGTTTACTTTTAAGAAAGGCCTGAATATATCAGTACATCTGTGCACCATTTTAGAAGAGTCAACTCTTAAGATTTATGATTAAAAAGCCAACAAGCAAACAACCAGATTAAAAAATGTTTCTTTTAAAAAATAGTGTGTGCTAATTAAGGACTATTTATTCTGTCATTTTTAGCCTAAGATACATTAAGAAAAAAAGGAGGGGCATTCTTTTTCTGCAATTATGTAATGCAGGAAAGTCTAAAGAAAGGCAACATTCCTCAGGTCGAATTCAGTGCTTAGTTTTCTTGCTGGTTCTGCCTCTTTTAACCTGATGGGTGCCTTACCCCATTCTTCCTCCCATATTACAACTTACATGAGCACAGTAATTATGACCTTTTTGTTTTGTCTAGGGCAACTTGATTTAGACAAGTTAGAAATTTAAACAAATTATACAAGTAGTTTAACAGGTAGTGATAACTTGCTTGCTGTATGTCTTCCAAACTGAAGCCCACAAGCATCACAGTTCTAAATGCCTTCTATTCGTTTTCCAGTACTTTTTATCCTGCTATGTTTTGGATATGATTTATTTCTTTTTTTGCACTTATGGTTTAATAAATTAGGGTGGTGATGGTGGTGATTTTTTTTATAAAACTGTGTTAGCGCCAACTATCTACTTCTTTGCCAATTCAGAATTATTTGGTTTGAAGTCTTTACCACCACTATCTATCTATAAAGTTTCCTAAGAAGCTTTTTGAAGGGAAATAGAGGTACAAGTAAAAAAGAATGAAATGTCTTGGTCACTGAGCTCTAAATAGAACAGGTTTGGTAGCACTTGTCATGATACATTTGGGTCATTTCTAGATAACAAAACACCAACAGGAAATTAATTTAAAGACAAGAAGAACTCTGAGTCATCTGCTTCTGTATTTGAGAACAAAGAATGGAAAATTTATAGGTCAACATAAAATCTTGAGAACCCTTCTACTTCCTCTGGGAAAGCATTATATATTGATATATTAGTTTAGAATGTCATCTGTGATTTTGGCCTGTATTTGTAGATATTTGGTTTTTAAAATTTATTTTATACTTTGAGACATACCTATAAATTGAATCTATGTGAATTATGTTTCACTGTATGTGTATTACCGTTTTTTTCCTATTAGAGCAACTTGTGTTCCTCTGATAATGTTTACATTTTGTTTAGGTGTATATTTAGCAGTTCCTGGTGTTCTAAATTTGGAAGTTAAGGACTTTTGAAAAATAAAACTTGTTTCATTTTTATCTGTTTTCTAATATCTAGCCCCCTGTGGAAATGATGACTTTGTTGATATCTATATAAAATGAGTACAATTTGAATGTAATTAAAATGCTGTTTTTGGAAGAGATGAACTTTAAATATACTTATTAGATGAAATTCTACTCAATTATTTATATCTTGTTATTTCTGATACTACATATTAGGACTAAGGTAACAGTGATCAGCAATATCCCTTGAGATATTAATGAATTTCAAGCACCTTGAAGAATATTATAATGACATTGAAGGTGATGGTTTCATATTAGTACAAACTCCTTGAGAAAAAATATCCTTATTATAATAGGGGCATAGAAAAAAAAATTCAAGACATGCTTTAATATAAAATCTTTTGAATATTAATAAAATATTCAGCCATCCACCTTCTGTTCTTAGCCAGGACACTTCATTATGCTAACTTGCCATTGTACCCGCTGAACAACCCAGCGTCACTCCAGCAATTACAGCAAAGATAGGCCATGAGGAAAGAATAAACTTCAAGAAAAGACAGGTTCATTTAAGAATTCTTCCTCATAAACTCATTCTTTACCATTTAAAATATTATATCCTGAAACAGAGAAAGTCTTAAGGAGTAAGTTAAATGTAACTCACAAGTGACCATGCTTCCCGGTCTGAGTGAGCCTCACATAATACAGATCTTCACTGTGCTCCAGGAGTCTCCACAATTCCGTTGTACCCAAAGGACCACATACTGTCAATATGCCCATGGCCACTGGATGCATCTTGGTCTTTCAACCAAATGGGAAATTTCCACTTGGCAGTCTAATACAATCTCAAATTCTGCATATTCAAAATTGAACTACTATTGCTTCCTCACAGCCTGTTCTACCAAAGCTGTCTGTCCTCTTCAGTTGATGTCAGTTCCCTTCTTTTGGTGGCTCAGGCCAGAAAACTTGGAGTCATCCTTGATGCCTTTCTTTTTCTCAGTTTTATCAGAAAGTTTTCTTGGGTCTACTTTCAAAATATTTCTAGACTCCAGCTGTTTCTCACCACAAACTGTCATAACCACTCTGAACTGAGCCACCATCATTCTCACCTGGGTTATTGAAATAGCTTCCTAAGATTTCTTTTCTCTCCCTTCTGCCACCAATCTATTCTCAACAGATAAATTTTAAGACATCAAATGAATTAATATTATATTGCTGCTCAAAACCCTGCAATGGCTTCCCATCTAACTCGAAAGCCAAAGTTTTTATAATGGCATAAACACCTTACATGATCTGCTCCCCCATTATATTTCTGACCTCTACTCATTCCACTTTAGCCACATTGAGCTCTTCACTATTCTTTTAATATACTAGGCATGTGCCAGCCTCAGAAACTTGTTTTAGCTGTACACTCTGCCTGAAATGCTCTCAGAATATCTGTATGGCCAACTAGTTTTACCATTTAGCATAGGTTTAATGTAAAGGTTTCTTTAAATTTTATTTAACTTTTAGAATTAAATCAACTTTTAAAAAAAGATGTACAGTATAGCTCTATGAATTTTAACACATGTACAGATTTATATCTTTTACCACAATCAGGATTTTCCATCACTCCCCCTCATGCTATATCCCTTTGTACTTATAGCCTCCTCTTGTCCCTAAGCCCTGGCAGCCATTGATCTGTTCTCTGACATTCTAGTTTTTGCCTTTTGAGAATATCATATAAATAGAATTATTTTTCAGCATAATGTCTTTGAACTCAATCCAAGTCATTGTGTATATCAAAGCTCATTTCCAGACTTCTGGTCAAAATGGAGAGTAGATAAATACTATACTCACCTCCTCCAACCACTACATCAAAATTACAACTAAATTATAGAACAACCATCATTGAGAACCACCTGAAGACTAACTGAACAGACATCCTATAAGGATATAAAGAAAAAACCATGTTGAGAATGGGTAGAAAGGGTGGAGATGAGAAACAGGCAGGTCCCACACCACGGTGTAATTAAAAATTGCGAGGGATATCTTGGCTGTGGAGCAAGAGACCCCAACTTCACACTGGGCTCTCCAATCCAGTGCTCCAGTGCCATGAAGAGTCCCTGTAACATCTGGCTTGAAAACCAGCAGGGATTACATCCAATTGAGATGGAGGGCTGCTGGAGACCTAGGTGCTACAGGTCATAAGGGCCCACGTGCAGACTCACTTGCTCATAAAGTTACTTGCTCTGGGCTCCAGTACAGGAACAGCAGCTCAAAGAGTGCCAGGGACAGATGGGGAGGAAGTAAACTGACTAGATTCAGGGAGAAGTCTGGAGGGGCAGGGATCAGGATATGGAAGTGCTGGCAAGTGTTCTTTTATTCAGCCCTCCCCTCACTCTGCTGGCCTGGTGCAGGTGGGCATCAAATCTGAGCTCTCAATTAACCCGCCTAACCTGTTTGCAACATCAAACACATGGGTACTACCCAACCTCTTCCAGCAGATTCTCCACACGAGCAGCCTACCTAAGCTCAAGCTGTGGACTTTTCTAAATTCTCAGAGGTCCAACCCCATAACGCCCCCTCCCCCCCCTAAAAAAAAAAAAAAAAAGCCTGGCGTAAGCTCTGACTGGTTTCAGCTTGCATTATAGCCCCTTCCATTAGCCCCAAGTCTGGGATAAGCAGCAGACACTCTTGACTTGGAATGTAGCCTCAAAAGTGGCAACAAACATGACACAAGTGGCAGCTGGCCTCAGCTAACTGTGGTGCCCACCAAAGGCCCTAGTCTGAAACTAGTGGAAACCATCCCCAGTTCACACAGTAGCCTTATCCAAGCACCTCCAAGCCCAGCACAAGTGGCAATCAACCACAGATCACTTTGTAACTCCTACCACACAGTGCTAAACTAGGCAGACTCCAGATCCAACACACCTGATGGCTGGCTTCAGACCACACCAGAGTACCACCCAATCAGCTCCACAAATGACTCCAACAGTGGACTTGGCTGGTACTAGAGCTCTGCTAAAGTGACTCCCATCCCACAGGGTCAGCCCCAGCACAACAGCTCATCAGCTGTAGTCATGCCCAGGCCTCACAGCCAGCCTGAGGACCAATCCCACCCACTGATGTGTCAACAGCAATCAAGGCTCAAGTACAACAGGAGGGCACACACAACCCACAAAAGGGACACCCCTAGAACACCCAGCTCTGGTAACCAGGGAGACTGCACCATTGAGCCCCACAGGACACCTACTATAGAAAGCCACACTGCTGAGATCATGAGATGTAGCAAATCCTCCTAATACATAGAAACAAACAGGGAGTCAGCCAATATGAGGAGATAAATATGTCCCAAGTGAGAGAACAGGCCCAAACTCCAGGATAAGAACTAAACGAAATGGAGACAAGCAATGTAGAGGCAGAGTCAAAACCACTGATTATGATGATTATAAGGATGCCCAATTAACTTAGTGAAAAAATAGATGGACACAGATTCCTATCTCTTGAGCAAAGTTATAGGAATCATAAAAAAGGAGATAGAAAACAAACAAACAAACAAAAGACCCAGTCAGAAATGAATACAATAATTGAAATGAAAAATATATTAGAGGGAATCAACAGTATATTAGATGAATAGGGAGTTGAATCAGTGATTTGGAAGACCAGGTAGCAGAAAATACCCAATTAGAAACAGTAAAAAGAAAAAAGAATTAAAAAAATGCAGATATGCCTAGCTGGTGTTGCTCAGTAGTTGAGTGTTGACCCAGGAATCAAGAAGTCACCAGTTTGGTTTCAGGTCAGGGAACCAAACTGGTTGGGTTGTGGGCTCAATCCTCAGGACGTGCAGGAGGCAGCCTGATGATGTTTCTCTTTCATTGATGTTTCTATCTCTCTACCCACCTCCCTTCTTCTCTTTCTAAAAATCAATAATAACATTTTTTTTTAAAAAAACAAGGATAGTTCAAGGGACCTTTGATACAATATCAAGTGTACCAAGGGTAGCAGAAAGAGAAGCGAGAGAGCACAAGGAATTGAAAATCTATTTTAATAAGTGAGTGAAATCTTTCCTCTCCTGGCAAAGAAAATAGACACATAAGTCTAGGAAATACAGAGTCCCAAAGATGAACCCAAAGAAGCCCACACAAGCACACATTATAATTAAAATGCCAAAGGTTAAAGACAGAGAAAATCTTAAAAGCAGCAAGAGAAAAGCAGTTATGTACAAAAGAGCTCCCACTGAGACTGTCAGCTGATTTCTCAACAGAAACTTTGCAGGAGAGTAGGGATTGGCATGAAATATTTAACGTGATGAAAAGCAAAGACCTTCAACCAAGATTGCTCTACCCAGCAAGGCTATCACTTAGCAATAAGGAGAGATACCATTTCCCAGACAAGAAAAAGCTAAAGGACTTTATCACCACTAAACAAGTTTCACAAGAAATGTTAAAGGGACTCCTTTAAAAAAAACAACAACAGATACGATAAAAAAATGTGACTAAGAAAATATAGGAAAGACAAAAATCTTTAGTGATAAAGACAAACACTTAAAGCAGTGGGTCAACAACTATAAAGCTAGTACAAAGGTTAAAAGACAAAAGTAGAAAGATCATGTGTAATTACAACACTAAATTGAGGGATACACACAAGAAATAAAAATAATGGCATAAACAAATGTGATGGAGTGAGTAAAAATGTGATTTTATAATGTGTTCAAACTTAAGCAACCATCAACTTATAATAAACTGCTATAAACATAGCTTGGTATATATGAAGCACATGGTAACCACAATCCAAAAGTCTAAAAGAAATATACAAATAATAGAGAAAGGATAAAGACACGTTGGATAAAGACACTATAGAGCAAGAGAATAAGAAAGGAATGGAGAACTAGAAAAACAATCATAAAGTAATAAAATGACAATAACTACATACCTATCAAAAATTATTTTAAATGTAGATGAACTAAATGTTCCAATCAAAGGACATAGGTTGTCTGGATTTAAAAAACCACACCCATGCTTATGTTTCCTACAAGAGACCCACTTCAGATAAAAAAAAAACGCACACACTGATGAGAGTAAAGGGATAAAAAAAGGATATTTGTGCAAATGGAAACAACAAAGCTAGGGGAGCAGTACTTATAAAAGACAAACATTTTCCATGATAGACCCCATATTAGGCTATAAAACAAGCCTCAATACATTTAAGAAGACTGAAATCCTATCAAGCATCATCTCCGATCACAATGGTATGAAACTAGAAATCAATCCCAAGAAGAGACCTGAGAAACACCCACACATGGAGGCTAACTAACATGCTACTAAAAATGAATGGGTTAAGAAGGAGCTCAGGGGAGAAAAATTAAGATAAAAACACAATGACCCAGGTCCGTTTTTTGGGGACTCGAAGATGGCGGTGGGACCGGTGTGGGGTGAGTGTGTGTGTGAGAGAGTGAGCATGTGCGTGAATGAGCGTGTGTGAGTGCTGTGTGCAGGTTTGGAGCGTCTTGCACCTGCAGCGTCTTCCGGTGAAGAGACTTCCGGGCTCTGCAACTCCGCGCCCAGCTTCGGCCACCACTGCCGCTGCTGCCACTGCCACTGTCCACGTCCGTCTGGTGGGACAGCGTCGCCCCGCAGCCACAAGTCAGGGTCCGGAGCTGCGGTGTTGGTCACAGAGGGGGCAGTCGCCACCCTCGCCTCGGTGCCACTGGAACCGCAGACTGGACGGGAAGTGAGTAAACTGCGGCCAGGCCGCAAGGCCGGGGTGCTGGGGTGCATGGAGGTGGATGGAGGTGGTTGGAGGTGGGTGGAGGTGGTTGGAGGTGGGTGGAGGTGGGTGGAGGTGGGTGGAGGTGGATGGAGGTGGGTGGCCAGGACAGCGCATTGGGAGCATTGGGAGCTCAGGGCAGGAGTCCCAGGCTGAGACTCGCGGGCGGGAGCAGGGCGAGTTCCCTGCCAGTCCCACCTGGGATCTCAGTCTGCAGGAGGGAGCCACGCAGCAGAGCTCAGGGCTAGCAGAGATGTTGGATGGACACTCCCACCAGCGATCCCGAGGGACCCTTTAGAGGAACTTTTGAAGGAGAGCAAAAAGGAGACTACAGTGGGGCTGGGGAAGGACCGCCTGCCCACCTCCAGAGCAGGGGAGGTCCCCCCTCCACACTCTGTGGAATGGCTGGTTGTGCCCTGCCCTACAGTGACCCGAGGCAAGGAGGAAAGGCTCTGGGCTGGAAAATTCTGCGCCCCTGTGACTAGGTCAGGCAGCGCCCAGGATGCACACATTTGGCCTGGTCGGCCTGGGAGGAGGCCCCGCTGGGGACAGCGGCACCGAACGAGTGGAGTGCCAAGCCGGGCTGATTTATTTGATTGCATTTCATACACCAAAAACAAACTATCAAAAAGAAAAATTAGGAAAACAATCTCATTTACAATTGCATCAAAAATATAAACTAGCCCTGGCTGGGTGGCTAGGTTGGTGGGAGCATTGTCCTCCATACTAAAAGGTTGCAGGTTTGATTCCCCCAGCCAAAGAACATAACCTAGGTGTTTTTTCACCCCTAAATTTTTGATGTGTGCATAAATCAAAAACTTTGGTGTTACTTAATTGTAAGTAACACATTCTGATTTAAGCAGTAAAGGGATTTATTGGAAGGATGTCAGTCAACAGAATCGATGGATTGAACCAGATATGAAAATAGGGAAGTGGGTAGACAGAATTAGAGCCAAGGAAAGGTCAGGCCGGTACCTCACCCCTGGCTTCCCTGCCACTGGACATTGTCAATGCCAGATTCTCACTTCTTTCTTCAATGATTTTCCAGTCTCCCCTGTGTCTTTGTCACACCCTCTCAAGAATCAAAGTGTATGGGAGCAAATGACTGGCCACGTAAGTGCCTTCCTGCTAAGGCAGCGGTTCTCAACCTGTGGGTTGCAACCCCTTTGGGGGTCGAACGACCCTTTCACAGGGGTCGCCTAAGACCATCGAAAAACACATATATAATTACATATTGTTTTTGTGATTAATCACTATGCTTTAATTATGTTCAATTTGTAACAATGAAAATACATCCTGCATATCAGATATTTACATTACGATTCATAACAGTAGCAAAATTACAGTTATGAAGTAGCAACGAAAATAATTTTATGGTTGGGGGTCACCACAACATGAGGAACTGTATTAAAGGGTCGTGGCATTAGGAAGGTTGAGAACCACTGTGCTAAGGAGTAAGAAGCAGAAGGATCTGCCCTCTTCTGCCATGGAAGGTGGGACCCCGCCTCCCACCAGCCCGAATACAATGAAGTATCACTGCAAATAGAAAGGAGGTTTGGGCTTATAGTTAGATATTTTTAAAAAAGACATAAATCTGCTACAACATCTATTGATTCCTTATGACTACAGGATTGTTTTTTTTCCCCCCAATGGTTGAAATAATGTATATACAGGGGAGGATGTTAAATTGTGACCCAGGCATAATTTGGGAAGGTTGGAGAAGGCCATATATTCCCTGAGATTGTATGCAGAATTTTGATATATTTGTGTTTTGCATTTCCGGGGGGTGGAATGGTCTATAACTTTTGTTAGATTCTCCGAGATGCTCACATCTATAAAAAGTTAAAAAATACTACCTGGAATGTCCTACATAATTACTTTTCCTCGTGAAATTTCATTTCATTTGTCTGTATTGTCACTATTTACTACCTTTAGTCCACTAGATGGTACTGTTGTATGCATTTTCAAACACCAATCACGTTTTATTGATACAGATGAAAAACCACGGTGGTTTAAATGGCAAGTTCTCAAGATCATTTTAGAATTAAAAATAATTTTACCAATCATGTACTTCAATCTGAAGAACCCGATGCCCCAAAAGTGAAGGGAGAGATTTGACCAGGACCAGGCCTTTGGAAAAGCCAAAAGGGAAAGGAACACCTGGACATGGGGTCTCCTCCTTCAACCACACCGTAATTTAAAGCTGTGCTCTGGCCGCTGAGGGGCTGGGGCGGTATTGGCTGTGGACTTTAGATTCTTTGCCCCTGAGCTATTTGTATATTTTAGTTACAGTCATGACTTAAAGTATGTTCCTTCTCTCCTGAGGGATCAGGGGTAATACTCAGGAGGGCTTTAGTTCAGGAGGAAGCTTGTTCAGATCCTTGCTGTGACGGTCTCCTACTCCCTTGCCTGGTCAGCTTTAGACATGTCTTACAAGTATGTGCATTATGTTCTTTCCAGAGCCAGATAACCCTTTGAATGTATTTATGAGAAGTATCGATGAGGTATGATACTGGTGTTTGAATTCCTCAGACCGAAAGAGAGAGAAAACCCAAGTCAAATGGGGAAGTCACTCCAGGAAAGTGGCTGGACAGTTTCTCTGTGGCATCTTGTGTACAGACCCGTAAGCCAAGGCGCAAAGAGGAGCCATGGTCTGTGCTCAGGACCTACCTCTTTAGGGGATAATCCTTCCAAATTTCTCCCCAAAAAAGAGTCCTGAAGTGCCCAAATCTTCAAAAGATGTGCTGTTTCTTTTTTGCCTCCACTTCTCTGTTCTCTGCTCCTTGATCGTTTCTGATTTGGGCAATATCCCCAGGCACACCTCTCTAAGACAGGAATCAAAGTGCTCACCATCCACGCCTCTTTCCATCAAAGCTAGCAATATTGAATCAATAAAGCACCCTTTTACAGAGCAGCCTTTTCACTTGCACTGATAAACATACCCAACTATATCTAAAACTGACATTTCAGTAAGCCGTTGTGCAGGTCACTATGATGGCTATTCTCTGTCTCCAGATCCACTCTCCTTTGTGCCCAGGATGCTGACTTCTATGTCCCCTGACTTCCAATTGGTTTGGTCAGTGGGAAACACCAGCAAGAGATGGGAAGGGGAGAGGAGACAGAGCTGGAGAATGTATTTCCCTGTTTCTGTCTGCTGGGTCCCTGGGCAGGCTGGCCGTGTTCTTTATTCTCTGTGGAAGGCCATAGCTCCTGCCAGACAGCACTCTCTTGCAGCAAGGACTGTCTGGTTTCCAGTAACTTGTTCGTTCCTTTGCTCCCTCAGGCCGAGGGGTGTTAGTATCTTCCTCTGTGGGGTGCTTCATTCTCCTTTGTAGTTTGTCCTGAACCCTGCCTCCTCCTTTGTGAGCAGACCCTTCATTAAAATATCTTTATTGTTTTCATCTGTTTCCAACTAAAACCCTGACCCATGCAGCGGGAAACTTCTTGAATTTCTTTATTATGAGTTTCCTATAAACATCTAGTTATGATGCTGGATTTAAAATGTGTGTGAATTTTCAAACTGAAACATTAATGGCCAAGTTTTATTAGATTTAGTTGGAAAACATTTACTGAGTGCCAGGCACGACATGAGCACTTCTGTCTCTCATACTACTTGATTATTATCATAACCCGCTAGGTTCAATCAAAGGTTTGTAAAAACAATAAGTTGATATTGTTCACCACCCCAAGTCAAGTCTCCTCCCATCATCCTTTGTCCCCTCTTTACTCTCTTCTCCCCACACCCCAAGACAACATGTTTTTTTTTTAAATTAATCTTTATTGTTGAAAATATTACAGATATCCCTTTTTTTTCTCCATTGGCCCTCTCCACCCCACTACCCTCCCTTCCCCCAGGCCTTCACTGCACTATTGAAAAACAATAAAACAAACAAACAAAAATTCCAGTAAGTTGAAAGTTTTTAGGCATTTAAAAATAGTTGAATATTGACATTTTTATTGTGAATTTGATTTAAAACATTATTATTAAAATCCATTAATTATTACTAATCATAGTTTCTATGATAAACACCATGATATGTTACCAAGATACATCTTTAGGAAGGAAGAACTTATTGCCCCCATACTGGGTGAGCTGCTGGCATAACGCACTAAGATGCCAGACCCTTGTGGGTATTATCTGAGTTGAAGAGAACTGCCTTGCCCAAGTCATGCCCCTTTCCCAGGGTGGTCCATCTCCAGTGTTGATTGGTGTTTGGGGTATAAAGGCTTGAGACAACTTTGAAGAGTTGCTTCTCATTTTTAAAAATTTATCATGAGAATACTCCTTTATGACATTATCTTTTCCAGAGTTGGACCAAACTTGTGACATTTGATGCCAGGAGTGATGCAAGAAAACAGATGCTGGGATAGGATTTTGGATCTGAATTATGTACCACCTGGTTGAATTTGAGGACTCTCATGACCAGTGGTAAGTGGAGTGCAGATAGCCTCTGGCACAAGATAGCAAGGCAATTGTTAAAACTTGTAAGCCTGATTGAGTGACATGACTAACTACTCACTGTGAACTGGATGAGAGGGTTCAATGCTGGATCTGACCTGGGTCCTGTACTTTGCAGGTGGGGAATAGACAGGGCATTATGGTAGAGATTCAATAGAACCACATGGAAGAGTGTGGGAGTTTTCTAAAGAAAGGAATGATGTGTTCGGCGCAGTGGGAGATGCAGTCCTTGTCACCAAGGCCCTTGTTACGGTCTGTAATGCTCTACTTGACCTGGTTTGTCTTTCTAAGCTTTGTCTCCTTCCACTCCCCGCAACCCTGCCTCCCAGGTTTCTAGGCAACACTTAGCCTTCTTGCAGTTCCTTAAATAAGCCAAGCCTTCAATTCCTGCCTCCAGGCCTTTGCACCTGTTCTCTCTCCATAGGAGGCTTTCCCCTCATCTTACCATGATCATCCCCTTATTACATTTGGGTCTCTGCTCAAATGTCACTTACTCAGAGAGTTCTTCCCTGACCCCTTCTAGGGTCACTGTATTTGTCTTACTTGTTACCTAGCTTACATTTTCTTCATAGAACCATTTTTGCTTGTTACTTTGAATATGAGCTCATAGAGCAAGAATTGTGCCCTTTCCAGCACTGCATCCATAATCCTTAGAATAGTGGTTGGCATATAGTAGGTGCTGAGTAATAATTACTGAATTAATGAAGATATAGGGTAGATGGTAAAATAGAGATGCCAAACTGGGAAAGGTTAGTTTCGACTGGAGAAAACAATGGCAAAGGCTTCATGGAGGATAAAGAATTTGAACTGGACATTGAAAGATGGGTAAAATGGACAGGCAGAAATGGAAAAGTTCAGGTAGAGACTACTGTGGCAAAAGGCATGTTTGTGGGGAAAGGACACATATGGGAGTAGTCCATTGTAACAAGAGTTTTGGGGTGGTCTGGTGACCATGTGGTTTTGGGGCTGGTTCATACTTTGGTCCAAGTTCAGTTGATAAGTAGCATCTAACCATGGAGTTTATACTCTGAAAAGTATTGCTGCTGTTCTTTCTTTTTTTCAAAAATCCTTATTGCTGAGATTATTATAGATGTCCCTCTTTTTTCCCCCCATTGCCTCCCTCCACCCAGTTCCCATCCCACCCCAGGCCTTTGCCACTCTATTGTCTGTGTCCATAGGTAATGCATATATGCATATAAGATCTTTGTTTAAGCCCTAGCATTTTGGCTCAGTGGATAGAGCGTCATCCTGCAGACTGAAGATTCCCAGATTCGATTCTGGTCAAGGGCATGTACCTCAGTTGCAGACTCCTTTCCAGCCCAGGCCCTGGACGGGGCTCATGCAGGAGGCAACCATTCGAAGTGTTTCTCTCACATCATCCATGTTTCTCCTTGTCTTTCCCTCTCCCTCCCACCCTCTCTAAAAATCAATGGAAAAATATTCTTGGGTGAGGATTAAAATAATAATAATTAAAAACAAAAAGAAAGATCTTTGTTTAATCTCTCCCCCCCCCCCCCGCCCCGAGAATCATTAGTCTGTTCCCTTTCCATGCCTCTGATTTTATTTTATTCACCAGTTTATTCTGTTCATTAGATTTCTTATTAGTTTATTTTGATTTTTAGATTCAATTGTTGATAGGTATGTATTTGTTGCCATTTTGTTGTTCATATTTTTGGATCATTTTCTTTTTCTTCTTTCTCTTCTTAAAGAATACCCTTCAACATTTCATGTAATACTGGTTTGGTGGTGATGAACTCCTTTAGCTTTTTCTTGTATGTGGAACTCTTTATCTGACCTTCAATTCTAAATGGTAAGCTTTGCTGGGTAGAGTAATCTTGGTTGCCCTTGTAGGTAACTGTTTTTCTCTTGCTGCTTTTAAGATTCCCTCTTTGTCTTTAGCCTGTGGCATTTTAATTATGATGGTCTTGGTGTTGATCCTCTTTGGGTTCCTCTTGTTTGGGGTTCTCTGTGCTTCCTGGATTTGCAAGCCTATTTCTTTCACCAGGTAGGGGAACTTTTCTGTCATTATTTCTTCAAATAGGTTTTCAATATCTTCTTCTGGCACCCGCATAATTCAGATGTTGATATGCTTAAAGTTGACCCAGAGGCTCCTTACACTATCTTCATATTTTTGGATTCTTTTTTCTTTTTTCTCTTCTGGTTGGGTGTTTTTTGCTTCCTCGTATTTCAAATTGTTGATTTGATTCTCAGAATTATCTACTCTACTGTTGAATCCCTGTATATTATTCTTTATTTTAGTCAGTGTATGCTTAATTTCTGACTGGTCCTTTTCCATTTCTTTGGAGGTTTCTAGAAGATTTTTGAGTAATCTTATAACTGTGGTTTTAAACTCTATATCCAGTAGTTTGCTTTCTTCCATTTCTTTCATTTGTGACATGTTTCTTTGTCTCTGCATTTTGGCTGCTTCCCTGTGTTTGTTTCTATGTATTGGGTAGAGCTGCTATGTCTCCTTGTATTTGTAGAGTGGCCTTGTGTAGTAAGTGTCGTGTAGGGCCCAGTGGCTCAGCCTCCCCAATCACCTGAGGTGGGCACTCTTGGTGCACCCCTTTGTGGGCTGTGTGCACAGTTTTGTTGTAGTTAAGCCTTGATTGCTGTTGGTGTCACTGGGAGGAATTGACCTCTAGGCCAATTGGCTGTGAGGACCAGATGAGACTACAGTGGAAGAGCTGCTGTGTAGGAGATACACCTATGGAGCAGGACTTGCTTCAGTGGGGTTTTGGTGCTCACTGAATCTGCCCCTTGAGTGTGTGGCTTATGGATGTGAAGAGTTGTAATCTGGTATGGTCTGACTCTGACCACTGGGTACACTGGCTCCTGGGTCTCCAGGGAGGTGCAAAGTGAGCCACTGCCTGGGGCCACCCAGCAGGAGCTACAGAGAGCTCTGCAAATTCCTTCTCTTTGTATGGGGTTTGGAAGTGCCCAGATGAGGCCCAGCTGTGAAGCAAGGCAGGCTGGTACTGGTGCTGGGTCTTGGGCCTTTTATGGATAGGTTTGGGGCTCCCTGACCTAGCTGCAGCTTGCTTGAGAGAATTTTAGCCTGAGCAAGGACAGGCCATTCATGTGCAAAAGCTGCTGCACTCAGCTTGGGTGGGGTTGTAAATTGGATGAGGCTGGGTCTTAGGGAATCACCAGGGTGGAGCAAACAGAAATGGCTGCCAGTTAGCCCTGAGACCAGGGAGGTCCCAGCATAGGAACAATGACTGCTGTGAGCACCTCCATCTGGGAGAAAGCTGCCCCTGAGTTCCTACCCTGATGCCAGACAGTCCAGTTTCTCCTCATATGTGTCTGGGTCCCCCAGAGCCTCACCCAGCACTGGAGCTCAGAGGAAGCAGGAGCTTGTAAGTTTAGTTCGTGGTGCCGGCCTTTTAAGAGGAACAGCTGTGTCACTGAGCCCCAATCCTCACTGGTTTTTACACCCTTAGTTCTTACTGCCCCTAGGGATTTCTTTTCCCAGTTCTGGGACCCTGGGCTTGGGGGTCTGGTGTAGGGCTGGGACCCCTTGCTCCTCCCAGCGGTCTCCGCACAGACAATCTCCTCCCCCCCGCCCCCCGATTAAAAAAGCAGTACATGTGGGTGCTGGCCCAGCCCATTCCGCGCCTCCGCACCTCCTACCAGTCTCTGTGTGCTTTCTTTTTTACTTCTCTAATTGTAGAACTTCTGTTCAGCCAGCTTTCCAGCCGTTCTGGATGATGGTTGTTCTGTATTTTAGTTGTGATTTTGATGTGGTTGTGGGAGGTGGCGAGTATAGGCATTTATCTACGCCGCCACCTTCAAATCTCGCTCTTTATTTTTTACTAGATGTTGTGCAAACCACTCCTTAGTGGTTTCTGATTTTAGTTCAAACTGATTTACCTACCTATTCGCCACTCCAGTTAGTTAATGCTTAACCCTAGTATGTGCAGTTTAAATGTTTAGCCTTCCTATTATTTCTGTGTTCTTATAGGGTCCTAGCATAATGTAGAGAAGACCAAGACTCCTATTAAGCCAGTGGCTAATAAGGAAGTGAGTGATGTGATGTCTCAAGCCTGTCTTTTTGAATCAAGCCTCACAATGACTATCAGAAGAGGTTTCAGATGTTTGCATTTTTGGTCTTCTTTTGGATATTTAGTGTATATTGTGCATAGCTCTGCCTATTTAAATATACAATATTTAATCAGGTATTTAAATATTCAAATTAGAGACAGTTCTGGAAAGATGATAAATAAGAGTAGGTTTGCCTTATTTCTCCATCTGAAATTTACAGAAATAAACAGAAAGAAACAAATATAGAAGGAAAAAAGTATCTATAATGAAACTAGGAAACAGCTAAATTCCACATCACAGATTAAAGAAAATCTTTTAGATTCAACATCATTTGAACCAAATTGAAGAGGGATGCTCAGAGCAGACTCCTATATCCTCTGATATTGGGAAAGAGACAGATTTCAAAGTGTAAATTAGTTGATTAAAAAGAGCCCCACTCATAACCTTTTACTTGATATAATAAGGAATTGATCTGTGGCTAGATCAAGGAGAAATAGTGAGGGCCTGACTGGTGCACATTTCTATTCCAAAAAAATGGCAAGGGAGATCATGTTGAAAGGGGCCATGTGCCTATTCAATCTTTATTGCTTATGACCTGCTCCAAGACTAGGATAACTTAAGAATGGTCAGGGTCCAAAAGGGAGTACCCTCACAGACCAATAGGTTTACACAACAGTGGAATTTTCAGTTTTGTAGGAAAAAATTTATATTAAGCCCAGGTTTCTATGGAAAAGCCAAGAATACCCCAACAACAACAACAACAACAAAAACCCCAAACCCCAAAACTCTAAGAGAGGAAAATAGAGGTTGCGGCATATTTTACAGCAAGTGGTTTTGACAATAAAATGATCAAGAAATGAACTAATTGTGAAACTTTGGTACTATTCAATGTTATTATGGCTTGAGGAAATGTCTGATTCCTGGTTTGAACGTAGAGAAAGGGGAAAAAATGGAAAAAATTCTGGTCATTTTCATTCATGTGTAGTTTACTCCAATTCTATTTGATTATTATTGTTTCCCCATAGTTAATGTTAGATATTTGTGACATTAGTTCTCTGCAACCAAAACACTTTTTCATACTAAATAAGAAAAGGAATTGGCGAAGCACATTTGGAGTTTTCCCCAAGATTTCCATAGTTTAGGTAATTTCAGTGTTCTGTATTCTGAGATGGTTAAGTTAGTTGACTGGAGATAAAGATTACATTGAAAATCTTTGTTAGTGGGTGATTTCTTTTTCTATTCCTAGGATTTCTAATCTACACAAGTTGTTCCTTGCCAGTATTTCCTACAGGGTTTTGGTAGTCCAAATTCGAGGTATTAATTTATGGCTCTGCTGTGTACTTATGTGTGTGACTTGGTAGGGAGGGGGTCCGTTTCTTAATGTGCTCAGGTTTTGCCTTTGTAAAATGCAGATACAATATACCTCATAATGTTGTTGTGAGGATTAAACAAGACATCATGGAAAATACCTGGTTCAGAGTCTGGGCCATAGAGGGCATCCCAATAATACACTATTGTTTCCTTTTCAACCATAAGAGCTCATAAGTAATGAAATATGATAATGCCAAATGGCATGCTTCCTTCACTGAAGAATTTTCCCTCCTAGGTAGTAGCCTACCCATGACATCTGTTACATTACTCTATATCCTTAAAATTAGCATAGCATAGCATTCTTCTGGATATTTTATGGATGGAAATAATTATAAATTTTATTTTTGGTTCACATAATGGCCTCTGAGCATATGGAATTCTCCTAATTCATTGGCAATGAGTTCATAAACTCTGTTGGATCTGCAGCTGTGAACCTACAGTATACATCCTCTGGGCATTTTTAACAGATTTTTACTTGGTGATAGTTAATAAATTAATAATTGGTGCTAAGAGAATTTAATGTATCATGCCAGGAAAAGCAGAAATAGCAAGTAAGAAATACATGTTTCTATAAGGTACATGTTATTAGAACAAAAGAAAATCTTGAAGGGTGACTTGACCTTGGCCCCCACCCACTTGTGATGGTAAAATGAGTGTCCTTCATTTAAACACCAATTACTGATGCTATGGAAGTTACTATGCTTTATTAGAATAGTGGTATGATGGGAACTTTTGAATTATTAATGATTGGTGCTTAAGTATTAAATTCATACAGAATACATCTATAACTTTGTAAGGAAAAGTGATGCACATACTGTCTTTGAAAAACTGTTAATGTTGAAAGTCATATTCTACATAATTGCTCTTCTTTAGTAAGAAAGAGCTCTTTGTACAGTCTTGTCATTATTCTCAATATTTTCCCCACAGTTCAACACAATCGTAGGCATCCAATAATAAGAATTCAGAATCCATACATTGCTTTTTAAAGAGCTTTCTCAAGTTATTTTGCATTAAATCTGTTATTATTATTAATTATCATTACTTAATGTCCAGGGATTGGCAATTTTTGTTTGCCAGAGATTATAGGTTGTAGTGCCCTTCAGATAAAGAGTTGTGTCCAGAGAATGAGCTGTCCTAGTAAAAATAGTACCTCTGTCTTCATTAATTTCCTTAGAAAATGGAGAAAGGAGTAAGAAAAGTGCTGGAAGAGAATATTGATTTTGTGCCTTTTTTTAAAATCTATGATAAACTCCTAAGTGTGATCCAAGGCCATGTGAAAGGCTAATGTCCCACTGCCTAGTCAACATCTCTCAAAGGAAAGTTAAATCGCCATGTCCAAAACTGTACCACGCTCACTATTTGGACTCCCTGCCCCTCTCCTCCCCCTGCCCCCATGTGTTCCTGTTTTTGGGTTTCCTAACTCAGCAAATACCATCACAGTTCACTGAGATGCATATGCCAGGAACTAGGGGTTATTCTTAATCTGGATACATCCCTTTGCTTCAGCTTCCACTACCACAACTGACTATTTTACTTCTTAGTATCTTTCAAATCGATCGGTTTCTCTCCATCTTCCCTGCCACTGCCCTGAACAGACCATCAGCATAATTCACCTAGAGTACTGCAGTAGCCATCAACTGGTCTCTCTGTTTCCACTTTTCCCTGCCAATCCACTCTGCAACTCAACAGACCATTTAAAACCTAACCTGATCACATCACTGACCTATTTAAAATCTCTGCTCTTTAGGAGTTGGCCTGTTTGGCCCAGCCTCTGCTTATCTCTCCAGGCTCGTCTGAACACCTCCTCTTCATTTGCTGCATACTGTCTTCTTAGAATCCTTCAGCTGTGATGAGCTCCTTCCCACAAGGGCTCACCTCATTTAACTCTTTCAGACCACAGACTAAGAGTTACCTCTGGAAAGCCTTCTCAGATACTTTAGGCTTAGTCAAATCCCCATTATGTGCTTGTATTGCACCAAGTACTTTTTCCTTGAGTATTTATCACACATACACATTGTGTGATCATTTGTTCAATACTTTTTTTGGTGCAGGAACCCTGTCTATAGGTTTACTATTGTAGCATGCTGCCTGGGACATCGTAGCCTTTCCCCATTATTTTTACATTAATTCCTTAGCGTCATTCCTGGTTCTTTTTTATGTGTCATCTTTAGGGTTGGGTTGGGGGAAGAAGTAAAAGCTGATGATAGCCATC
This sequence comes from Myotis brandtii, assembly GCF_000412655.1. Taxonomy (NCBI): domain Eukaryota; kingdom Metazoa; phylum Chordata; class Mammalia; order Chiroptera; family Vespertilionidae; genus Myotis; species Myotis brandtii. The sequence continues at coordinate 8,713,400 of NW_005358650.1, forward strand.
TTGCCAGGATCAGGGAATTCCTTACTTCTATTCCCCATAATTTTCATAATTAAAATGTTAGTGGCTATGGTATATTTTATCTTATTGATGTGCCACAATATGAGACATTCACTAAGGTAAGAAAACTACACTATAGGATTTAGGATCATATATAGGTGATAAAATTATATAAAAAACAATGAAGTGATTACCATAAAAGTCAGGATGGAGCCCTAACCGGTTTGGCTCAGTGGATAGAGCATCAGCCTATGGAATCAAGGGTCCCAGGTTAGATTCCGGTCAAGGGCATGTACCTTGGTTGCTGGCACATCCCCAGTAGGGAGTGTGCGGGAGGCAGCTGATCGATGTTTCTCTCTCATCGATGTTTCTAACTCTCTATCCCTCTCCCTTCCTCTCTGTAAAAAATCAATAAAATATATATTTAAAAAAAGTCAGGATAGATAGTATCTTTATGGGGAGGGAAAAGATTGTCATTTGGAAGGGACAGGTTGGGGTCTTCAGATATATACAAATTTTTTGTTTGTGGACAGATGTTTCTCTCATCGATGTTTCTAACTCTCTATCCCTCTCCCTTCCTCTCTGTAAAAAATCAATAAAATATATATTTAAAAAAAGTCAGGATAGATAGTATCTTTATGGGGAGGGAAAAGATTGTCATTTGGAAGGGACAGGTTGGGGTCTTCAGATATATACAAATTTTTTGTTTGTGGACATGAGCTACATAATCCGTGGAGCCAGTAAAAATGAAAACGTGGAGTCCTTTGTTTTCAAAATTATTAAAAATCTCAAGACAGTGACAGCAGCTCATTAAACCAAGCAGGGGAGCCTTTGATTGGTGGGTCTCTGTGTAACTGCATAGGTTGCCTGCCTGTGAAGCCAGCCTTGGTGGGGATTGTATGAATATTCACTCTATAATAACTTGTTAAGCTAGATATTTATGTTCTATGCATTTTTCCTCTGTGTTGCTATGTTTCACAATAAAAGTTTAAAATAATTGAATAAAATGATATTTCACAAATAACAAAGGATTAATTAAAACTCTGTGATTACTTTGAGGAACTCCCATAGATTAGGAAGAGATAAAAGGGCAGAAAATATAAACAAAAAGTCAAAACATATGAATAATAGGAGGAACTGTGTTAATATCTGTATAATAAATAGGAGGCTCCACAGGAGAGAAAACATTAATAAAGGAATAAATATTTTAAGAAATAATAACTGAACATAAGGGTGCATATATTCTTTCCAATTAGTATTTCAGGTTTCTTTGGATATATTCTCAGAAGTGGATGGACCTGGAGAGTGTTATGCCAAGTGAAATAAGCCAGTCAGAGAAAGACAAGTACCATATGATTTCACTCATGTGGAATCTAATGAACAAAATAAACTAACAAATAAAATAGAAACAGACTCATAGATACAGATAATAGACTGACAGTTATCAGAAGGGAGGAGGGTTGAGGGACTGGGTGAAAAAGGTGAAGGGATTAAGAAAACAAACACACCCCACAAAACCTCATAGAAACAATAGTATGATGATTACCAGAAGGAAAGGGGAAAACAGGGAGAGGGCACAGGAAAAGGGAGATGCTTTAGCCAGGTAGGCTGAGTCCTGGTGAGTCCTGGGGTCCTCTTACCCAACCCCCCCATCAGGGCTGAGGATGCTGCTGCCTGGCTGAGAAGCATGACCTTCCCAGAGAGAGAAAGGAGGTTTACAAATGGTGACAATGTGCCTCATAGGTCTGGTCCTTTAAATAGGAAATCAAATTCTCAGTAGTGCATAAGCAAGTGAGAACTTATTATTTTACTAGAGGCCCTTGGTCTGGCCTGCGGGATCGGGCCAAAACCGGCTCTCTGACATCCCCCGAGGGGTCCTGGATTTCGAGAGTGTGCAGGCCAGGCTGAGGAACCCCACCATTGCACTGTCGGGGCCGGGGAGGGATGCGGGAGGTTGGCTAGCCAGGGAGGGACCGTGGGAGGGCTCCAGGGTGTGTCTGGCCCATCTCGCTCAGTCCCAATTGGCTGGACCCCAGCAGCAAGCTAACCTACCAGTTGGAGCATCTGCCCCCTGGTGCTTAGTGCACATCATAGCGACTGGTCGACCGGTCAACTGTCTGCCCCCTGGTGGTCAGTGCATATCATAGAAAGCGGTTGAGTGGCCTTAGCACAGTGGTTCTCAACCTTCCTAATGCCACGACCCTTTAATACAGTCCTCATGTTGTGGTGACCCCCAACCATAAAATTATTTTCGTTGCTACTTCATAACTGTAATTTTGCTACTGTTATGAATTGTAATGTAAATATCTGATATGCAGGATGTATTTTCATTGTTACAAATTGAACATAATTAAAGCATAGTGATTAATCACAAAAACAATATGTAATTATATATGTGTTTTCCGATGGTCTTAGGCGACCCCTGTGAAAGAATGGCCTAGGGGAAATCTCCCTTTACACTGCAATAGGAGATGGGGGCGGGGGGAAGCTATCTAGACACTGGCATGGAGTAAATCAAGGAGGTGCAAACAGAGGCAAACAGATCATGTGGAATAAATCTCCTTTAATATTTTTTCATTTATTTATTGTGGTACAATATACATAACCAAACATTTACCATTTTAACAATTTTTAAGTGTGCAGTGCCATGGCACTAAGTACATTCATAGTGCTGTGCAACTATTATCACTATCCCTCTCTAGAACTTTGTCATCATCCCTATTTTAGATACCTCATGTAAGTGGAATCCTGCAGAATTTGTTCTTCTGTGACTGGTGTATTTCACTTAAAATGTCTTCAAGTTTCATCAATGGTGTAGCATGTGTTACAATTTTCTTTTTAAAAAAAAGCTGAATAGTATTCCATTGTATGTATATATCTCACTTTTTGTATCCATTAATCTATCCACACACATTTGGGGTTGTTCCCACCTCTTGGCTACTGTGAATAATGCTACTATGAATGTGGGTATACAAATATTTGTTTGGGAGCTTAGTGTTTTTAATTTGAAAAATTAGGTGATAGGTGTCTATAGTTTGGGGTTGGAGCATTATATATGCTTACTTGGGTTAATTTTTTTTTCGTCCTTGATGAGTGTCCTAGCATGAGAGAAAGAAGGACCTTTCCAAACGTTTGGCTAGAAAAACTGGACACAACCTGGTAGTCTGAAGGCAGAGCACTCGTAAATTAATGCTAGTTTTTTTTTTCTTTTTTCTGGCAACCAAATCTTTCTCAGGTTAGTATGCTGCCAATCAATTTTAGAAAGTGAAGGTTCATTTGATTTTCTAAATCCTAACTGATCTTCTCGACTTTAGGTGCCAGTGTTTTGGGTGGCAGCTCAGGTTCAAGTGCCCAGCAGTTTCTGACTTGGGCCTGCCTCCAGCCTTTGTTAGGAAGTGAGAACTTTGTTCATTTTACGCCCCTACACTTTGCTGAGAGAATGAGTTGGTGGTGATGGAAGGAAAACAATCAGAAGAACAAAACTGAAACATAGGAAAGTGCTAATTTGAGTGAAAGCCCAGCAGGGAAGTGAAATAGAAGGCTACATTTATCAATCTACCTCCCTGCAGAGTGTATGTGTGTGTGTGTGTGTGTGTGTGTGTGTGTGTGTGTGTGTGTGTATGTATATATTGGTGGTGGGGGTGGTGGGAATGTTACAAGGCTAACATGTGAGAGAGACCTCCTATAAACTTAAGGCTTTTTGTACATTTTCTACCTCTAGAAACAATGCCCCTTCTCTTTGGTGCACTGTGTTCATTTTGCTATCTTCAGGAGAGTTAAGATTGTAGGCATTTGCTTCTGGCTTAGTATTATTGTTGTTGATACTGTGAGACACTGTGGTGATAGTTTCTCATCCATGAAAATCCACACCAGAACAGACCATCAGAATCACAGTAACCATGGTAAACATGCCTCAGAAATGAAAAGATACCTGAAGCAAAAATGTTGCTAAAAGATGTAAAGAAGATGAAGAGCACTTTCTGGAATTAATCTAATTATTCAATGTAGTTTTATCTCAGCAGTAAGGAGTTGCATATACCTGTTATTAATCAGGAGAAAGGTCCATTTAAAAGCTCATAAGTGGCATATGTGATAAAAATATCTCCAACGATGAATAGGAGAACATTTTAAAGAAAAAGTAGAAGCAATATTTACATATAAGAGTCATAGAGAATATGCACACACCCGTAGCTCTCAAATGGGAGTGTAACTCGAGTAGTATTCTTAAAAATATTTGTGTTTTGCATTTTGCCTTTTTTCATGCAGCCTGAGGGATTCATGTGGCTGAAGGCAGGGATGAAACTATAGGACTGTTACAGTAGGAATGTAAAGAGAAAGAAAGAATTAACATTCATTTCTGCCACTTTAAAAAGGATTTTACATTAAAGCAGTAGACTTGCCAGAGGGACTTGAGGAAGAGACAATGTTCTCAAAATTTAAGTGTATCAAGACCAAACAGGGAGGCGTTGGATCTGAGTATCAGACTTTCTTCCATAAAGGAACCCTCATCATCTATGATGGCTATTCCATAGACTTGCTGCCCTAAGGATGGGATGAAATCCTCTTTCCTGACAGATTGTGGGATTAGGTGGGAAGGAGAGAGGCAGAAGAGTTAAGATCGTAGGCATTTGCTATCTTCTCTGGGCTAAAATATATTTAATAATCTGGAGGGAACAAGAGGATCAGGAAGCTGAGTCCCCGATTATTTTGGTGTTGAGGGTAGGGGATTATCTGTAAATTACCCCCTAATTAGTGGCAAGGGCCCCATCAAATTAAACTTGCTGCCTCAGTAGTTTTAGGTGTAAAGCAGTGGGTAGGGGACGCTAAGCTTAGCTTTCCTACTCACCTTTGGTTAATGGTGGCCTAGACAATATTTTCTAGGAAGCTTCCAAAATTCTCTAGGAAGGCACAAAACTTTGCTAAGGGTCTAGCTGAGCAGTGTGCTCTGGGTTGAGTAGGAGGTCAGGGTGGATGGTGATGGAATTGCCATGTGGCTGAAGATCACACAGGAGACGAGCGAGACTTCCAGGGGCCCAGTAACTCAGTGAGCGCTGCCCAAAACAAGCCACAGACACCAAAGCACAAAGTATACTAGGCACCGATTTGTGGTGTAAATGCCGGCAGAGGGAGAAATGACCAATCCTGCGAGGATGCTGGATGTAGAGGTCAGAGAAGCAAGAGGATACTACCCAGATCATAGGTCCCTTTCTCCTCTGCCACGAATAGGCATCCTATCAGAGGGCAGGTGTGGTGGATGCCTGGCCTTGGTCCCTGCCTGACAGTCCCCAGTAAAAGTCTAGTTATATCTCCTGTATGATCAGGCCAGGGGCTCTGCCTCACCATCTTCAAAAGACGTGCTACCTCAAAGTGTGTGCGCAGACAGACAGGTGACTACATTAGGCTAAATGTCCATGTTTTCTCCCTGCTCCTGGCGGGTGAGTGCTTGTGAGCACTATCAGAAGAATTATAGGCAAGATTAAAAAAATGTACATTTTCTCTGCCCATCCGAGTGAAAGGTGACAAACTTACAGCTCCAATCAATCAATAAAACACTCAAAAAACAAACACACTACGTAATATGCCAAATGATAGACACAACAAATTAAGGTCAGAAACCCTTGTGACAGTTTTTGACATTTTAAAATTCTAGTAATGTGTTGAGGAAATGCTATAAACCCTGGGGGTTGGTTGTTTCTGACTGGAATGTACTAGGCAGGGAAGAACAACTACTGTTCTAAGGCCAGCAGGTGTAAAGGTGAGGCTCTGGGCTCAAATCCTGACTCCATCTCCCACACTGGAACGCAGGCAAGTTGCTGGACGCCTCCGTGTCCTCATCTGGAGGGAAGGATCAAACAGCTTCACAGGGTAGTTAGACACATGAATAAATACATGTAAACTGCTTAGTAAGTGTTCATACATCTTCACTCTCATAAAAAAAAATGTGCACCATCAGTGGCCTTGTGTGAAATCATAAACTGGAGGAGACTGCCCAGCAGTAGATAAATCACAAGGGCCCCGTTGGAGGGGCTTCTCTGCCGGGAGCTGTTTGAGTGTCCTGGGTCTGCACACTTGGCAGCAACTTGATTCTAAATTGGCAGTTCTTCAGCTGATGATGAATCATTATTTCATCTTGTTAGAAAAGAGCAGAAAAAGACCATGATATGAATGGGTCATTACCAAGAATCCCATTGCATTTTATCATATTAAATGCCACTGTCAGAGATCAGAATGAGATCATAAGACATAAAAACCAGCTACAGATTCACTTAGTATATGTTTTTTAAATGTCATAGTAGAGCTTATCTCATGGTTCTGGTAAAATTGCCCCCAATATTTAAGTGTCCCCAATAATTTACTTTGCATTTCTTACTCTTGAATTTGTACAAATGTTTGAGTAAATCCACTGTCATGATATCTTAAAGGTTTCCTCAGTTTTTGCCCACACTAAGTAGAAATTCCTTTATTTGTAATAAAACAATGTCTCTCAAACACAAATTGTGGGGTTTTTTTGTTTTTTTTTTTGGGGGGGGGTGGTTATTTTCTCAGGCAAAGAAATGAGAAAAACAATGTTTCAACTGTCATGATGCATTTTCATTTATAAAATGACAAAGGGTAGTTTGAGCCTGACTGGCGTGGCTCAGTGATTGAGCGTCCACCCAAGAACCAGGAGGTCACTGATTCCCAGTCAGGCACATGCCTGAATTTTGGCTTGATCCTCATTGGGGGGCATGCAGAAGGCAACCAATCATTGATTCTCTCTCATCATTGATGTTTCTATTACTCTCTCCCTCTCCCTTTCTCTCTGAAATCAATAAAAATATATTTAAAAATAAATAAATAAATAAAAATGCAAAATAACTTAACAAAAATGACATAGTTTGAAAATGACCTGGCAAATGAAATTGATTATTTACAAAAATACAGAAAGCTCTGTTCTTTCTACTCCAGTAAAAGCAGATGTTTTCTTAAAATTATTGCATACTGTCTCTCACTGTGAAATCCAAAGCCCTCCCTCAATAGTTAAAGTTTGGGGACTGCTGTCTTTGAAATATTTTCTTGGTAGATTTTCTCAGCAAGGCTTCTCTGCTTTTTGGAGGCCTGGTTAAGTGCAGCACCTAATGTGGATATTGTGGTCCTTACTGTCCACTGGGAAATTAAGAAAACAAACTCTAGATGACTAGGAGGTTGTAAGCGCATAGTTATATACTAAGTATACTTCCTGGGAAGAATGAGCTGAAAAATAAACTGTTTGTTGGCAGACAGTTCTCCCTGTGTCTCTTGCATTTCTGCCCATTTTGTGAGCATAGGCTCTGAGTGACTTTGTTTTGGGCTATTTTTTCAATGATGTTTGTATAGCAAACAGCCTTGGAAAATACAGACAGTGTCTCCTTCTGGAACAAAGCGTAGGCATGCTTACTGTCTTTGAAGAAGGCTGGGTTCCTGCAGCACCCCACTGTGTGTGCAGGTGCCCCTTGAATCTCCTTGCATTGCCCTTTGGAAATGGGCTCAAGGAACTGACATAAGAAAATGCAAATACTCTGGCAACTGCTATTGCTGTGAGCAGCCAAGTGTTTTAACTCTGACCCAGGAGTTTTATGTCTTCTATCAGGATCCATAAATGGTGGCAGATTGAGGGTAAAAGAGGAGTGGATTTTGAAAGGAAAGCTGAGGTACAATTACCTGAAAAGGAAGGAATGGATGCTGGGCAAATAGAATGAGCAGACATCTATTACTGTGACATATAATTTCATATCTGTGGTTCTTTGCTGCTACTGATTTTCTTGCTTAGTAGCTCTCCTGTCCAAGTCCTAGTCTTTACTCAAGGCTAAGCATGTCTCTCCAGCCCAGAAATAGCAATTAAACTCTTATCTCATTTCTAGAAAAATGTATTATATAAAGTAGTCACTCAATAAGTAATTGTTGATGAATTTGATCTGTGTTTTCCTGTGTCCTCTGGCTATAAAATCTTGGAGGACAGAAAGTATGATATCTGGGCTTTATTAAAATCTGTAGCAAATATTAAAGTATAACATAAAAAGTCTTATTAATCTAGTAAGCACATGTTAAAATTAACTATGTTAATAAATAGCTTATTGGTGTGAAGCTTGTATTGTGGGGGGAAATAACTCAGTAATATAAAACACATATAAAATAGGTACAAAATCCATCTTTTGGTAAATGTAAATTGTGTTCTAATATGTTCTGAGCTTTCAGATCATGTAATTACTTTTGGCTGTATCCTTTGTTGAGAACTTTAAGATTTAGTGTGAGGAGAGATGCATACTGGGAAATACTTTTACCGAAAATGTTTGACTAGAATGATGGCAAATTTGGTTAAAAAATTAATAAGAAGAATGGAAAGATGGGTGATGGTTTTAAAATGCAAGAGCTATGGCCGAAACCGGTTTGGCTCAGTGGATAGAGCGTCGGCCTGCGGACTGAAAGGTCCCGGGTTCGATTCCGGTCAAGGGCATGTACCTGGGTTGTGGGCACATCTCCAGTGGGAGATGTGCAGGAGGCAGCTGATCGATGTTTCTCTCCCATCGATGTTTCTAACTATCTATCTCTCTCCCTTCCTCTCTGTAAAAAAACAATAAAATATATTTAAAAAAAAAATAAAAAAAATAAAATGCAAGAGCTAGTTCCCCTATATGTGTGGCTCAAGGTGAACTTCTACTTGCACAAAGAGAAACTAGGCATCTTCCTGAATGCATGAAGTCTCAGACCCAATGTTATGCCCTGAGATTCTCTCTAAGATCATGGACCTCATTTGAAAAAATTCCAAATTAAATATGAAAACTATGAATATCCCTTTTCCATATTCATATCAAGATTCCTTCAGAATGTCATCTCTTCCTTCTCTTGGGTTAATATTTTTAGAACTTAAAGGTTTAAATATTTAATCATTTCTTTTCAAGAAATACTTTGAAAATGATATATAATTTCAGTGTGTACAAAGCTTTACTCAAAGGAATTAAATCCAAAATGATTTGCCTTTGCCTATGGCAGAGATGTGTGTGTGTACGGAGGCAAGGAAGGACTGGCAAGTTTGTGGATGTCTAGGGTGAGAGCAGTTCCTAGAAACACGATCAAATGGAAAACAAGCAAATACCCAATGGGTATTCTTTTGTTTTACTTTTATAAAGTGACTTCATTTTTAATAAGAGGAACCACAAGGAAAAGTTACAGTTTTAATAAACAAGCAGAAAAAAGTAAACTGGAGAGTTTTGAACTTGAAGATTAGTGAAAATATACAGAAACAAAGAACTGCTATGAAAGCAGTGGTTCCCAAATGTTGTTGCACATCAGAATGACCGGGGGCATCTTTAAAAACTGCGGATACCTGGTTCTCTTAGATATTGCAATGTAATTGGCATGGGGTGCCACATGGTCGTGTCAAATCCTTTTTGACACGACCATGTCAGAGAATATTTCTTTAAGAAGATGTTTCATGATCTGTGACAGGTTTTAAAGGACATTAATTACTTGTAGTGACTAAGTGGTGGCCTCCCAAAAGGTATATCCATGTTCTGTTTTACCTTATTTGGAAACAAGGGTCTTTGCAGATGTAATTAAGTTAAGGATCTTGTGCAAGGAGATCATCTTCAATTATCTGAGTGGCCTCTAAATCCAAAGACAAGTGCCTTTTTAAAAATTATTGTTCTTGTTAATCCTAACCCAAGGATATTTTTTTTCATTGATTATTGATTTTTAGAGAGGGTGGAAGGGAGGGAGGAGGGGGGCCAGAGAGCAAGAGAGAGAGAGAGAAAGAAACATCGATGTAAGAAAGACACATTGATTGGTTGCCTCCTACACATGCACCGATGAGGGCTGGGGATCGATCTGCAACCTAAGTATGTGCCCTTGACCCGGAATGAAACCCTTGACCCTTAGGTGTGTGGGACCATGCTCTAATCACTGAGAAACACTGGCCAGGATGACAAGTGTCTTTATAAGAGGGAAGTGGAAGGAGATTAGACAGAAAAGAGGAGAAGGCCATGTGACCATGGAGGCAGAGAGTCCCCCTTTTCCCCTCTGAGTTCTTATGGCTAGACTAATAATAAAATTGACATGAGCCCAGATTAAAAGGAGGAAAACCAATTTAATATGTGCACATGGGAGATAATAAATGATACTCAAAGAAATTATAGATCTAGACAACTTTTTATGTTTTTTAGATAAAAGAAATGATAAATTTGTGAAGAATTGACAGAACAAAGAAACAGGTTTGGTTGCTCCTTAGTAAGGAATCTAAACAGAAAGAGGACTTGGATAGTAAATTAGTAAAAAATAACAAGGTTTGTTTATACAGACGTCTCAGCTCTGGATTCCTTAACTCTAGAAATGAGGGTGTCTCTCTAAACCCCCTTGGAGCAAGGAGGGTCCCTTTCACAGGGGGGATTTATCAAGGAGACAAAGGATAGTCAACATGATAGCTAATTATAATTAGTTAGTTAATACGAAAGGAGCAAAGGGAGGCCAGACATTATAGGCATGCCATTTGGGCAGATTCACCAGAAAGCTGCAATTTCATACTCCCCAGGGGACCATTGGCCCATGCCCCCCAGATCACTGAGGGAAGGGGTCCAACAAAGAGGACATAGATGCACAGTGAAGTTGGGGTGACTAGGGAAGGCACAGTCAGTCATACCCAGGAACAGATATCGTTGACCAGAATGGCATGGCCATTGCAAGCCCCTGAAAATTTGGGAATACATAATCCCCTAAACAAAGGAATTCTCTCTCTTGTTGCTTGTGAGGCTTGCTCATACCTTCTTTCTTGCATTTGCCCATGCAACCCACGGCCACATGGGCTCCACATGCAATGGACTGATGGGCTGCAGCAGGAAACCCAAACTAACCTAGCCTGATGATGTATTGTACTGCTCCAACATGGAATGGAAACTCTGGACACTGACTCTGATTCTAGCCCTATTGGAGCCACAGCTACACACTTCTTCCTCAGTAGGACAAGAAGAAATGGGACCTTGGAAACTCAGGGATGTAATTCCACAGAAATAAAAACCACTTGTTCTCCTGTGTGAGCCTCAGAACATTATTTTTCTCAGGATATTGCAAAAAGTCCACTCCTACGAGCAACAGGTGACGAAGACCTCTCCCCATCCTCTCCCCATCGGTAACAAACACACCCTATTTGCATCGGCTACTTTTCAAGTAACTTTAATACAAAAGACTCAATATGCCATTGTGGGATATTTTAGGCACCCTGCCCCAACAAAATGATGTCCCCACAAGCCAGGAATACCAATAGTCACCAGAAACTGGAAGAGGCAAGGAATGGAGCCTCTGGAGGGCGTGTGGCCCTGCTGACATCTTGATTTCAAACTTGTGACCTCCAAAAGTATGAGAGAATACTTTTTGGTTATTTTAAGCCACCAGTTTTTGGAGCTTTGGTATGGTAGCTCTAGGAAACTAATACATCACCTAATGCTGCTGTAGCAGCAGAGCAGAGGCTAAACTGAGGGGTAAAGTTGATAAATGCTAGATTCTTGACACAAATGCATCATAACCAGAGGGCAGCTTTGAAATTCAGCTTCACATGTTCCCATTGTGGGGAGTTGGCCTGGAGTAACCGCTTGGCAGGCCATTGTTTGCTAAAAGGAAACCTCCTCTGCCTCAAGTATCCTTTATCTTTGTAGCATTTCGGACTTTTTCAGTTGGGACAAAAAAAAAAAAGTCCAACTGGCTTCCCCAAACTGGTAATTAGATGATTGACCGAAAGATCCTAGTGGAATGCTCAATAGCTTAATTAGGGGATCAAATGGTGGAAATGGGAGAGTTTCTTTTCATCTGTTTGCTTTGTCCCCTCCACTTGGACTCCATTCTCAAACAAGCGATGTCTTTTGGGGTCAAGATAGCAGCAGCTGCAGATCTTACGTCCTCACAATTGTAATGGCCCCTGTCTTAGAAGCATCAGCAAACATCTCCTGGTGCTTCATTGTGGTGATAGAATCAGATGCTAATCGCATGGGTCAGACCCATGGCTGTGGTCAGCGGAATACCATGTATTCATGGGCTTAGGCTAGAGTACATGTATCTAGATAGGTGCTGAGGTTCCTGAGTGGTTGTCTCTATCTCACAACTAAATTTTAATGATTAGGGGTTCTGATTATAATTAATTCTTATAGAGAGAATATTTACTTCTAGTGTTTTAGTCTTGCTGGTCTTCACTAGTAGTATTCAGAAACTATTTTGGGGGCATGAGTTCAGCTTTTTTCTTTTTTTTAAAGATTACATATATAAGTGAGTCATACAGCATTTGTCTTTCTCTGTTTGACTTAATCATTAGCATAATGCCCTCCCGATCCATTCATGTTGTCAAAATTGACAGGATATCCTTCTTTTTTTATGGCTGAAAAATATGCTCCTTAATGTTTTGAAGGCATCATCCAATTGTCATCAAGCTTTCAGTGTTTCTGTGAAGTTATGATGACATTTTGATTCCTCATCCTTTGTAAATGTCATTTTTCCTCTCTAGAGGCTTATACTTGTGTGAACCTATTCTATATGAAAGTGCATGTCATTTAGCTCTGGGAAATTTTGTTGAATTATTTCTGTAGAAATTTCCTTTTTTTATGTTGTCTGTCCTTTCTTTAAAATGAAGCTACTTTCAGTTAGAGATTATCTTCTAAATCAGTCCTCTAAGTGCCTTTTCTGTCCTAGTTTTCATCTTTTTATGATTTTGCCCTATTTTCTAGGACATTTCCTCAATTTTATTACTTTCTAATTCTCCACTGATCTTATTAATTTTGGCTCTCTTGCTTTTAATTTCCAAGTTCTCTGTTGCTCTAAGCATTTTTTCCTTGTTTCTGGATATCCTAATCTATTAGGATATCAATGGTGTTTTTATGGATTTTTTTTCTCCATGGCCTTTCTCTTGTCTTATTTGCTTCTTTTGGTCTTATTTTGCACATTAGAAGCTTTCCCCCAAAAAGCTATTCCATTTATAGTGGGTTGTCCATTCACCTTTAAGTGTAGAGTTAACAAAGTGTTGTAGGCTGTGTGCAAGGGTAGGGTCTGTCTATTGGTAGTTTCACTGTAGGATGATCCTGGGGGCATTGCATCATTTACTAGGGCACCCCCAAATATCAGGATTTCCCCCTTAGTTGTTTAGTTTCTCCAGAAAAGGATTCTCCCATCATCTGCCTGGGTAGGGTGATGTAATTCTACCTCCTAGATTCCTGGGTGCTGAATTAGAGTAAGCGATAGAGAAGTTCTATAGATCAGTACTAGATTCTTAATACTTTCCTTGTTGTTTCATGCATTCTCTTTGCCTTCTGCTGTTTAGAATGTCCCTAAATCCAGGGTCTTCAGAGCAGTGGTTCTGAAATTATTTGGTCTAAAAACCCCTCTAAATGATCTTAAACATTTTTGAGATTGCCAAAGAGCATTTGTTTACGTTGGTTATATCAATTGATATTTACCATATTAGAAATTAAAATGGAAATTTAAGACATATTTATTAATTTATTTAAAATAACAATAAGCCAATTGTATTTTAATATAAATATCACATATTTATGAAAAATAGCTAAAATTTCCAAAACCAACAAATAATTTAGTGAGAAAAGTAGCTATCTTTTGTATTTTTGCACCTTCATTTAAGTGTTTAGCTTAATAGAAGATAGCTAGATTCTCATATCTGCTCTGCATATAGTCTCTGGAACACTCTACTATACACTAATGAGAGTAAAAAAGGCAAATAATATTCTGGTATTATTATAAGGTAGTTTCGATCTGGTAGACTCCCTGAAAGTGTCTTGGTGACTCCACACTTTGAGAACTGCTGCTCTACAAAACAAACTCCCCTCCTCCTGCTGGGATGAGAATGGGTTGGTGGTCCATCTGTGCAAGTTAGGGAAAAGATCTGGGGTCTAGGCGTTTCTCATACAAAGGCTCACCCAGTCCTCCTGTTCCCAGCTTCACTCTCATCCCTGCCCTCTGTTCCTTCTTGGTATCTGGTATATTAAATGCCTGAGTCTTACTAGAGTTCTACAACACCAATAGCTTTGTTTTCATTTGTGCCCCCCCTTTACAAACTCCAAATTCTGCTAAGTCAATGTAATGGTTTAAAAACATGTCTAGAAATATTTTGACATTCCTCCAACTGAAAGATGGTGGTTGTGGTGGTGGGGTCCTATGTATTCTTTTCTTAAATATGGACTGACCTCAATGACTGGTTGGCCAATAGAGTGCAGTAACACAGTGCTAAGTGCTTCCAAGGCTATATCAGAAAAGATGGTACACCTTCTACTTGGTTCTCTTAGGATACTCATTTTTGGACCCTTGAGTTGTTATGTATTAAGTCTTAGACTGCCATGCTCTGAAGAAGCCCAGACCAAATAACAAGGACCTTTATATGCAGCTTTTCCAGCCAACTGAGGCCCCAGCCAACAGCCAGTGTTAACTCTCAGACACGAGTCACAAAGCCTCCAGATAGTTCTAGCCCCCAGTTGTTGAATCACTCCAACTTTTGAGTCTTCTCGGCTTAGATTGCAGACATTATGGCGAAATGGCAAGCTGTCCCTGCCAAGTCCTCTTCAAATTCCTGACTTGCATAATTAATGAGCATAAAAATAGTTGTTTTAAGTTGCTAAGTTTTGGGGGTAGTTTGTTACACAGTTGTAGGTAACCAGAGCAGTCAATGACTACTCATTTCTTTGTTCTCCATCTTCTAGAATTTTATTGTCATCACTCATTTATTGTTTTCTTGTTCTCTCTCTTTTTTTGGTCTTTTTTGTTAGGTTAACTCCTTTATTTCTTTAACGTTATTTTAGGGATTTTGGCAGGTAGTAAAGAGGAATACACATTCAGTTTGCAGTGTTTTTATGGATAACTTTTCCAAGTGTCTTTTATCCCATTGAAGTACATTTCAAGATGTTTTCATTTTAAGTGTAGTATGGCTATAAATTAGTATCCCTGTGACTGGGCATGTCTGTGTACTCATGGAATTTAATTTATTTGATCTATTAAAAGAAGAGTGACTAGTACATAAAATAGTATGCTTATTGTCAAACATGCCCATGGTATTCCTCTAAGGTTGAGGTGTTCTAGATTAAACACATGTTTTCTCACATCGTTGGTACTTGAGGATGGTATATTCTTGAGTTGAACGAACAGTTACAGAAATATTCAAAACCTCCAACAAGAAATAACTACTCAATAACATTTTTTATGCACTGAAATTATGTCCCCTTAAAATTCATATATGAAATTCCTAACCCCAGTACCTCAGAATGTGACTGTATTTGGAGATCGGACTTATGAAGAGGTAATTAAGTTAAAATGAGACTTTTAGGGGTGGCCCTGATACAATCTGATTGGTGTTTTTAGTATAAAAGGACACACAGACACCAGGACACCAGAGAAAAGACCATGTGAGGACATAGTGAGAAGGTGGCTATCTGCAAGCCAAGGAGAGACGTCTCAAAGGAAACCAAACCTGCTGGCACTTTGATCTTGGACTTCCAGCCTCTATAATGGTAAGAAAATAAATTTCTGTTGTTTAAGCCACTTCACCTGTGGTGTTTTGTTATGATAGCAGACAAAAAAAATAGCAAAATAATACAAACATTAAGTATTTCTACTTTCTCTATTGGTCCCCACACCTGTCAGAGAACAAAGGATCAAATAAAATCAAATCAGATAAAATAAAATCCAGTGGTGTATGTTGAGCTCTTTAGGTAGACTGATGTGCCTGGAGGAGATCAGTGTGGAACTATATGCTGGCCATTCAGGTAAGATTGGGCTGATGGTGCTAATGCATTCTATTTGGTCATGTTTCTTTTCCCCAGTTTAGGAAAGAGATAAACATTTAAATGGACTCCCTAAAGAGAAATATTTAACTTGTTCTAGCTCGTATCTAAGATACTTCCTTTTAATTTTTAATTCCATCAAGATTTTGCTTCTTCTGAACCACAGTGTACTACTAAGGAATTTAGCACTTCTGAATTAAAAGAATAACAACAACACAACACATACCAATCCAAAGTGTTCACAGAGAAAACCCATGTAAGGAGAAGGGTGGGATGACTTAAGGAGCCCAGATCCTTTCTCTCACAGGGCTCTTCCTTTCACCTTTGAGGTGCCACCACTTCTATGTACAGGGCCCTCTGCCAAAAGATCTTCCGTGAGCCAACCATGTCAGCACAGTAAACTTTAATTCTTTCACCCCCTTGTGTCCTTTCACCCCCTGAGTCCTCATACTCAGATCTAATGTACCACATTGTGAAGCCTTCTCAGCTCAGCCACACCAGTTCCTCATTAAGCCTTTTCTTGGACCAGTCATCATTGATGGCTCGGGTAAGGCATCTACCTGTCTCACTTATATCGGCTCATTTCTGCGTGTCTTCAGTTGTCAGCTTCTATCCTTGCTAGCATCCATGAAGCATGGCCTTTCCAAATGGATTCAAGTGCAAGTTCTAGAATATGTTCTCTGTTTCCTCAATATGACTGACCTCCAGACTTCTTTAGGTTGGTGGGCTTTCTCTGCTACATCGAGCCTCCATAGGGTTGGTTAGAGGAGACTTTTGATGCTCTTTCAAGCCATGTTGAGTCATGAGAACTCAGTGGAGGTGTCTGCCTTAAGTTTCTTCTGTGTGGTCACTATGTCTGCGCCACCACTGCAGGATGTATGTGTGTGAATTCTAGGACTTCAGTTAGAAAGCAAGGTTCAGATTTTGTCTGCACTTATATCTCCAAACTTATGGTGGCTTTTTTCAGCTGACAGAGGGCAGAGGCAGTTATCAGGGACACTCACTAGTCTCTGGTTTTCTTTCTTTCTTTTATTTTTTTTGGTTTAATCCCCACCCAAGGATATTTTACTTTTGATTTCTAGAGAGACTGGAAGGGAGGGGGAGAGACACACACAGAGAGAAACATCAATCTGAGAGTGACACATCGATTGGTTGCCTTCTGCACCTGCCCCGACCAAGGCCTGCAACTAAGATACGTGTCCTTGACCAGAATCAAACCTGGGCCCCTTCAGTCCACAGGCCAACACTCTATCCACTGAGCCAAACTGGGGCTAGGGCATCTCTGGTTTTCTTGCTTCTCTTCTGACTGCTCATGTGGCTGACACTGCCTTCTTTGGGGTAGAAAATTCTTGCTGCAAGTAGTCTTCTATGTGTTTCATATCTGGACTTAGAAACACCAAAGACCATAATTTCAATCCTTTTTTTCTCTGGGTTGCCTGTGACAATCCTTGTGTCCTTTCACCCCCTGAGATAGTGGACACAAATTGTGTGTGTGTGTGTGTGTCCTCTTTTTGCTCTTCTGTTTTCTCCGTTGGGCTGACTATAATTCATATATGACAACTGGAGCAGCTGTAAGGCATCCTTGAGGATATAAGTCAGATTCTAAATATGGTAGGACAGAAAACTAAGAGCAAGCCTGAGGGGTCCTTGATAACTTCACAGAGCAAAATCTCTTAGCCTAGACAAACAGCCCTATGTCTGGATTCTCTTTTGGAGAGAAAATACCTTTTGTACTTAAACAACTATTATTTTTTCTTTATATGCTGCTAAACCTATTTCCTACCCTAATCATTTCAAACTTGAGTCCATAAGCATTGAGTAGACACAAGGTAAATAGGACATTGTTGCTATTCTCCAGGAGCTCACATGCCAGTAGGGGGGCAGGAACCTGCAGAACTCTTTGGCCAAGGTAAAGTAGAAGCACAGAAGAGATGTGCAGAATGCTGTAGGAGTTCTCAGGAGCAGCAGATACAAGTTTAGCATGGAGCAAATGCGGTGAAAGACTCAGGGAAAGGTGGACTTTGAAGAAAAAGGATTTATTTATTTGCCTGGAGGCAGGAAGGGAAGGGTTTTCCAGGCAGAATGAATTGCATGAGCAAAGGAGATTTGTGTGGTATCTCTTCAAGAATGCCACACTGTCTAGTTTGGCAACATTCTGGTGTGGAGAAGGGTATTTCAATGTACTTGGCTTTCTTCATAGTCAAAGCATACAACTTCCTTGGGACAGAGACATTAACATTCTTAAAGTTGGAATGCAAATGAGAAGCAAGTGTTAATATTTAGCTTATGAAATTCAAAACAGGATTTAGCACCAAGACAATAAGCTTTAAAGCCAAGTTTTATCTTAAAAGGAGGACAACTTTTTGAATTCCTTTAACAGGCTGAGAATATAGCCCAGCAGCCTCAGATCATAGGATTCTGCTGCAGTATTTAAAGATTTCCTTGTCTCTTGTGTAGGTAGGCCTGGAGGCTTGATGCCCAAGCAGGAGTCAAGAATAAGATAGAATGAAGCTTCCCAATCTGTGAGTTCCTGTGAGTTAAAAGCATCTTTTGATCCTTGGTTTTTAGAAAAGCTTTGCATGAGCAGAGGTGGCCATACCTCTTGGCTAGTAGCTATGGATCCTGACTGGTAGCGTCTTGACATGAACTATATGGTCTGGGACTTGAGCAAAATGGAATCAGGCACCTTCTCTGTGTTTGGCTTAGGAGATACTCTATATTCAGGCACGGATGGCAGCAGCCAGGTGATGGGCAGTGTGTTGCTTCCCATTCTGGACACGTGGCCTCTGATGCTGTTGGGAATTGCACTGTGAGTGTGTGTGTGTGTGTGTGTGTGTGTGTGTGTGTGTGTGTGTGTGGTGGAGGTGGTGGTGGTCGTGGTCGTGGTGTGTGTGTATATAATCTTTCAGGATGAGCTTGGGAGCACAGGATGCAACCTGAGGTCCTGGGGTCAAGGTTCAGAGTCGGGGAGTCTGCTGGGAGCTCCCGGTAAACTTCATGTTGCTGTTTTCCATTTGTCAAACACGTTTCCCTTTGTGCAGCAGATGTGCCCTTTTATAGCATGCAAGCTAGTGGTGGAGTGACTGCTAACAATGCACGTGCTGTCTGCAAATTAACTTTACCATTGCTTATGAATACTTCATGTGGGGAAAAGGTTTGATTAGACTCGAAGTGCTTTTGCATTATCACCAAAATTTTAACATTACTTTTGTCCATGAAGGAAAAGAAAGAGCTGATAGATTCCTTAAATGTCATATGAGTATTCTAAATTTTGGGTTTTATAAAATCCCAACATTTTGAATGATCGTAAAATATTTGGTTTAAAAATGGCTTTACATGTATCACCCATTTGTGAGAATAAATTTCCTCATCAATGTGAACTCTCCAGAATTTGAAGAGCTCATCATTAAGAACTTGATTAGGAGTTGCTTGTGCCCATATTTGGGATAAAAGCTGATAAAAAATTTATGCACATAGGATCAATTTATGAACTTCCCACCAGTTCCAAGATGAACACACACTGTTCCTGGAACAAAACCCCATCTCCACTCCCTCCAACAACCCAAATTAAAATCTCTTTTTAATGAAAGTTATAAGTTTTCCTGTTAGGAAATAATCTGGCTCAATGAATATGCTAATTAGAGCTTAAATTTCAGTTCACACTATTTATCTTTTCCCTCCTAAATTCTAAATATACTAAAATACATTAAGTGCCAAAATGGTGATGAATCCCCTTACATAAAGTAGCTATAAGTAGAGATTGTTTTTAAAAAGCTGGCATTTGAACATCACCAAAAACCACCCTAGGAGGATTTTGGAAATGGCAATGGCTACATTAATTCTGCTTCCCACATACCATGGAATAATTATTTTTTTAAGCTGAAATTATTGGATGATTGTTTGTAATGTGAAGTGTTTTTCCACCATTAACGTGCATTGTGAAATCTCTGTCTGCATCTCTAGTTGGTAATCTCTGGGGTGAAGACAAGTAAATATGAAAGCAGAGAAGTGAGTGTTGGGAGGCAGCCAGGCCTCTCATTGCTGACTTTGGTGTCTCGGCCTCTCCCACCACTGATATGACACTTTTGCTCAGGATTTAACTTATTGGCTCTTCTGTCTTCTCTGTTCTCTTTCTCCATGGGATGCAGTATCTCTTGGAACACTCATATTTTATCACATACTGTGTGGGAGTCATTTAGTAGCTATGCTTTGCAATTTAGAAAATGCTTTTTATTGATTTCTTTGGAAAAAAAGGGAAGAGTTGAGTTAAGAAGCTCAAACTTGAACTACATACAGAAAAAATGTGAATATTACTCATTGAAAATACAACTTCTCTACCATTTTTTTTTTTGGTTTTAAATGACACCATTTATCAAAATGTTATAAGGAATAGCTGGTTTATGAAAGGTGATTAAGTTAGGAGTGATGGATGCTTAGCTTTTAAATAAAACACATCAGCTCCTTAATGTATCACAGAGTCCTAATGTATGAGTTCCTCCTCTTTTAGCAGCCTGCCCATCTCTCTACCTCCTGGGCTTTCTTTATTTTGAAGGCACAACAGTGCTGTTATTCTAGTGGGGGGTGGAGTCCTCTATATACTGGTGATGAGAAACTAAGGAAAAGTTTCACATTGATGACACAATGCTTTTCTTTATTCTGACATTCTTTGATTGGGAGAGGAGTTAATATGTTCACTATTTAAGTTAATTATAAACCTTTTTTATCTCTGAAAAAAGGGAAAACATTAAGGTTTTCTGTGGTAATTGTTCTTTGACTCTGGACATGAATCTTTGGAGAAATTCTCTTTGATAAATGCAATTCACGCACAGGCAGTGGAAACAGCCATCAAAGCTTTCATAAAGGAGCTAATAGTATAGAGTAATAACTACTTTGCAAGGGCGTTGGGGGAATTAATCAGAGAGGTTCTGTAAAGTGGTTTGGAGACGAAAAGTGCAATATAAATGCTAAGTAGCCATACATTTTTCTGGGAAGAGGTGCAGTAAATGTAATCAGGGCTCTGCTCAAGCTGAGCAGCCTGATGGCCACCTCCGCACTCATATTTAATGTTCATAGAATCACTGGCAAAAAGCATTTTCTCCCCTCCTACCACAACGTAAATATTTCCACAAAACTCAGGGCAAGTAAAGATTCTGAAAACTTTTGCAGAATTGTGAAGAAAAAAGTCAGGCAAACTGTATTTTCATAGTAGATGCTCAATAAAAATGTTTTTAATTTTATGTTACCATTGCTTTTTAGGACTCCTATACTCATGTGCTTTTGAATCCCTCAAGACAATATTAGCACTAGATGGCACTCTGTCACCATGGAAGAGTGACTGGGGTGGTGGTGGTGGTGGTGATGGTGGTGGTGGTGGTGGTGTGGTGGTAGTGGTGAGTGAATCTCTCTAGTTTTGTAATTAGTCAAGAATGTAGATAAACTGAGGTTTAATTTATGTCATTTCCTCTTCCCTTTACTTGATAAGAAATCATGACCTTTTTATATTGGAGGAGAGGTGACCGGGACCTACCATATTATTTTACTTCTGCATAAGGCAAGTTCAATTTGATTTAATTCTCACTTTGAGGGAGAGAATGCCAGGCCGCTGCCAGCTCTGTTTCACAATGTGTGGTGTTGGTAATGGGCTATGACAGCCTCTCTCCTGCCATTAACTCTGTGTCACAGGAGCAGTCCGAAGGTGACTTGAAATTTGGAGAAAGGAAGGTGCATGATTGATTCTCACAGTGAGAACATGCTGTCTAGCCTTCTCTGAAAGCTAATGACTTCTTAATTTTTATTAGAATAAAAGTATTGGTTTTCTCATAGTCCTTGGAGATTCCCATAATGAATTGAAGTGTTCCTTTGCCCTTTAAAAAACAGTTTTTAATGATTCAGACTATTAATATGATTTTAAAAATAATTGAACAGTTAAGCCTTAAGGGGATGTATCAGAGAAATTCTAGCAAAAGAGATTACTGGCTTTCAGTATAAATAGAATTATGTTTTTGGGGACAGAGAATATTTCCCTCAGTCTCCCATCATTTGTAGGTGTGGGGAGATGTGTTTTAATTTGTTAATGGTGTTATGATCTATTTGGTATTTAAAACATTCAAAAGGGGGTAACTCCTTTAAGAACCCAGAGAATGAAGGAAATGAGTCCTCCCCCAGAATAGAGGCCGCTGAATGACTGTATGACTATAATGAGATGCATTGTAATATACATGAACTCATGCCTTATTAAGACAGTCTGAGGTTACTCCCAAAGGAAATAGGGAAGAGAAATTTTGGAAAGGAAGCCAGAGAAGCTATTCAAGAGGCTGGAAGTAGCTTGATGCAAGAGAAGGAAAGAGTTTAGGGATATGGTAACTCCTCAATTCTTAAACTGTGCACTGGGATGCCCTGGAGGACTGTGCAAACACGCAGGGATGCCTGGGGCGTGCTGATCTTTGAGAGACACAGAGCAACATCTGACAGAGACCAAAGCAAACTACTTCAGATTTTCAGTATTAGGTTGCACTTACATTCCTTCAGATGACATCATATATTTGCAAAATTGGCTTTTCAGAGTTTGAAGGGATAAAGGCAAGTTTAAAAATCAGTATGGAATAGTTGGTGAGGATGGCAGTGTCTGTATGATTCCAATGTTCGAGGGGCTGTGCAGTGTCCAAGAGACACACACTCCTCATTTGTAAGTAGTTGCTGTTATTCAACAATTAAATAAAATTATTTTTTCCTTTAATTTATGCATATTATTTTTGTGAATGACTACTAAGTTGTTAGCACATAAGCACTTTAGTTTTGGGATCTAATTAATACTAAAAGTAACTGGTAGGTATTTATTTTGGCATAGAGGTCCTGTCTTAATAATAAAAAAATTAAGACACTTAAATTTGAGAACTTCTAGGCCAGTGGTTCTCAACCTGTGGGTCGCAACCCCTTTGGCGGTCGAACAACTCTTTCACAGGGGTTGTCTAAGACCATCCTGCAAATCAGATATTTACATTACAATTCATAACAGTAGCAACATTACAGTTATGAAGTAGCAACGAAAATAATTTTATGGTTGGGTCACAACATGAAGAACTGTATTTAAAGGGCCAGAAGGTTGAGAACCACTGTTCTAGGCCAGTGGTCGGCAAACTCATTAGTCAACAGAGCCAAATATCAACAGTACAACGATTGAAATTTCTTTTGAGAGCCAAATTTTTTAAACTTAAACTATATAGGTAGTAGGTACATTATTAACCTACCTATATAGTTTAAGTACTGTTGATATTTAGCGCCTCCCCCGCGCTATATATCCCGCGGACTGACACCCCCCACTTCTTCTAACGCCACTTCTTCAAAATAGACTCGCCCAGGCCGAAAACAGACTTCTGAGCATGGGCCACGAAGTTTCAATCGCACTGTATGTGCGCGCCCGCATGTGGTATTTTGTGGAAGAGCCACACTGAAGGGGCCAAAGAGCCACATGTGGCTTGCGACCCGCAGTTTGCCGACCACTCTTCTAGGCTAACACTACAAGTGCCTCCTTGATTTTCCGTGAGGAGAGGCAACCAGGCTCCTGTCTCACGTAGTCATGGAGGCCTACGCTCACCACCACCCCATCCATCCTCCCCAGCATTCAGCTTCCCCTTCCTTAATCTACTTTTCCATCATGCACATCACTTTTTAAGGCACTATGTAATTTAGTTGTTTATTATTTTGATTGTTCATTCCTCTCACAAAACTAAGTGTCGTGTGGGCAAGGTTCTTTACTATTTTATTTACTGACTAGTAAATAAAAAGTGTTTAGAAGAGTGCCTGGCACTTAGAGCTTTTTGTAACTATTTGTTGAATGAATGAAAAATAAGCAGTGGTATCTCAAGTCTGGTGTATATACAGGACGTACCCCAAAATGTAACCTTTGAATGATTATGAAGTCAGTGTTTATTAACATACAGTTCATTTTCAAAATTTAAAAGAATCCACAGAAATGAATAATATTTTTGTCAATGCCTGTTTTCAAACAGATGACTGTTCTGGTCCAGGCACTGCTGATAACGTGAAGCAATGGAATCACAAACTTTAAGAATCATTTCGTTCGGTATTTGTGTGCCCTCAATTCATCAACTTGCTGGTTTTGTAAGGTAAACTTTATTTTTTATGTATCCCCATAAAAAAAGTCTAGTGGCATTTCAGGCTAAAATTTCTTTGTTCAAAGCTTAGTCTGGCTTCACCCATTATTTTAAATAAGTTAAACTTGAAAAGAAGTGAAAATTAAGTGAGTTATCAGCTGTTACAGTGTGTATATATTTTTGGGACACCCTATATTTCTTATAAAAAAAAGTGTACAAAAATTACACAGATGAAAATACATTAGGACCCCTTTCTTACTTAGAGGTACTTTTGTGGTTCTTATTGGAAGAATAGTTAACTAAGTCACTGTTGTTTTCATTATTATTGCTGCGTAAATAAATCCTTATGTTTTTGCTTTATAGAATGAGGAAGTGAGTGGATCAAAGATTCTATTCTTGCCTTTCCTAGTTCTCCATTCTTTAAGATGAACCTAACATGTGCCTAGAGCTATACTTATGAATTCTTTTAATTGTCTTCCAGTAGAGGTGATTCTTGTTTCTATGAAAGAGTTAAAAAGCATTTCCTTAAATGCAGGTGTTTACTTAAACCCTCAGACCTTTCTGAAGTGAAGAAAACCTCCCAGAGATAAGTACTGTGCACTCTATAGTGAGGGTTGAAATCATTATGAATAAATGAGGGAAGGACGTTACTGGGCCTGGTTGATTCAAAGTAAAAAGGATTCCATGTTAACTCAGTATATCCGTTTTCTACACTGAATAACGAGTTACCACAAACTTGGCTTATAATGAGGCACGTTTATTGTCTCACAAATAGTGTGGGTTAGGAGTCTGCACAGGCTACTGGGCCCTCTGCTTAGGCCCTCACAGGGCTGTGATCAAGGTGTTGGCCAGGCTGCATCCTCAGCTGGAGGCGTAATGGGGAAGAAATGCATCCAGACTCATTCAGGTTGTGAACAGAATTCATTTCCTTGTGGCTGAGTGACTGAAGACCCCTGCTTCTTAGTGGCTATTGCTGGAGGCCCTCTTGGGTTCTAGAGACCACTTGCAGGTATTGTGTTAGGAGTTTTAAGTTTACTTTTGGAAGTTTAGTTGTTACATTTGTGATCCAATGAATTATTGTCTTTGAATCAATAATAACATGTTATGTCTAGCAAAGCATATTTAGATATATCTAGATTATGGGACCTGACATGATACATACATTTTCTTACCACAAATATAAAAAAAATACCTATCAGCAACTCTATGCTTTAACCCTGTTCTTATCTAATTCGAATTGCTAGTCTATTTATTGCTAATATAGGGAGTGGAAGGAAGCTCTCTTAGTATTAATAGAAGTGGTGAATAGCAGGTGGAGTTACCGTGTAGCTACAACCCATCACTTGTGAATAAACACTAACCCTTCCACACTCTCTTTCCTTCCATGCTCTTAGATTTACCTCAGGAGTATCATCCATGAAACAAACCTCAGTCCTTGGAAATGTTGGGGGGAGTTTTCATTCACTGACTTAAGAAAAGTTCGGACAAAAATGTGACTCTACTGTATTTATTATTCAAAGAGATATTAAATGCACATTAAGTAACTATACTTTAATTACTTTGACCATAAACTGTCACCAAATATAATGTTCATTTTATTAAATATTGGTAATCAACATCTTTTAAAAAATTAGGATAGAGATTACATTTTGGCACTAGAGAAAAAGGGTCCAAAATAGATTTCTTGCATTAATCTCTACAAAATAGTCCTAATTTCTACAAATTATAAAATTGAATTATAAAAATAAAAGAAAAATACAAAATACTGACTTAAGGAAATTAATCTATCCTTTTAACAGTGATTATACACTGAGTGGCCAGATTATTATGACCACCTGACGTTTGTAGGCAAATTAGCTATAATTTCACGCTGAAGTTGCTAGAGGGCCCGACCATTATAAACAGGGAAGCAGGTTGTTTACCACGA
>NW_005358650.1:8739610-8742858 GCF_000412655.1 Myotis brandtii
ATATATATATATATATATATATACACACATACATATATATATCCCACGTTCAAAGGCTGTTAAATTGTGTTGTTTACCCATATCTTCAGAAAAAAATCACTTCTACTGTCGTGGTAAACAACCTGCTTCCCTATTTATAATGGTCTGGCCCTCTAGCAACTTCAGCGTGAAATTATAGCTAATTTGCCTACAAATGTCAGGTGGTCATAATAATCTGGCCACTCACGTTCAAATATATCCCATGTTCAAAGGCTGTTAGATCACCTCATTTACCCATATCTTCAGAAAAAAATCACTTCTACTGTCGTGGTAAACAACCTGCTTCCCTATTTATAATGGTCTGGCCCTCTAGCAACTTCAGTGTGAAATTATAGCTAATTTGCCTATAAACGTCAGGTGGTCATAATAATCTGGCCACTCACGTTCAAATATATCCCATGTTCAAAGGCTGTTAGATCACCTCATTTACCCATATCTTCAGAAAAAAATCACTTCTACTGTCGTGGTAAACAACCTGCTTCCCTATCTATAATGGTCTGGCCCTCTAGCAACTTCAGTGTGAAATTATAGCTAATTTGCCTACAAATGTCAGGTGGTCATAATAATCTGGCCACTCAGTGTATATAGTCTCTTTAATAAGAAAAATCAAATGTTATTAATAAAGAAAATTAACCTATCAAAAGACGTGTGAGCATTATTTAGAGTGGAATAGGAGAAAAGTCACTTTTGAGGTTTTAGGAAGTAAAATTTTACTGGGGAAAAACATGTACTAGAATATTTTCCTAAGACCCATGAGAATCATAAATCCATAGAAACTGAAGAGTCTCATTCTGCTTTGGTAAAAAAGTACTATTGGAAGCTTTACCTAGGGATATGAATTTGCATTTATAAAAAGCTATAAAAAATTCACTAAATCCCTGTTCTTAATCATCTCACCACTCCATGGGTTTCATTGTACTGTAAGTAAACTCTACCTATGGAAAGCCTATGATAGGTAGTTACCCAACAATATAGTTAGGATTCAACTCTTCTAATAAGGAAACAAGCAATTTAAAAATATTTGTTAAGCATTGCCAATGTCCTGGGTGTCATATAGAACATACATGATTTTTCTCCATGGCTTCATAATTTAAGGCGTCATGGCATAGGTTACCTTTGGCTGTTAAAATACAACATTGTACTTATGTGTGCAATCCTTTTAGAGGAGTATTCGTTTTAATCTCTTCAGGCTTTATAGGCTTGATGTGGACTTTATATGTAAGGACAAATTTTTAAGGTCATTTAAGGCAGAGATTTTCTGTGCCCAGAGTGGGGAAACTTCTTGAAAGTGGTCAGTGGCCGCCCTTGACAGGGTTTAATGAGAGACAGGAAGGTGACTGCTCCAGGGGAACCACACTGAGAAGGCACAGCATCCAGAACAGCTGTGAGAACCACAGCAGTGGCTCAAACTTAGGACTCCAGCAGAATCACCTGGAGGGCTTGTTAAAGATGGCAGCTTCCACCCGGTTTCCATCCAGCAGGCCTGGTGGTGGGCTCCGGGCATAGAATTTCTCACAAGTTTCCTGGTGAATCGAACCGGTGACCTCTTGGTTCCTGGGTCGATGCTCAACCACTGAGCCACATCGACTGGTATGCTGATGCAGCAGTTCTGAGGACTATAACCGGAGAAACACTGACCTGGAGGGCCCAACCACCACCTGGCTTGATTAGGAATTAGCCGCTTGCAGAGAGAATAAGAGGTAAGGATAGCTGGAAGGAACAGCTAATGTGAGAGTGAGTATCCTGAGGCTTGATGGGGGATGCTTTATAGTGAGCCCATGGTTGACACTGACTTTGGGAGCAGTCACTCCCTCCCCTTTCATACTGGCAAGAAAACAAGTAATTGTTCACTTGGGGAAACAATTCTCACTGTGATTGGGGTCACTGGCTTTGGAATCCGCCGAGACACGAGTCTAAATTCCTGTTCCACCTCCCAGTGTCAAAGCAAGCCATTCAACCTCTTTACAGCCACAACCACCTCTCAGCGAGGATTGTCATAGAGGAGGTTCTCAGAAACAGTAGTGGGGTGGGCATTCATCCTTCCAATCGGGAGGAAACCACAATGAATGTAATGCAGCCGTCCTCCCTCTGTCCATTCCTGATACAGGGCAGGGAGTCCCGGTGTGGCCATGGAGGGAAGCAAAGCTTCACCTCTACCCATCTTCCGCTTTCAGCTGGGACTCTTAAAAAGACAGATTGACAAGAGAGTTCAGTAGTATGTGCAGTGCACAACCTTTGCAAAAGTAACTCAAAAGGTGGCTTAGAACTCCTGCTTCTACTGCATCTTCAACAAAGATCAATAGATTTGTGGAGAAGTGGCGGACAAAGGAGTGATTTTAGGCTTCCAAGGATGGCAAACTGTCAGGAAACTAGTGGAGTAAGGTTTGTTTGCAGATTCCTCTGGTGCCGTCTGTGGGCTGATTAGAGTCTGTCTCCAGTAGAAGCAGAATTTATGTCCTGCCTTTAGGCAGAAAAGGGGGAGGATAGAGAGAGCTTTTCCTGCATTTGCTGCTTCTTAATTGCCTTCAGTTTAAAATATGTTTTTTATGTCAAAGAGGCCTACTTTGGGATGACGTATTCTGGTTTCCTTCAGCCACATAGATGTTCTGCCTGGAGAGGGGATAAAATCGATGGAGACAAAAATAAAGGGATGGTTAGAATGTATTAGTGGTTGCAGTCCTGTCAGTGTCCATCTGCAGTGGTGGCCGCATCCAGGGGTGGCAGCATTGTATCTATTGCCAAAATTGTCCATCCTAACTTCGTGGGATGTCTTCCCTATCATTCTTTTTTAAAAAAAATATGTTTTTTATTGATTTTTAGAGAGGAAAGGAGAGGGATAGAGAGATAGAAACATCAATGAGAGAGAAACATCATTGATCAGCTGCCACCTGCACATTCCCTACTGGGGATCCAGTCCACAACCCGGGCATGTGCCCCGACCCGGAATCGAACTGGTGACCTCTTGGTTCCTGGGTCAATGCTCAATCACTGAGTCACACTGACTGGGCTTCTCTAACCATCTATACCAGTGGTTCTCAACCTTCTGGCCCTTTAAATACAGTTCTTCATGTTGTGACCCAACCATAAAATTATTTTCATTGCTACTTCATAACTGTAATGTTGCTACTGTTATGAATCATAATGTAAGTATCTGATATGCAGGATGGTCTTAGGCGACCCCTGTGAAAGGGTCGTTCAACTGCCAAAGG
>NW_005358650.1:8742870-8751133 GCF_000412655.1 Myotis brandtii
TCTCTCATAATTGATGTTTCTCTCTCTCCCTCTCCCTTCCTCTCTGAAATCAATAAAAATATGTTTTTTTTTAAAAAGAAAGACTTCAGGTTTTCTCACTGCGCAGAATATAGTCAAACACTATATGCAGTTAAATATTTTACCCTTTGTTCTCCCTGAGTGATCTACAATAGTAGTCTGCTTAGTGTTGATATTTACTGCTGTGTTGCAGACAATTACCTGAAAGAGAATTTGGAGTGCTTCACTGGGCTGGAAAAAGTTTAGCTAAATCAGAAAGCAGGTCTAATTAAGCAAGTTTATCTCTCTATATAAAGCTCTCACTAGTGCCAATCGCATGCATGTGTTTCAATCTGTCACTGTCGATCGTGAATTTGGTTGACACTTCTATTATAGAGAAAGAGTGAAAAGCGATATTAAAATATATCTTCTAATTAATTTCCTTTCAATGCGCACAAATTTGTGCACTGGGCCACTAGTTCTCATATAAAAGAGTAATCCCTGAGCCCCACAAAAAACTCCCTCTCCTCATCCCTGCTTTAGTTTTTCTTTTAGCATCATCGACCAATCTGTATACTTTTCTTATTTGTTTTTGTCTGACTCTCCATTAGAGGTTGAGCTTCATGAGGGAAGAGATTTTGTCTCTTGTTCACTGTTGTATCCTGATGCTCAGAATAATACCTGACATATAGTAGGACTTGACAAGAATTTATAGATCAAATGAACACTCTAAGTCTGTGACACTCTCCCGTAAATCCACCCTGAGTCTGAGAAACCTAAAATCTATTTGTTGTTTATAGTTATTGACCCTGGCTAACACAGGCAGCTGTTATTATGAAGATATTTTAGTAGTTTTTAGTTCATTTAAAAAGCTTTCACCTGGTTAGGTAGCTCAGTTGGTTAGAGCATCATCTTGATATGCCAAGGTTGCAGGGGGTTCAGTCCCCAGTCAGGGCACATACAAGAATCAATCAAAGAATGCATAAATAAATGGAAGAACAGATCACTGTTTCTCTCTTCCTCTCTCTCTGAAATCAATCAATACATGAAAAAAAATCTTTCTATTCATATATTGGGATTGCTACTATACTGTCATTTAGAAAAGTTATCAGATGAGAATGTTCTTTAACCAGGATTTGGTGAGATGCAACTATGAAACAGCTTTGTTTCTTGTCTACATTTTTCTTTCTTTTTGCCATCAAACATGTGCTGTCATATATTTTCAGTGCCAAGAGTATCTTAGACAGATCCCATTGCTTTGTGCACACTTTTGGGCATAAAAGTCCAGTCCAGTTTAATTTAATCAGGTTGGAATTTCTGGCTCATGTCCAGTAGAGAACTCTTCTCCTCTGCTAGGCTTGGCCCGAGACTCACAGGACCTGTGTTGGTGAGGGGACTGCATTGGTGATGGGCTGGATTGCTCCTTGTTTCCTTCTGTACCTTCTTTCCTTGTCTGTCCCAGGGCTCCTCTTTCCTCCAGTGAGACTGAGAGGAAGAGTGGCGGAAGGGGCAGATGTCTCCATGAGAATGCTGTGTTTCTTCTTGGCTTGCCATGTCCTCTGTATAGCAGGCATCAAATGACAATGCCCTTATTGCCCAGTGGGCAGCCCTCTGGCCACACAGCTTAAACCTGGATAACTTCCATGATGTCCACTTGGCCCAGAGGAGGTAAACCCAAAAGGTGGGAGGGAGACCACTGCATTGCTGCCCCTTTCTTCAGCCAGCCATTTTCCCACAATTCATTCCCTTGTATTCTCTGCTTACGGAGTCACAGAGGCAGATCAACAAGTTCACTCAGTTGGTCTGCCTTGGGAATGAATGTTCATCACCCCTTCTTGCAGCCACTGCTAATTTCTTGAATCCCATCTCACATGTCTTTGGAGTAAGAGGGTAGTCCTGTCCCCGAAGGAGAGTGGAGAACCCATAGGACTTTTCACCTCTGCCAATATTTCTTAATGGGACTGCTATTGGCAATCTGGGTGGGAATTCTTTGCTGTGCAGGGCTTTCCCTTGCAGGGTATTTATCAAGCTTGTATCCATTAAATGCTAGTAGCATTCCCAGAAATGCCTCCTCTAAACTCTACTCAGTTTGAGAACCATTACTTAGGCCAACAACTCAGTTACACATGGGAATTCTAGAATTTCAATCCATTACTTATACAGATGGGTGGGAGTAGTGGATGAGAGCAGTGTGATTGATAAATTCTGTAGAAATATGCCTGGCAGTTCTCTGTAGAACGTGGGTGTTCTTAGTACTTATTGTCCTCAGCTTTGGGCTTTAGTTGAAATTCTGAGACAAGAGAAGAAGAGTCTTTCAACATCCTGTTATAAGCTGAGAGAAATATGTCTCCAAATGACAGAATAAGATGTATTATGTCTGGGGGTTTCTTTTACATAACTCATTCCCTTCTGGATTGTGGGTTCCAGTCAACCTCAATCAGAAAAGCTGCCCCTTTCCTATCTTCTTCCTTCAAGTTTTTTTTTTTTTTTATGGAGGAACTCCCATTCTTTGGAACAGTATAGCTTTAATTTATTTTCTGTAAATGCAAATCTTATCAAAAACATTGCAAGTAATTTTTATGTCTATAATTTTACAGGATCTTAAAAGTAAAGCAAATGCTTTGCATTTGGTTGAACTATGAAATGGCCATTCCTGAATGTTAAAAATGATTGAATACCAGTAATTTTGTGTAATTTAATCTAATAATGTTAGTGGACTCCATACCTAATTTGAATAGAACCGCACAGCTTTAGCATAAAGCAGTAGTGACTGGGATGGTGATTGAGACATATTATTTACGAGACAGACAGACTCAGGTTTTATCCCGGCTTCTGTGATCAGTTTTATCTGAAGAACAGAGGGATAGAAAGGGAACTAATCTCTTAGTTTTACAGTATGTTCTGCAACTACAGAATGTTTTCACATGCATGATCTCATTTGCTCTTCATACTACCCTAAAACCCACTTCACGGAAGAATATTTGTGCTCCTTGAGTATAACTAAAAATGGTCAGTTTTCACACCAGGTATAAACATCTAATCTCTTAATGGGATCATCAGTTTTAGAAAAGCCGTTTTGCTCAAATGTATTCTCTAATTAAGCCTAATATTTAAAATCCCAAACACACAGATCTAGTAAGGAAAGTATCAAAGTATCCTTTTTCCCTTAATGCGTGCTTGAAACAAAAGAAAGGAGAATATTGATTTTGGGAAGAGAGTGTGGTTCAGGGATATCATCATATAGTTTTTGGGCCTTGTGACTTTTGAGGGAGGTCATCATAGTGGGGTTGAGGTTTTAGCATTGGCTTGAAAATG
Source organism: Myotis brandtii (assembly GCF_000412655.1). NCBI lineage: Eukaryota > Metazoa > Chordata > Mammalia > Chiroptera > Vespertilionidae > Myotis > Myotis brandtii. The sequence continues at coordinate 8,746,183 of NW_005358650.1, forward strand.
AAAGAGATAGTCTTTTGTGGGTAAAAATAAAATATAAATTAATTAATAATTAAAAAGACCTATTTGTCAGTATCTACAAATAAGGAGGTCTTTTTTTCTAGTGCATGCCAACCCATGGAGTTCCTTTGATGTGGATTTTTCAAGAAAGGAAGCTTTTTCATAAAGTGGATTTAATCTTTGTGTCTGTCCAGGTGGATTTGGAGAATATACCCTAGTGAGTAGTAGCCCTTTTATTTATTTATTTTTATTTTTGTATTTATTTACTTATTTATTTTTAATTGAATTTATTGGGGTGACATTGATTAATACAATTATGTAGGTTTCAGGCATACAGTTCTATACTACATCATCTGTATATTGTATTGTATGTTCACCACCTGATCAAGTCTCCTTCCATCTCCATTTATTCCCTTTGTACCCCCTTCGACCACCCCCACCACCTTTCCCTCTGATAATTACTGTACTGTTGTCTGTGTCTATGAGTCTTTGTTTTTGCTTAATCCCTTCACTTTTGTCACCCAGTCCCCCAACCCCTACCCTCTGACAGCTGTCAGTCTATTCTGTTTCTATTTGTTAGTTTATTTTACTCATTAGATTCCACATATAAATAAAATCATATTGTACTTGTCTTTTTCTGATTGGTGTATATCACTTAGCATAATACTTGGGTCCATCCATGCTGCTGCAAAGGGTAAGATTTCCTTCTTTTTTATGGTGGAGTAGTATTCCATTGTGTAAATGTACCACAGCTTTCTTATCCACTCATCTACTGATGGACACTTGGGTTGCTTCCAGATGTTGGCTATTGTAAATAATGCTGCAACCACCTTTTACATCATACACAAGAATAAATTCAAAATGGATTAAAGACTTAAAATGTTTTTCTCAAAACCATAAAAGCCCTAGAAGAAGACATAGGCAGTAAAATCTCAGACATTTCTTGTAGCAATGTTTTTTTCTTATATATCTCCTTGGGCAAGGCAAACAAAGGAAAAATAAACAAATAGGAATACATCAAACTAAAACGTTTTGCACAGCAAAGGAAACCATCAACAAAATGAAAAGACAATGCACTGAATGGGAGAACAAACATATTTGCCAATGATACATCTGATAATAGGTTAATATCCAAAATTTATAAAGAACTTATACAACTCAACACCAAAAAAACAAAAAATCTAATTAAATAATGGACAAAGGATCTGAATAAACATTTCCCCAAAGAGAACATACAGATGGCCAATAGACATATGAAAGGATGCTCAACGTCACTAATCATCAGAGAAATACTATTTAAAACCACAATGAAATATAACCTCACACACACCTGTCAGGATGGCTATCATCAATAAATCAAAGAAATGTTGTTGAGGAAATGGAGAAAAGGGAACCCTTGGGCACTGTTGGTGGGAATGAAAATTGGTGCAGCCATTATGGAAAGGAGTATGGAGTTACCTCAAAAACCAAAGAAGTTGCCTTATGACCCAGTGATTCCACTTCTGGGAATGTATCTGAAGAAACCCGAAACACTGATTCAAAAGAATATATACACCCTTATGTTGCAGTGTTATTTACAATAGTAGTAGCCTTTTAAATTTGAATGCTATGTAATATATTTATTGTAATTGTTTTAGCTACTCCTTTCTCTTCCCAGAGAAGAACACATGAGAATCCTGATGCTGTGTCCTTTATTCTTCTTGTCAGGGAAGAAGCCTTGGCATCATGTTGATCAGATTTGCCATGAATTCCTTCTGTTTGCCCTCAATAATAATTTTTGCTGACCCACCTTACTGACTCCTCCAGAGGAGCAGTCCAAAATCTCTGCAACTCTGCCTCATCCTCACTTCTGCCCTAGTCTCTCAGCAGATGACACCCAAAAGTCCTGAAAAATTCTTGGGGGAAAAAGTTCAAGGGACATTGGGCTAGCCAGAGATTTATTTTTATAATAACTTAAAAGAAACAAAAGCATCACATTTAATCATACACCCCATCGTGTACACCTGTCTTTTAGATGTGACCTGAGATAATGAATGTGTAAATACCAAGTAGAGTGTTTGGCACAGAGCAAGCAGTTAATAACTGTTTTTATCTGTCTGTCTTTAATAACTTTTGACCAGCAAAGATGGTTTAGAAAAATATTAGATAACTCAGTTTCAGCAATTATGATGATGTAATGAGTTACACTGACCTAGTGTCCTTGCTTCACTTGGTGTCTCAGGTAGTATAGTGTTTGCCACTTCTTAAAATGATTGTCTGTTTCACTGCTGCTGTGGTTGCCACTGTTTACCTGGACTGATTGGTGACTAGCATAGTTCCAAACCTTCTTCTGAAATTCAAGAACTAGCTCATGAGAGCCTTTCCACTTGGCCTAGTACAATGTGTGCTCTACTGTCCATGCTGGGGCCATTTTCAGTGAGAGGGTCATAGTGGCACTAACTCAGCAGCAAAGACGGAATTTGTGACAAAAATGAGCTAATACATGTTTAATGCTTAGCAGTTTAGAGATTACTTCTCATATATTGATTTATTTTATCCTTACATTAACCCCATGAGGTAGATGCAGTGTTTTTATCTCTTTTTGTCCATAGAGTTAAATAATATTGTTTGAGAATATTTTTTCCCCTCTAGATGAAATGTGTATGTCCACCTTTTAAGTGAATTGATAAGGTGGCTAGTTCCAAATGAAATGGCTAAACTTCACTCTTTTAAACACGCCTGTAAACACTCCTTAGGCAATACTTTGGGAGGCACAATTGTATGTAATTGGGATGGTCTAAATGCATGAGTGCTTTATGCATTGATGCTTTGTGCTTTGAACCAGTTTCTTCCAACAGGCTATTCTGTTGCCCCCATTGGAATAATAAAACTTCTTCATGAATGTCACATTATACACAAAAATTTTTGGGCAACATCAACTGTGATATTGTAATGTTAACACAGGCATGGTAATTTCTTCTTTTTAAAAAAATATGTTTTTATTGATTTTTAGAGAGAGATGAAGGAAGAGGAACAGAGAGATAGAAACATCAGTAGAGAAACATTATTGATTGGCTGCCTCCTGTATGCCCCCCTACTGGGAATTGAGCCCGTAACCCGGGCATGTGCCCTGACTAGGAATTGAACCGGTGACCTCTTGCTTTATGGGTTGACACACAACCACAGAGCCAGCTGGACTGGTATGGTGATTTCTAACCAGAAAATGGTGAAGGGCCTTGTTAAAAATTATCACAGAATCACTTGGTTACTATTGTTTTTTAAAAATTATTTTAAGTCTCCGACAAGAAGAGTAGGTACCTGGTAAATATTTGTTGAATGAATGAGTGAATAAATTGTGAGAGGCATCATTATAGGTTGATTTGAAACTGACAATTCTATATCCTTTGCATTGACCAAACTGGACCACTGACCAATTCCTGGATGCTACCTGCACCTTCCTGCCCCTTAGGCCTTTGGGTACTCCATTTACTCCATCCTGATTGCCCATCCATTGACCTGGACCAAATGCCATCTTCTCCCTAAAGCCTTCTCAACTTCTTCCATCACCACAGATAGAAATAACTGTATTTAAAATGTTCTCATAGCACATTGCTTGTGTCTCTTTAGGTCCTTAGCATATTTTCTCTTATTAGAATAAAGCACATAACATCTTTCTTTTTGAATTTAAGTTCTCTGAGAATAGATACTGTGTTGTGTTCATCTTTGTACCTCAGACATATCTCTTTTAGCCTAGTGTCACATATGCTGGTTTCTCAAACTTTTTTTCTGTTGTTGAATGAAGTCTACAGGGAACATTCTGTATTATAATACTGACTGTTAGATCCCCCATCCTTCATAAAACTTTTCAACAAAGATGCTGACTCTTAGGGTTGCTGAAGGAGGAACACATAAGTTGGAACACATAAGGGGTAAAGAATTATGACTTTATTAGGTCATCTGGATACCAGACAAGCTGAGCACCAAAATGGTATCCATATCCAGGGACAGGGAGTCAGAGATTTTAAAGGACTCTAGGTGGGCTTTTTTTTTTTCTGAGCAGAGCATTCTCTGGGCAGGTCCAGATCCAAGGAAGGTCCAGAGGGGAAGGATAATGGTCTTAGCAAGTGGGATGTGGTCTTAGCAAGTGGGATGTGGTCTTAGCAAGTGGGATGTGGTCCTAGCAAGTGGGATGTGGTCTAAGTGAAAGGGAATGTTGGTTGTGAAGTGGCCTAAAGGTCAGTTCCCAGGGGAGGGGTATCGATTCAATTACTTGATTAAACCTAACACTGACAAATAGGAAAAACATTCAGATTTGGTTTCCACAGAAACATTAAAGCCACTGATGAAAATATAAGTAAACAGTAAAATGGACAAGACTCCAAGAGTACGAAATTTTTAAAAAAGACACTGAACAGATAAACCTGTTTTAATTAGTTGGGGATGAACAGAATCTCTGTAAGTACCATTGACATTTAGTTTAATCTAAAAACCTAGGGAGATAATGCAGCATTTTTCTTCTGACAAGAGCAAAATGTTAATTAAAAAAATTGTCTAGTTTGTAATACAGCATGTGGCTTTGGAATAGTCTTCGAATTATTTCTTTAACTCACAAAGTCAAAACAGCAACAATAAAAATAACCTTAGAATATTATTTCTATTTCAGGTAGTGGAGCTAAAAATAACTGGCAGGGGCTTGGCCTGGGATGGAGGTGGGGCTGGAGCCAAGGTGTGGAATGCAGTAGTTATTTTTCTTTTATTCTAGGCAGGTGCCTATTGGGGCTGATTATTTATAGGTGAATCTGCAGTGTGACAGGCAATTCCCCCAGTGAAGCCTCAGGCAGTCAGGCTTGATGAGATGGGCATGACACTGCAGATTTCCGAGAGCCGGGGAAGGAGCCATAAGCAGTACCTTCTCCCAGCCAACCCCTCCTTGTGTTACTCTTTGAACACATTCCCCCCCCCCCCCCCCCCCCCC
>NW_005358650.1:8751200-8758832 GCF_000412655.1 Myotis brandtii
GGGACTTGCAAAAACACTGCTTCATTTTAAAAGGTGTTATGGTAAATTCCCCAGCAGAAGCTTTCTTCCCTGCAGAGACAAGTATCAGAGCCTGTAGAAATCTGGGTTACTGACTTTGAAACCAAATAATTGGGCTGAATGAATGGGCAAGAGTAAAGAGGCTGCACATAAAGGGAATCCCTTCCGACTGCATCTCTCACGCTGGAGGACATTAGGATGAGAGCAGATGCAGCCCGTGGGTTGCCAGGTAACCAGAGTTTCCACAGATTTCCATTTTTACTTTATTTCTGATTCAGGGAAGCCTTTTTTATTTTTAAACACAGAAAGGATTCAAGAACACTCCCCTTCACCTGTCCTCATGAAGGTCAAACTAATCACATTCCCCTGCTGTTGGATAAAATGTTTCAAATGACACAATTGTTTTTAAACATTTAGCTGTTAGAAAATTGTTGGGAAATATCAAGATAAAAATAAGAGGGTGGCAGTATCCCTGCTTGGTACTCAGGCAGCCAGTGGAAAACCTCATGTGGTTCCGGGGGGTTTCTGGGTTGGCCTGCAGCTTCAACTACCCAGGCTCTTCTGCCCCTTGCTGTGAATTTCCCTGTCCCTTGAAAACACCCAGGACTTACTAAGGATGCTCTCCAATTGCTTGATTTTTATGTTCTTTAAAAGTTTATTCTTAACCCACGATTTTCTGAAAGAGAAATCAGCTTTTTTATGGGTAATTTGGCAATAGAGTAAAACCAAAGAGGATAAAGAGAAGGAATTTGAGGATGTAAAGCTTAAAGTTTTACGTTAAGCAGTTTTCTTCCCACTTGGTGGAAAAGCAGCTGAATCAAATGGCTTTTGAAATTATATGGAGCAAAAGCTAAATAAGCCTGCAGGCTCCTGGGCGGTCAGCAATGAGCTCTTTGGGTTGTATGTGGCTGGATATGTGTGTGCATGTGTGTGTACAGTGGGGTTTCATTGTGTGTATGTGGCATAATTATCTATCTATGAGGATACCCAACAGGAAGCTTACTATAATACTCTGCCCTTTAGGATGGCAGTAAATATTAAGGGGACATTAATATTTTTCCTATAAGCAGACAACAGTCTAGGAAATGTCACAGAGAGATGTTTCTACAGTTTGTTGAGTATGAAGGGAACTGGAAAGACAAATCTTCAATTCATATAACAAAATATTATTTCTTCCTCAACATTTCTATAGAGATGAAATCTGGGTAAAATGAGTACCAAGGGTAATGTAGAGGGGGGAAAAGATGTCACAAAAAAACCCTCCAAAAATGTCCTGAAATGGTACTTGGGTGGGGGTAGCTGCACTACATAGTGCTCTAGATAAAGGAGCTAATAAGTGATAATTGTGGTTATTTATATATGTTTATGTGTACTTGTGGGCACAAATATGAATATGTAAGCACATGTACCAACCTCATTTTTAGCACGAATGAACACCACTACATTCTCCTTCACTTCTCTTTCGCAGCATGGATTTATCAATGTCTGTCTGTGGAACAGTCAGCTTGGAAAGAATATGAGCTTTTCAGAATATAGTGTGTCATCAATGAAGGTGTAACTTATTGAATTGTGAGGGAGAAAGTGGGATTGGGGAGGAGAGAACCAGGAGAGCCGAAGGATGAGCTCCTTTTCTGATAGGAAGAAGGGGAAATGTTGGCCCACAGGGAGTTGAAATGCCAGAACCAGAATTTGCAAACCTAGAGGCTAAAACATGGCTTCCAAGCAGACGGACTGCACTTGCCCACTTTGATTTCAAGGACCCCAAAGCAAAGACTTCTTGCATTAATGAAGAGCTATATGCAGGGGTGGGCAGAGTGGTTTACAGCTGTGATTATGTGAAACAGAGTTTATGCTCTCATTATGATGTGTTCATTATTGTATTATTTATTATGAACAACTGTGAACTTACTTTTGCCAACCCATGTATTCTTCTTCTCATATTTCTCCAACATCTCACAGTCATCTTGATGGCTTCACTCCGCTTTTCCCTCTTGCCTGCCACCCTTTACCTTCTTAAGAGCAAAAGAAAGGGCAAGTAACTCTCATTCCAAGGTGAGTACATTGTCAGTTTAATTTAAAACCCCCTCTCCCTTTTGGACTCAACTCGGCAGAGAAATGGTTTTATTTAGAGTTTATTCATAATGCCTCAGAAACTGAAAGTACAACTTCACAGCATGTGAGTGTGTGCAGGCTGCTGGATCCAGGTATGCTGAGGCTCCCAAGGATGGTTTTAAGGCTGTGTCTCTCTGTTCTGCCAGGAATAGCATTTACATTGCAGAATGTTTTTTTGTCTTACTTATATGTAGTACATTGTTTATGCTACTAAATGATATTGCAAAAACAGTGTTTACTGTGTAGTGATTTATAATATCTTGCCCTTTTAAAGGAGCCTCCAGTTTTGATATAATGTAGGACTTGTTTAGGAATGAAATCATGTGGCTGGGAGGAAACAGATAGTTGCAGTGTTTTTTATTTGGTTTGCCTTCATGTCTGGTTTCCTCAGCAGGCTCTTGTTCAAAGTATGCCTGGGGAGGAGACAGCAGCTGAAAAAATGATAATGGGATGCAAGTTGTTCTTGTTCCCCAATGACTTGGATGAATGTCAGAGAGCTCTTTCTTAATAGACAAATGATGGCTGAACCAAAAAGCTTTCAGGAGCACTTTTAACCCCGCTCCATCCTTTTAAGGAAATTATGTCCCATGGGTGCCTAAAAATGGGGAGGAAAAGTGGGGCACATGAACCACTTATCTCCTCTATTCACATGCACACCTTGTGCACTTTGGAAATTGGTTCTCCCTGTGCTCTCTCACAGATGGGAGTGGGTCCTATCCCTTGGGACATTCAGGAGGGGGCTGGGAAAGAGTTTCAGAACCTATATCCTAAGGAGCCCAATATTTCTCAAAAATAACAAAATTGTTGCACCAGAAATTACCACCTTGAAACCCCTTTAGAAAGTAGGGGAGAAGTGTGGGGGAGCTTCACTATTTAGAGGTCATATGAAACTGTGGAAACAAACATATGTGGTCCAAATATTATGCTACCCTCCAGCTACTGCCCCATTTTCATCTCTGCTTTGCAGAAAAATACTTGAAGCAGTTGCCTATATTTGCTGTCTCATTCTCTTTTTCCTTCTCATTAGTGCGGTTTTTATTCAAAACACTCTAGTGAAGCAACTCTTATCACACCTATCAAGGTCACTGGTGATTTATACCAGGTCAGAGTCAATCATCAGTTCTCTCTCTTTGTCCCAGTTGACCTCTCAGCAGCAGTTGACATAGTTGATGACTCCCCCTTGAAATGCTTTCTTCTTTAGGCTTCAGTGACAAAGTAAGCCTGGTTTCCCTCACCTTTTGGGGCCCTTCTTCTCCATCTTGTTGCTGGCTTATCTCCTCTCCTCTGTCAGACTCTGAAAGTAAGAGCCCTCTGGGACTCAGTATTTGGTCCTTTTTTTTTCCTTTTCTTTATCTATCTTCTCATCCTACCTAGTCTCATGGCTTCAGATAACATCTATATGTTGGTGAATCCTCAAATTTATTTTCCAGTCCAAGTCTCTTTCCTGGGTTCCTCACTTACATATTGAACTGATTATTGGGCATTACTACAGAGATAAGCATTTGGGAGGTAACTTGCCCAAAACAGAATTATTCACTCCTCTTCTCCAAAGTTGCTCTCCCCGCCCCCCTAATCCCAAGTAAATGGCACACCATTCATTTTGAGCTGCAGTATAGGAGTCATCCTGGATTGCATTCTTACTTTTATTTCCTATTAAAGACCCCATAATCTCTCTTTGCATTATTTCTCCCTGGCTTTATTTTTCACGCCCCCGTTAGTCTTGCTGACTGATCTTAAAGCATAAATCAGAACATGTCACCCTTGCTTTAAACCTTCCATTACATTTGGAATAAAATCTAATCTCCTTGACATGACCTAGCAGGCCTCACATGATTTTGTTCTTTCCTACCTCTGGGACCTCATCTTTTGCTTTCTTCCTTGCTCTTTTCACTACAGCCCATTGAATTTCTTTGATCTTGAGTATGCAATCATTCCAGTATTAGTACCTTTGCATTAGTTTTTCCTTCTATAGTAATGTTCTTTCCCTAAATCTTTACATGGGTGTTACCTTCTCATCACACAGAGTATTAAGATAATTGCCTTATTTATCTAGAATTATTAATTTAAAATGAGCTCTTTTATTGATATGTATTTTATTTTATAACTGTTATAAAGTTGATATCTAATTTATTTTTTCTTACAAAATTTAGCCAATTGTTCCAACACCATTTATTTAACAGACAACTATTTTCTCCATTCATTTGAAGTGCCAATAGTGCTTCATTCATTTGTAGCACCTAGACTGCTTGAACGGGCATTTCTTATGAAAGAATCAGTGAATATACTTAACCCAGACCCAGATTTCACAGGATAGCCAGCAACTCCTATGAATTGTGGTCAAGGTTTACATTCGATTGAAAATTCCTCTGCCTCCAAGAAGTTTTAATTTTATGTTGGCATCTACAATCTAAAAGAATTAGTGAACAACTATGACTATCTTGTGGCCATTATAAGAAATGTCCAAGTTAAATATCTGTTAACTTACCTCCTCACCTGTAAAATAATTTTCTAGCCTCTTCAGGTCTAAATCTTGTGATTCTAGGCTTAGACTTCTTAAAAGCATTTTTCCTCATTTTTAAATGAACTCTGCTCATGTACACTGATATTCAAGATATCCTATCATTTCCATACTACATTCTTTGCTTTAGGGATTAGAGTATAGAAATTCAACCATTTCTAAGTATGTATTTTTTTCTGGAAAAGCATTAGTCAACATCAAAGACTTAATGTTTGTTGTTAGCTTTTTGAGGTTCTAAATTTTCCCTCTCATCCATCATTGTTCCCTTATTACCTCCTTTCAAATATATGACCAGACAAAAGGTTGATAATAGTGGGTACCTTGGGAGTATTCTTGAGTTGTATAAGCTTTACTCTTTTTCTATTATTAATGCTGAAAATTTCTGATCCTTGGAAGCAAAATGAAATGCAGAAATATCAATGTTTGCTCAAGGTCTTTCTTTAAAATTTTTTTTCAAATAGCTGTACTGAATTTGTACCATATTTGGACAATTGCCATATTGATAGGCTCTTAATGCTTTATAATGTGACTTCACTCTTGCGCTCTAAGAAAAAGGGCTAAACATTTAGATGGATATAGCAAGCCTATTACATAGAAAGTGTGGTTGGAAAGCAGAATGTCATTTTGATTACTGAAAGCAAGAAAACTGAACAGAGCATGGCTTCCCTATTTTCAGTGCCAGATAAATAATGTATTTTTTTCCCAAAGCCTGTATCTTTGGATGCAAACCTAGTTTTTTGGTAAAAAAAAGAAAGGCATTTCAACTCTCTTATTGGCCTTTGGATTGTTTCTGTTTTCCACCAATTCTGAAATTGCAGTCAATTAGGAACCAGATTGTGACAGATTGGAACCAGAAGGGAGCTTTATGAATTCAAACAGAGAAATCTGAAAAAAAATGTGTTTAAAGCACTTTGCATATTTTCTCTTTAGAATTATAAAGTACATTAATTTTCTGATGCAATTACTTATGAGATGTTTAAAGCTTAGCCTTATGTAAAGTTAATAAAATACATGCTTTATTATAAATCCATATCTGTTTTAAGCTTATTTATTTTAACAATTTACATTTTCTTACATATTTGGTAGACTTACTAGAATGGGACTTCTTAATCTTGGATTCCCACATCTTCTCCTTGACTCTCAATTCCTATATTTTTAAACTGTATTCCTTGTTGATGATCTATAATAGCTAAACTTTTTTGAGTATGCCGCATCATCTGGATTTTTCATTCTAAGTCTATGGAGTGAAAGTGATACGTTTCTTTTTGTTGTTGGGAATTTTTTGGTTTTCTGATGGGCAAAACTCCCATTTCAAGATCTTCATTTCAGAATAGATGTTTCAAATCCTGTAAGCATCAACCTGAGAAAACAGTGGTCATGTTTAAATGTTTAGTGGATGGGGAATTTGGCAGATAACCTTTGGTGCCTTGCCCAGATCCCCTTTGCCTATGAATTTAAATATCTAGTTCAGACTCTGCTTCTAGAGAATCCGACCTATGATGATTGGTACCAGCAGAGGGATCATGAGAAGTAGACTCCAAGGGATTCTGAAGTTGGATTACTGTGCTTTCCAGGTGGCTGGCAATGATCCCTATCACTAGTGATCGGTGAGGTACTTTGGTATGTAGCCGTAGGGCAATTGTTAAACCTTTTGCTTGTGGTGAACTAGGGTGGGAGATAGGTGGAAGGAGATGTACTGGCTCATATATCTATCCCAGTCAAGATGAATGCCTTTTCTAGGGTAGAAGAGATTCAATTTAATCAACTTGCCACCAAGTACTTGATTATTGACATATATTTACACTTCATGTCTACTCTATATGTTCATCCACATGCCTATACACAAAATTTCCTTGTCACATGCCTTTCAATCTTGCTTATTACAGGTCCCCAACCAATTATCTACTGCCACTGCTCATGAATCTATGTATATCATTACCTTAGGTCACTTTCCCTTCCAGTGGATGCATTTGAGAGGTTCAGGAGCAATAGTATTATAAGGACAGAAGTGGGTGCCTGTTGTTGAATGCTCTTCATGCTCATGGTGACCAATCACCAACTCAGATGAAAGTGTGAGACTAGATGGCTTTCTTAGTAGCATTTAAATGCATGACCGAGTTAAAGACCAGGCATACAACTTAATTGTAAAACTGACAGAACTTAGGAAAAGGCTGAATTTTCAGCCTTGGTAAGTCATCTATGACAGTCATGTCTTTGTTAGAGAAAGAGTAGGACTATGAGGTTTGGGATGGAGATTATTGGGTAGATGTACTCAAGCACCTGAAATTCCCAGATTCCTTTAACTCTTGGAACTATAATAGGTTCCCTTGTTGGAAGAGAGTGCTCCTGCTTGTTTTAATACTTTGTGATCATCTCAGACTTATTCCTAGACTTATTAATGATAATGGGATGCAGTCATTAGAGTGGTTTATGCACTATGTGCTTTGTAGAACTAGATCTTCTGAGTTTCTGAGTGAGTAAGGCTGGTTGAGTTCTGAAGTAGAGATTCTGAAAGGTGTCAGTGTGGCCTGTACTAGTAAGCCGTGAATGGCGTTTCCAAGAATATTTACAAAAGTGCTGCTACATGTTCACAGAATGTAAATCAACAACTAGGTCTGTGGCATAGAGTCTGGTTTTCACCTTCATAACCCCTATGGTGCCTTAGTATACAGTAAGCAATTAAAAGATAATTGTTGAATGGGGTTGAATTACTTGATAAATGCTAAGTAGTACAATTTACCTTGATCTTTTATTTTGTCTTTGTGTTACTGTGACCTCCTTAAAAGTTAATTTATCATGATATATCTATATAATAAAAGCCTAAGCAACCATTATGGAAGAATGACCAGAACGACCGGTTGCTATGATGCACACTGACCACCAGGAGGAAGACACTCAATGCAGGAGTTGCCCCCTGGTGGTCATTGTGCTCCCAGAGGGGGAGTGCTGCTCAGCCAGAAGCCGGGCTCATGCTGGCAAGCGCA
>NW_005358650.1:8763620-8769886 GCF_000412655.1 Myotis brandtii
AATAAACGAATATTCATTGTTAAAAATTCTAACAATGTAGATAAATTAAATTTTTTCCTTGACCCTTTATTTCTATTTACCTCCCCAATCTATTTTGTATTTAGATATAGTCACTGTTATCAATTTAATGTGAATCATTTCATATCTATTTTTATGTATTTATATACATATATGTGTGTGTGTATATATATATATATCCAAGGGATTCTGAAGTTGGATTACTGTGCTTTCCAGGTGGCTGGCAATGATCCCTATCACTAGTGATCGGTGAGGTACTTTGGTATGTAGCCGTAGGGCAATTGTTAAACCTTTTGCTTGTGGTGAACTAGGGTGGGAGATAGGTGGAAGGAGATGTACTGGCTCATATATCTATCCCAGTCAAGATGAATGCCTTTTCTAGGGTAGAAGAGATTCAATTTAATCAACTTGCCACCAAGTACTTGATTATTGACATATATTTACACTTCATGTCTACTCTATATGTTCATCCACATGCCTATACACAAAATTTCCTTGTCACATGCCTTTCAATCTTGCTTATTACAGGTCCCCAACCAATTATCTACTGCCACTGCTCATGAATCTATGTATATCATTACCTTAGGTCACTTTCCCTTCCAGTGGATGCATTTGAGAGGTTCAGGAGCAATAGTATTATAAGGACAGAAGTGGGTGCCTGTTGTTGAATGCTCTTCATGCTCATGGTGACCAATCACCAACTCAGATGAAAGTGTGAGACTAGATGGCTTTCTTAGTAGCATTTAAATGCATGACCGAGTTAAAGACCAGGCATACAACTTAATTGTAAAACTGACAGAACTTAGGAAAAGGCTGAATTTTCAGCCTTGGTAAGTCATCTATGACAGTCATGTCTTTGTTAGAGAAAGAGTAGGACTATGAGGTTTGGGATGGAGATTATTGGGTAGATGTACTCAAGCACCTGAAATTCCCAGATTCCTTTAACTCTTGGAACTATAATAGGTTCCCTTGTTGGAAGAGAGTGCTCCTGCTTGTTTTAATACTTTGTGATCATCTCAGACTTATTCCTAGACTTATTAATGATAATGGGATGCAGTCATTAGAGTGGTTTATGCACTATGTGCTTTGTAGAACTAGATCTTCTGAGTTTCTGAGTGAGTAAGGCTGGTTGAGTTCTGAAGTAGAGATTCTGAAAGGTGTCAGTGTGGCCTGTACTAGTAAGCCATGAATGGCGTTTCCAAGAATATTTACAAAAGTGCTGCTACATGTTCACAGAATGTAAATCAACAACTAGGTCTGTGGCATAGAGTCTGGTTTTCACCTTCATAACCCCTATGGTGCCTTAGTATACAGTAAGCAATTAAAAGATAATTGTTGAATGGGGTTGAATTACTTGATAAATGCTAAGTAGTACAATTTACCTTGATCTTTTATTTTGTCTTTGTGTTACTGTGACCTCCTTAAAAGTTAATTTATCATGATATATCTATATAATAAAAGCCTAAGCAACCATTATGGAAGAATGACCAGAACGACCGGTTGCTATGATGCACACTGACCACCAGGAGGAAGACACTCAATGCAGGAGTTGCCCCCTGGTGGTCATTGTGCTCCCAGAGGGGGAGTGCTGCTCAGCCAGAAGCCGGGCTCATGCTGGCAAGCGCAGTGGCAGTGGTGGGAGCCTCTCCTGCCTCTGCGGCAGCACTAAAGAGCAGCGAGCTGAGCAGTAAGGAGCAATGAGCAGGCAGGCAATAAGGAGCAAGTGTCCCGGACTGCGAAAGGGTGCAGGCTGAGCTGAGGGACCCTCCTAGTGCACGAATTTCATGCACCAGGCCTCTAGTATAATAATAAAATACTATATCTAATTAACATAATCCAATCCAATTATATGACAGTAATAGAAAAGGAAGAAAGTTTTTTCTATGAAGAGCACAGTAGATACATGGCTCAATATAAAAACACTTATTTTAAAAAGCGTCTGTGTATGAGTTGCTTGCTTGCAGGCAATTATGATACTGCTGCTTTGAAATTACATTTTCTTCAACAAGTTATAATCATTTTCTACACTTGAAATTTTCACAACAGAATGACAAAGGTATTATGTCCCGGGAATTCTTATGCATATTTTATAGCTGGGAAACTACAAAGGCAGAGCAAGTAAGGAGAAATGTTAGTGGAGTTTAGAGCCAAAGGTTGGCCTTCATTCTCCGTATCCTGGCTCTACTCACAAGAGAAGTTTGCCTGGCCTCAACCCAGTGTCTTTTATCAGTTCCCAAGCAAGTGATCTTCAACGTTACTACTTTCTATAATTGTTTTTCGATTTTCAGTTGCCCATTTGTTTTATGTTTTCGCCAATCTTTTTCCCTATGCATTTTTTTTTCTTGGCTTAAATCTTTTTTTTACTTTCTAGTCTTTATTCCTGGCACACTGAAACATTTAATTTTCATCCTGTCCCTTTTTAATAATCTAAATGCTATATTTTGTACAGATTAAAAAATTTTTTTAAATTGATTTTGGAGAGGAAGGGAGAGGGAGAGAGAGATAGAAACATCAATGATGAGAGAGAATCATTGATCGACTGCCTCCTGCATGCCTCACACTGGGGATTGAGCCCGCAAACCGGATATGTACCCTGAACGGGAATTGAACCATGACATCATGGTTCATAGGTCAATGCTCAATCATTAAGCCATGCTGGTCGGGCGAGATTTTTGATCTACTAAGAATCTCTATTTGGATTAGGTCCAGAGTCACAAAACTGTAATTGAATTGTCAACATTTACAAAGGTTCTGATGAAAGGATAAAGGACAAGAGCTGGGTAGGGGACTCCTCAATGAGAGATGAGGTACTAAATTGTGAAAAAAAAAAGTGGCATTTGCGAGGCCTTGGTGAGGATATAAAAAGAATGATAAAGCTTCAGCTATAGGTGCTCTTGGGCAAAATATATTTGAAACCTTGCAGGAGATCCATATGAAAAAGCTTCCCCTGGATCCAAGGGGCGAATGTTTAAAACAATTCTTGCATTGAAATGAAGTAAGAGTGAACCATTAAGAAATGATAGATGTGCCCAATTGTAGTTTATATCCAAAAGATCCCTGAATTGTAACAAAGTAGAGTGTGTAATTTAAATAGCTGATGTTGTAGGTATTACCACTGACTAGAGGATATAGATATAAGTGGAAGGGGGATGATGCTATGGATTATAGCGAAGCTATCCTTGAATGGGTAATTTCTGTGCTATAGCAGTCAGAAGACACCAACTTTGCAAATTCCTTGAAGAATTAAAGGTTAATCATGTAAAGAAGTAGCAGGAACTTCCTGATACCTCTATTTTATTTCAAGAATCTATTGATTCTACACTATAATTGGCAGCCAATGATTTTGAGTAGAGCCTCAGATATTTTCTTTCTATGGCAGGTCATAATTTTCAAGTTGGCTAGTGGAAACACAAGGTAAGGAGAAGGTTAAGATGCATATGAACAACTTTACACCCACCATGAGCACTGTTCTGTGGAGATCCTTCTGTTTGAGTGTAATGCTGCATCGTGATTTGATATACATTTCTATTATGAAAAAGGTCTAATATCATAATAGCCTGATAAATCTTATTTTCAAGGGATTGATATTCCTGAAGAGAGTAAGAGTGGTTCCAAACACCTGAATAGTATCTCTTTCAAAGATTTGCAAATGTGAATATCAAAGAGAAGAATGTAGAATTTAGCTACCTTGTTATAACTGAATCTGTTTATAAGAGTATCCTGATTAATTTGTGCTCATGTATGGAAACAAAATCTAAGCTATGGAGAAATGTATATGTTCTGTTTTTTTTTTAAAATGAATTAGCAGGAAAGGTCCTGGGGATAGGCCCCAGGACAGGTGTAAGGACAGAGACCAGTAAATGTACAAATACCTGCATAGGCGTTGTCATTGCTCTCCCAAGCCTCCTCTGGGTCAATTCCATTTACCTGTTCATGTCTCCCTTGTGCTTTCCCTCTGGAAGGACTGCCCTCAGGCTGCTGGAGATGGCTTTGCCGTAGAGCAAGGAAAGCAGGGAGTGCCCAGAACCAGGCCTTAACCAGTGATAGAGACCTGTGAGGCAATAAATACTCATCTTCCTTGCTCCTAATGGGATAGTGGCTTACTCTGTCTCCAGATGTCTCCTGGGGGATTGAGCTAGAGCTGCATTCTCTAAGACTTGACTTGAAATCTCAATCTTGCCTGGCTTCCTTCCTTCTGCTTTCCCCTCCCCCGACCGTTTGTTCCTACGAATACTTCGGGATAAATGAGTTCACATGAATTGGCATCTTAGGGTCTGCATGTGGAGAAACGAACCTCAGAAATTTACCAGTTGGAGTTAGAACTGGAGTGACATAGAATGGCAGATTGTGGTACTGTAATTCTTAATATATTTTCATTTTCAGACTACTCTCATCGCCATTCCTGCTTCTGTTTTCTATAAAAATTGCTCAAATAGTCCTTTGTAGGTTTTTAATATAGGTATGCCTTGTTAAAAATTCATAGTGTTTTGTGTATTAGTGGGCTATTTGCTAAGAAGTAAGAGTTATTTTTATGCTTGGGAAGGGAATTCCTCCTTAGCATTCAGATTCATGCATCTGCCTTGTAAACAAATCACTTCCTATAACTATTTATTTCAGTGGGTTGGAAGAGCACTAAAAATATATCTGGCCTCTGCATAAATCTATAAATGTATGAGGGAGAAGGAAAAATGAGAGGTGGGGGAAGGCTGCTAATATTTATTGAGACGCTACCATGTACAAGACCTGTTATGTAATCTGAAAAATGAGAGGTTAAGGAACTTGGCTCAAGGTCACACAATTAGTGAATAGTGAGCAAGGAATTTAAACCAGAACAGAATAGAAATGAGTAAAGTTAAGCTCCTTTGTGGTATAATTCTTACATGGTGTGATAATTCTGCTTCTGTTATCTTCATGCAAGCACAAGTCTTCTTGGATTAGTTGCCACTGGCTCATTTTTTCCACTCTCACAGCCAAGGGCCTATGTCAGGTTTCAGTGGCCTGTTGCCTCCTGTTCTGCTTACTCCCTTTTGTATGGGAGGACCAGCATCATCTCTTTTTAGTGTGCTGTGGTGTGTCTTTGTTCCCAGAACACAGCTGTGGCTCCCCAATTACTTTTTCCATACTCAGATATTTTTATTATGGTTTTATGGACTCTTCATAATTTGAAGGAAAGTCCTCCTTTTGCCAATTTCTGTCATTGCTCATTTGCTTTAGCACATACTTTTGGCTTAGGAGGATAAGCCAATTTGCTTGTGAGCCAGGCATGAGCCAGACTTAGGCCTTGGACATCCTCTCAATTCCTCTTTCCCGCCCGACTCGGAGGGAAAAGGGTGGGCAGACCCATGTGTCCTTCTGTGATGTCCACCAGGCCCCAGTACTTGAGTTCAGCTGAGTGTCTCTGGTATCTGCAGATGGACCTTCTCTGTATTTTCCTATTGTGAATACTTATATGTTGTTTTCATTTATTCTCCTGAGACCTTCTATCAGTTGGTTGAACATCCAATTTTCTTTTAGCTTTCTGATATTTTGATAATTTGTGTTGCTTTTAAGTGAAATATCAGAGAGTTCAGAGCTTAGAGCTAGAAGCAACTTTATTTATTTATTTATTTTCAAAGGACTTGTATGCATGCATATAAGCATAACTAATGGACACAGACACCGTGGGGGGGTGGTGAGGGCATGAGTGGGGAGGGTCGGGGAGCAATGGGGGTAAGGACACCTTAATCAATAAAGAAAAAAAATAGAAGCAACTTTAGAAGTCATCTATTCCAATTATCTCTATTTAATTTAATTTGTTCAATTCATGATGCAAATCTTTTCATAATTATAGAAGTTGTGTAAGTTTTAGTTCAGGAAACTTTGAAGACAGAAAAGAGAATACAAACAGATCCCATGTAATACAACTGTCTAAAGATAATTGCTGCTAATATTTTGATGTACATATTTAAAAGAAAAACTGTTTATGTCTGCCATTTAAAAATATAGTATAAATATTTTATTTCCTTCCTATATGTTTTCTTTCAAGATACTTAATTAAGCCAAACCGGTTTGGCTCAGTGGATAGAGCATCGGCCTGCGGACTGGAGGGTCCCAGGTTTGATTCCAGTCAAGGGCATGTACCTTGGTTGTGGGCACATCCCCAGTGGGAGGTGTGCAGGAGGCGGCTGGTCGATGTTTCTCTCTCATCGATGTTTCTAACCCTCTATCCCTCTCCCTTCCTCTCTGTAAAACAATCAATAAAAAAAAAT
>NW_005358650.1:8770038-8771252 GCF_000412655.1 Myotis brandtii
AAATAAACGAATATTCATTGTTAAAAATTCTAACAATGTAGATAAATTAAATTTTTTCCTTGACCCTTTATTTCTATTTACCTCCCCAATCTATTTTGTATTTAGATATAGTCACTGTTATCAATTTAATGTGAATCATTTCATATCTATTTTTATGTATTTATATACATATATGTGTGTGTGTATATATATATATATATGTATAAAACATTAATTACATTCTTATCTGTGTGCTGGTCTGAAACTTGCATTGTGTACTTAATAATATACTCTAGACATCTATCCATGTCAGTCAGGATTCTGATAGAAAACAAATGGCTCAACTCAAATGAAGTAATTTGAGGAGAGTTTGGGAAATTGAAATTTGTGGCCAGGGTATAGGGAAAGCACAGGGGACAAGTACAATACCCTGAGGTTAGTAATAATGAGGTTACCACCTTTAAATGAGATTGGGATAAGGTGGGGAGGAGTAGTGTGAGGGGGTACTGGGGAAGGAGGAAAGTGGGAGAGAAAAAGGCAGAGAGAAAGAGAGAGAGAGAGAGATCAATGATGAGAGAGAATTATTGATCAGCTGCCTCCTGCACGCCCCCTACTGGGGATCAAGCCTGAAGAATGGAGAATAGGCTGCTTGGCAAGACTGAGTTAGTCAGGAGAGAGACAGTCAATCTGTAGAAAGACAGTCAATCTGTACCAAAACCTATGGTTTTGATGGTTTTGGTGGTTGGGATTAGGGGGAGGAAGGGGAATAAAAAACTTCCCTATTATGGATTAAATATTCTTGTATCCCCCAAATTCATATGTTGAAGCCCTAACCCCCAACACAATGGTATTTGGAGATGAGACCTTGGAAGGGAATTAGGATTAGATGAGGTTGTGAGGGTGGGGCCCCAATGAGGGGATTAGTGCCCTCATAAGAGGAGACATAAGAGCATTTGCTCTGTCTCTCTTCTCACGCATGCACTGAGAACAGACCATGTGAGCACAGAGTGAGAAGGTGGCTGTCTGCAAGCTGGGAAGAATCTTCACCAGAAATTAAACCCTACCAAACTTTGATCTTAGACTTTCCAGAGTCCAGAGCTATCCCATCTAATAATAGACAAACATGGTAATTAACCATACCTCTGCTACGCTTCCCATTGGCTAATCAGGGTGATATGCAAATTAACTGCCAACCAAGATGGCGGCCAGCAGCCATGCAGCTGAAGTGAACATGA
>NW_005358650.1:8772063-8776957 GCF_000412655.1 Myotis brandtii
CTGGCAAGTGGACATCCCCTGAGGGCTGCCAGAGGAATGTCTGATTGCCATCTTAGGCCCAATCCCCCGGGGAGCAGGCCTCAGCCAGCAGATGGTCATCCCCCGAGGGGTCCCAGACTGTGAGAGGGCACAGGCTGGGCTGAGGGACCCTCCCCGCCCCCGAGTGCACAAATTTTTGTGCATTGGGTCTCTAGTCCTATGTAATAAAAGCCTAATATGCTAAGTGTCTGGTCGTCTGGTCATCCTTTCAATCAATCAAAGTGTAATATGCTGATGATATGCTAAGGCTGCTTAACCACTTGCTATGATGTGCACTGACCACCAGGGGGCAAACACTCTGAATGGTAGGTTAGCTTGCTGCTGGGATCCCGCGGATTGGGACTGAGTGAGTTGGGCCGGACATACCCTGGAGCCCTCCCACCGTCCCTTCCTGGCTGGCTAACCTCCCCCATCCCTCCCCAGCCCTGATCGTGCACTGGTGGTGTCCCTTGGCCTGGCCTGCACCCTCTTGCAATCCGGGACCCCTTGGGGGTTGTTGGAGAGCCAGTTTCGGCCCAATCCTGCAGGCCAGGCTGAGGGACCCCACTGGTGCACAAATTCATGCACTAGGCCTCTAGTTAGAAATAAATGTCTGTGTATAAGACACCCAGTCTGTGGTATTGTTTAATGCAGCCCCAGCTGACTAATATACTTCTGATCTTGGAGGGAGATCCTCATTGGCTGAACTAACAAGGACCTGTAGAGCTAGACAGTGTATATTGATGCAGTCCGTATATGTCTGCCGGAGAACAATTGCAGCATGACAGCAGGGCTGAATCTGGGAATGGATGATGGCATTTCCTCAAATCTGAAAAAGGATAATTGTTGGCTGCCAGACAGCTAAAGGGCATCTTAATCTACATGTTATTGCCTCCTACTGGCCAAACACCTGAACAGCCGTAGGCTAATTCCCCCATTCTGACAATGCTTGTGTATACCCTTTGAAGTGTATATCTGCCTCGCCTCAGGACAAATTGTGTTAATAAAAAGCATGGGGGTCCTGGGATGAGGAGACCTTAGACTTTAAGAACTTAGAACTTAGATCTTAGCTCCTTTAGCTAAGCTCCTCTGACCCCCAAATGCCTTTCAAAATTATGCTTTGTCTCTGGACTCGTATTTAATCTACACACAGCCTTCTCCAGATTGCTGAACCCTTCTTAATGCTGGAACAAGAACCCCGGCATATGTCACCCTCTCAAGGTACAGTGCTGATACATTCACATAGATTTAATTCTTTCAATAAATTTCAGTGCCTTCAGATGACAGGCATTGTTATAAGGACAAGAGACTAAGGTTAAAAAAAAAAGTCACTGTCCTTCAAGAGCTCACTTTCATTCTACTGGAGGTAGTGACCCATGGAATGCAGAGAATTTTTTAGCTTGCATGCATCTGAATTTGTTACTGATGGGACTTAGAGCATTTAAAAAATATTTTTATTGATTTCAGAGAGGAAGGGAGAGGGAGAGAGAGCTAGAAACATCAATGATGAGAGAGAATCATTGATCAGCTGCCTCCTGCACACCCCACACTGGGGATTGAGCCCACAACTGGTCACCTGACCAGGAATCAAACCATGACCTCCTGGTTCATAGGTGAATGATCAACCAATGAGCCAGGCCAGCTGGGAGGGACTTAGAACTTTTTAATGTATTTAATATATTTATGTCTGTTTGTGTTCCCTCTTTTGTGAATTGTCTTGGTTTATATTCTTTGGCTATGTTTTTTAAGATTCATTATTTTTTTTCATTTATCTCTAAGAATTCTTTATATAGTTTATGTTATCCTAAAGCTTTATTCTGTTTGCTTTAGTAACACTGTTCACTTGGGTTTTAGGTTGTGCTTCTACTTGAGGCCTCTCAGTTATGGTGTTGATGTTAGGCATTGTTCATTTGTGCTCATCTCATTAAGATTCCCTCTTCACTCTTTTGTAAATGTCTCATCCTATCTGCAGTGAATGGGTTCTATCCCAATGGGTAGACTTTACCAGTAGCTATTTGCCTAGAAATGCAATGCCTCTGGTTTTCCAGAGTGCTGCCAGTTGCCTGGGGCACAGTTCTCATGTGTTCCACCTCATTGTTCTAGTCTGGGGGCGGATGCCTTTGCCCCTGAAAGTAGGCATGGAGAAGTTGGTGAGGGGCAGGCTATCTGGTTGCTTCTGCTGCAGGCTCCTAGCCAGCCACACTGCAGCTACCCAGGGACCCTTCTCCTCTCTGTCCTGCTTCTCTGAGCTAGGCCTTCCCTGGAGTCACTTCTGTCTTCCACAGCGGTTCCTTTTTTTTGTATGTACTGTGGACCAGGCCTTCCCATTTCCCTCTAAGCCAGTGGTTCTCAACCTTCTGGCCCTTTAAATACAGTTCCTCATGTTGTGACCCAACCATAAAATTATTTTCGTTGCTACTTCATAACTGTAATGTTGCTACTGTTATGAATTGTAATGTAAATATCTGATATGCAGGATGGTCTTAGGCGACCCCTGTGAAAGGGTTGTTCGACCGCCAAAGGGGTCGCGACCCACAGGTTGAGAACCACTGCTCTAAGCCCATTTGCCTTTTGTTTTTCAGGGAGTCCCCAGAAATTTATGTGCCCAAGAATATCCCTTCTTGTTTTTTAGGGCTTTTAGAGAATTAAAATGTATTTTTTTTTTAATATTCTGACATTATCAGAGAGTTTCAGCCAGAGGGAGAAGGCTGAAGTATGAACTAGCCAAGGGGTTGCCAAACTTTTTCTGTACAGGGACAGTAGGAAGTATCTGAGGCTTTGCATGCCAGGTGGTTTCTGTCATAGATACTCAACTCTGCCTTTGTAGTACAGAAACAGCCATAGATGATAAGCGATGAACGGACATGGCTGTGTTCCAATCAACCTGAGTTACAAAACAGGCATTGAACAGGATTTGACTTGCAGCCCTCATTTGCAGAAACCTGGCCTAGATGCCTTCTACCGTGTGTAATAAATGAAGAATCCAAGGCCTAGAGGAAGTAGAGAGATGTGCCCAAAGCTACTCAAGTAGTGAGTGGAAGAACTAGATTGATTACCTCGTGTGCTTACTCATTTGTGAGCTTTCATCCACTTTGCTCTTTTTGCAGCATTAAAGAGAGTCCTAAACATAATCTAAGTTCCCCCAGAGCCTTGGAAACAAGGACGTTACTTTCAACATTTTTATTCTGAGTCTGTGACTTGAAGGCAATTAAAGTGCAGGCCAAGTCCCCTAACTCTGGAGCTTTGGGAAATCAGAGCACTGAGGGGCTGGTTGGGTTGTTGGCTTTAGGACTGCAGGCCTATGGTCACATTCCAGCCTTTCCTTTTATGAGCTGTAGACAAATTTGGCAAGGTAGATGGAGCATAAAGCATATGAGCTCTTCAGAAACAAGGTTCAAACTGAACCATAAATATTATACCTCAGTTTTAGTCAGTGTGGTCCACTAGGGATAGAATTTTATATCATAGTGCAAGCCGTTCCTCTTTTTTGTCTGGCTTTGGGGCAACAGTAAAGCGATTAAGCTTGGAGTTTGGATTGAGGGATGCGTCTGTATTCTGCCACTTACCAGCTGTGTGACCTTAAAAAAAATTACTTAAACTCCCAATTTGTCATTTGATGCATCCTAAAATGAGAATTATAATGCCCATCTCATGGGGCTGTTTTGAAGACTGAGATAATGTATAAGAAAGTAACTTATACATTGAAAAGCACTGTAAAAATCTAAGTTAGTAGGATATGGATTGAGACTTGAAGCCCAGATACAAATAAAAAATTAGTGCCATTGCTGTGGTTTGTGATTTGAAATGCAGGAAATGAGAAGATATAACAGAAACAATACACTAGAAAGATGTTAATCAGCAAGCCTGTCTGACATTTAGTAGAAAATTAAATATTATGTATATTTTTGTTTAAAATTTATTGTTCCCAGGAGCTTTATTTCAAATTAGTGCACCTACTTTCAATCTTCTTACAATTATCCAGGAGAATAAACTGTCTCTCCACTGGGGGTGGTTAAATGAAGTGTCCCATTTCAACAGCCACCTGTATAAAATACAGTCATGCTTTAGATCTGAGGAATGCAATAGTGAGCTGAATTTCACCTGTTTGTTTAATAAAGTCATTCTTCACGTGCCTTTATTCATTCAAAATAAGATAGTAGGACATCATGGTGAGAGGTGGCCTTTGGACCTAGATTACCTGGCTTGAATTCTGGCTTTGACATTTACCAGCTATGTCACTCTCTCTGCTTCTCACTTTCTTCATGAAATTGAGATAATCATAATCCATACTATTTTTTATTGCTTATTTTAAGAAGTAATGTGTTCGTGCATATAAAGTATTTAGAGGAGTGTTTGGCATATAGTTCACTAAGTGTTAGATATTATTACTTATTGCTATCACTATGCTAAGCATGGTGCTAAGGCTCTAAGAGACCTGATCCATGTGTTAAGGCAGCAAAATGAACTGATCTGGCATTTTAGAATATTGTACTCTGAGTGATATGGGGAGAACTGGAAGTGATATGGGCAAAACAGGGAAATGTTTAAAAATGAAACAGTTGATTAATTTAAAGAAAACCTTCTCAACAAGCCTTCAAAGCCTGCTTTGCATTTCTTTTTATGGCTAAGGAAACCCAAACTACATAAGTGATGAGTGGTAAAACCTTGTTTTAATCTAAAAAATCTGTCTTCCTCTGTGGTAGGCTGAGGTCATTACCAGGCCTGTTCCATGGAAATATCTGACAGTCCAAAGAGATAGCAAGAAATATAATATGGCAATAGCTATCTATCTATCTATCTATCTATCTATCTATCTATCTATCTATTTAAAAGGCTAATATGCAAAGTGTCCCCTCAGGAGTTCGACCGGGAGACC
>NW_005358650.1:8777134-8834086 GCF_000412655.1 Myotis brandtii
CAGATTTGTGCACTAGTGGGGTCCCTCAGCCTGACCTGCACCCTCTCACAATCCGGGACCCCTTGGGGGATCTAGGACTGCTGGTTTTGGCCCGATCCACACAGGCCAGGTCGAGGGACCCAGAATCCGTGCACTAGGCCTCTAGTGTTATATAAAGTGCTTTGTCAGTGCTAATACCTGTATTATGTGACTAATGTGTAGTGATATATTTTGAAACTGAATCTGTGATATTAGCTCACGTGACACATGGTAATAAGTTGGATACAAATGCTGATGTGTCCTGCTTATCTCCAGTGCAAGCTCCAAGCTCTAAAATAAGACAGAAGATGGTGAATCTATAGTTATTGGCTCCTTTGGATCCCAGGAGCGGATCCCTCTGTTTATGCATGCTGCTGAGAACACTAAACTCAGATGCACCTTCTTGAGGATTAAGGGAGATTTTGGGGAGTTGCATCTTTACACATGATCGTAAATCCCTTGCAGGTATTCTTGTGTCATTTGTTTGGTTGCCCAGTGGTAAAACACAATGAAAGGAACGATGCTCAAGTTCAAGTCATTGTTTTCACTTTTTGCAAACTGAACCATCTTTGGGCTGGCCGGTCTCTTACTTTAGTGCCTCATATCGCACTATTACTGAGCTCAGACCTACCCAAGACTCTCCACAACGTTGTGATTTTCACCACCAGCAGAGTCCAGAAGGACCACCTCACTGTGGGGAAGTAGAACTGACTGTACAGAAAACCTGACACTCTCCACAGTAAACTTTCTTTTTGGAGCTTTCTCTGTGGACCATTCTTAATAATCTGGTAATGTTATCCATAAGCTTGGGTCCAGTTATGAAGAGATCAAGTAAACTTTTCTAAAATATTTATAAATTAAGGGAGGTTCAGCTTCCAGTTATGACAAGATGAAGATGATGGCAATTCCTCTCTGTAAAAGCAAGTGCAAAAATAGGTAAAATTGTAAAAAATAACCTTTTAAGGGCACTAGAAATTTACTAAAGGCAGATAACAAAGTAAGAAGAATTTATCCTTGAAAAGGAAAGAATTTCAGGTAAGAACAGCAAGCTTATATGACCTTCTTGTCTAAGTCTCTTCTCATACCACTAAGGATACCAGATAAACTGCAGGATGTCTAGTTACCTTTGAATTTGAGATAAATAGCAAATAATCTTTAGGATAAGTATGTCCCAAATATTGCACGGGACATACTTATACTAAAAATTTACTCATTATTTATTTGAATTTCAAATTTAACTGGAAATCCTATATTATTATATTTTGACAAATCAGGCAGCCTCCCCTCCCTGTCTACCCTACCCTCTACCCCAGTAGCTGAATCAGCAAAGAATGTGGGGCTGGATGAGAAAAACAGTAGCTTTGCTGTCAGAGGGGATGGATATGATTTGAAGTGGGAAATGGGGGTGAAAACCCATGGCCTTGTCAGCTAAAAGTGATGAACTAGGTTGGGAACAGGAAAAATCATCTGTTTTACTAATCTGAGGTTTCAGTTCTTGTTGGGATAAGTTTCAGGCCAGCCAGAAACTTAACAGAGAAATGCTTGAAATGAGATCATCTTTTCAAACGTCCCTGGCTGAGTGGAAAACTCCACAGATTCCTGGATGAGTCTTGAGAGAGCTGAGGGGGAAATAAATGCCAAAGATGATCTAACTGATTGAAAATTTGAATTCATTCCCAGACTACATACTTATCAATCAGCAGAAGGTGTAAGATTTATGGGCTTAAGATGTTTGCATCCAACCTCAATTCAAAATATTGATTGACCATTAAGTTATGAAGACACAGGGGAAACCAGGAAGAAGCTGGGTTAAAAAACAAAAACAAAAGTTAAAAAGTCTGTCCAGAGACATCAGTGACTGCATACTATAGGGGAGACAGATTTTAAAGTTTAAGTCCAGGCAAGTTACAAAGAAAAGAAAAAGAATTTTTTCAGAAAAATCAAACAGAATTAGAATTGTTAAAATGTGTTATCTAAAATGTTCAGCTCTCAACCAAAAACTATGAGATATACAAGGAAATTGGGAAATGTGATCAATACTCAGGAATAAAAGCAGTTAATAGAAACTGACATACTCTACATTGGGCCCAAGGACCTTAAAGTAGCTTTTATAAAAATGTCAAAAAAATTAAAGGAAATTCTGTTTAATTATTCTTTTAAAAACTGGCAATGACAGGAAATAAGAAATCTCAATAGAGAAATGAAAATTATTAAAAAATGAAAACAAAAAGCAATCTAGCATTGAAAAATTAAGTAACCAAATTAAAAACTCAGTAGATAGGCTCAACAGCATTTTTGAGATGGCAGAAAAAAGAATAACTGATCCTGAAGATAGAAGTTATCCAATTCAAAGAACATAGGGAAGAAATGAAATAGAAGAACTGAGCCTCAGAGAGCTGTGGGACAATGGCAATATAAGTCTCAACATAACTGTAATGGTAATCATAGAGAGAGAGAAAAGAGAGAAAGGGACAGGATATATTTGAAGAACCAGTGCTCCAAAACTTCTCCGAATTTGATGAAAACTTCTAGTCTACAGATTCAAAAGCTCAGTACACTCCAGGAAGAATAAACACAAAGAGAAATACAACTAGTTACATCACATATAACTGCTGAAACACAAAGAGCAAGTCTTGAAAGCAGCAAGAGAAAAATGACTCATCATTTATAAAGAAATAACAATGTGGATAATGTCGACTTACCAAAATGCAATGGAGTCCAGAAGGCTGAGGAATTACACATTAAGATGCAGAAAGAAAAATAAATGTCATTTAGTAATTCTATATATAACAAAACTATTCTTCAAAAAATGAGAGTGAAATAAAGACATTCCCAGATTAATCAAAGTGGAGAGTATACCTACCATATAAGAAATAGTTATGGAAGTCCTTCAGGATGAAAGAAACAGATAATAGGCAGTAACTTGGATCCACCAGAAGAAATGAAGAACACAAGAAATGATAAAGATGTGAATCATATAAAAGACTATATATGTTTCTTTTTCTAATTTCTTTAAAAACATACTGTTGTTTAAAAAATAAGTGTAAGACTGTATTCAGTTTATAACACATGTATATTTAATATATATGATGATAACTATATAAAAGATGGGGATGAAATGGAGATATATTGCATCAAATTTGCTATATTTTATCACAGTTAAGTCAGTATTAACATGAAGTAGATTGTAATGAGTTAACTGTGATAGTAATTCCTAGATACACAACTAATTTAAAAAACAAAGAAAAGCTTAAAAATCAATAGAGGAATTAAAATAGTATACTAGAAAATGTATATTTAACACAAAGTAGGGCAATGATGTAAAAGGGAGATGACTAAATAGTGCACAAGCTATAATAGAAAACATTGTAAAATGGCAGACAAGTCCAACCACATAAATATATTAATAGGCAGAGTTTATCAGACTAGATAAAACAGCAAGCTCCTACTATGTGCTAGCTATAAGAGAGGTACATTTGTTTAAAGGTATAAAATTGGTTGAAAATAAAGACATGGAAAAGATACAGCTTGCCAGCAGTAGCCATAAGAGAGCTAGAGTGACTATATTAATTTCAGACAAAGTAGACTTTATAACAAATAATATTACTATAAACAAGATTATTTTAATAATGAAAGATAACTACATCAGGAAGGTATAACATTTATAAATTATTACACATATAACAACAGAGTCTCAAAATACATGAAGCAACAAGATGGAGTTGAAAGACAAACTTGACAATTCAGAATTATTGTTGGAGATGTCAATAATTCTAAAGTAGTTAATAGAACTACTAAATAAAAAATCAATAAGATTATAGAAGTCAATCACTGTCAAACTACTTGACCTATCTGAAATTTATAGAATACATCCAGCAATGGCAGGATATACATTTTGTTGTGTGTCTCATAATTTTTTATTGAAAATTGGACATTTTGTATAAAAGAACAGTAGAGCTTGAGGTACATAGTATGTATGCCTGGAAATGGGCTTACCTCTTCTCAGTTTTTCATGAGGGGGTATTGAGTCAATCTAGCTTTCATTGATTTTAGGTCTTAGTGCTATAATTTCCATTAATGTATCATATTCTTCCAGTCTTTCTAGTGGTGGACTGCTGCTGCCTTATCCTTAATGTGAACTCTAGGGTACTGGAGGACTCTTCTCAGTGTTCCTCATTCACCCTCAGCTTTAAGCAACCTTGAATGCTTGTGCCACAAGAGTCTCTCTCTGTTCTTATCCCTCCTGCACTATGTACTGCTGCTGTTGGTTATTTGGTGGGAGGCTAAAGACAAGGGTGAGGTGGGCCTCTTAGTTTTCTTGGTCCAGCCTCATGTAACCAGTTTCTAGGTACTTGGACCTCAGAAGTGGGGCTTTTATAAAACATTCCTGTCCCCCATATGGCAGCCAAATACTGCCTTGTATCTGTGGAGAATTTGGGGCAGGAGAGTTCTCAGCTCCTCTTCCAGTGGTAGCTAACCACTGCTTTGTGTCAACGCAGAAGCCTGGGCACTGAGGCTCTCCAGACCCCGCGACAGCAGCCATTGCTTTACTCCTCCACCAGCAGGACCTTTGCTTGAGATCAGTGACAGGCAGGCTGCCCTGTTCCTCTGCACCTAAACCCCAGGGGTAGATTGCTAGCCTTTCTGCACCCAGGGCACGGTTGGTGGTGGAAATGAGTGGAGCAGGGAGGTGGGGTGGGGGTTGGGGTGTCCTGAGTCTGCTCTCAGAGTTTACCTTTGCCTGGGACTGGGAGAGGGAAGAGGAGGCTTTTTTATATCTCAGCAGATGGTATTGGCTTCTATCCCTGAGTAGAGGCCATCAATCATTGTCCGGGCTCTGTTTGTCTACTTGAGGTTTGTCTACTGACCCATTTGCAGTTCATTCTCCTCCCCCAGGACCCACAGTACTTGGCTCCCATTGAATCATTGTCCGGGCTCTGGGAGTGGAAGCAGTTCCTTCTCCTCCCCCAGGACCCACAGTACTTGGCTCCCATTTCTAGAAGAGTCTGTCTTCAAGAAGGGAAAGTGGTGGGGCTTTGTGCGCCTTGCACTGAAGCAGGGAGGGGGGCAGGTTAAGGGGGTAAGGGAGCAGTGGTGGGGAGCCTGGGATGGAAAGCATTTGAGGGAGTGCAGACTTTCTTGTGTTGGGAGCAACCAGGGTCTAAATATCACTCTAGTCCACACTTGCCCTTTAATAACTTATTTTTAAAAAATGTATATTTTTATTGATTTTAGAGAGGAAGGGAGAAGGAGAGAGAGAGAGAGAGAGAGAGAAGCATCAATGATGAGAGACTGGGGATCGAGCCTGCAACCCGGGCATGTGCCCTGACAAGGAATCGAGCCATGACCTCCTGGTTCATAGGTCAACGCTCAACCACTGAGCCACTCCGCTGGCTGTGCTAATAACTCCTTAAACTTTTATGTTTTCTACCTCTTCTCTTTTAAGATGGTTGCTGTGCTTTGCAACAGGTGAATGAAGCAGTTCATGCATTTGGCCTCTCCTCAGAGGGGCCTTTTACCTGAAATTTAGTTCACCTTCTTGTCTCAATGCCTCAGCTCTCTGATGGACTCTAGGCAAATCATGATTTTATTAATTATCAGTTCTTTCTTGCTTTTAAAGTGAGGGTCACATTTTTTTGTGACTCATTCTTTTGTGCCTTTCTGCATCTAAGGGGAAGAGAAACAGGATCCTCCTTTAGTTAGTCTCTCCTATTTCTGAATTCCTTCTTGAGTTTCCTGTTACACAAAAATAAAGCAACTCCTCATCCTTTTTGGAAGAAGTTTGCATTAGGTCTCTATGTACCTGACAAGAAACTAAAGAGCTCTCCTTCTTAGAAATTGAGTGAAGAACAAAATCTTCTCAAGTTCATATTCTCAAGTTTAAAATTTTAGTGTTTTGATACTAGTTAAACAATTCCTTTTAAAAATGGCGGTGATGAATGGGGAATAGATTTTGACTGGCTTTTGCTTTGAATAATTTATAATTTTTAATAGTTTTTAATTTCTCACCTGGTATTACATAGAATATGTGTTCTTAAAATGCTACAATTTTCTGTATGACTTAGATATATGCCCTATAAGCATTGGGAGAAGAGTGGGTTAAATAGCATTTGGAATAGACTTGACTTTGGCCAGTGGAGGGAATTTTATTTGATCTTAATATCAAATGACTTTAAAAATGAAATAAAAAGTTTCAGTTACCCACTTTTTAAATTCTCTTGGCAAGATGTTAAAAGAAAAACAAGAAGAGTACATTGAGTGGGATGATGTAATGTGAGATGCCAAGAACACTGATGGCTTAAGAATGAAAAAAATAGGAATCTGTTTTAAGGTAGAGTTATTCAAATGTTGAGAAAAAATTTTCATTTTGATGAGAGAGAAACTTTTTATTTTATTTCTCCTAATAAAGAATCAGTTAGATTTAGAAGCCTGCATTTTATCTGGGAGAAGAGCCCCGCTTAATAGTAAAGCAAGCAATTAATATGAACTCTGACCCATTTGCAAAGCTTTAAAGGTTGAGAGAAATAATGGTAAATCAACAAGCAAAGAAACTCACAAAATTAATCCTCAGAAGGAAATATTTGGTTTACATGCCTAAAAGACGTTGTGAATGTCCGAGGCACCATATCACAGTGAGGCACTTGCCTTCTTTTCTGGAGGTTGTAGGCGTTTTTCTTCTCACTTCTGTTGGTTTTTATTCCCTATTGGTCATTTGGTCCCAGAGGAATATGCCTTAGCCACACAGATCTAGTCTGAGTGTGGCCACAATGGAAAGAAGGCAGCCAACATGATCCCCTTTGTCAGCCCAGCTAGTTGAGAGGGCAGGACAGCGTGGAGGGAGCCATATCCCCTGAAATATGTCCTCACCTGCTCAATATGGCATCTTCCCTAACCTTCCCCTACCTGCCCTAAAATTCCCATCATTGAACTCACATAGGTGTAGAATAGGATCCGTGTCGGTCTCTGTTTCAGTAATCTAGGCTGACAGGGTGAGAACTCCTGGTACTGTTCCTGCCTCTTTGGCTTCTCTTTACTTTTCCTGTAGTCAGTCACGCTTCTGTCTTGTCCCTCTTCTCTTCTTTATATTCTCTTCCCAGGCAGTGTCACCTGTTTCCATTGCTTCCAATGCTATTTTTATATCGACAACTTCCAAAATATTTCTTGTCTGGGCTTTCTTCTGAGTATTTGTTTGTCTACTTGAGGTTTCTACTGGCAGGTATCACACTCATTTCAAATTTAATATTCCCCCAAATGAGCTCATGATCAGTAGCTTAAGACTGCTTGTCCTCCAGTATTCTCTCTAATAGTAAATGATTAATACCTCCCGCTCAGAGACATGCTAGTCAGCTTTGCTTCTCTTTCTTAATCTCCATGAACTATGATTATTACCACCTCCTAAATTCTCTGGAATCCATCCACTTCTTTCCTTTCTCACTGTCACCATTTTAATCCAAGTCAGCATTATTTGTCACCTGTTTTTTGTTTTTGTTTTTTCAGTAGTTTTCTGTTGAATTCCTTATATCTAATTTTGTCATACTGAAATCACTTGTCCTCATTGTGGTCAGAGTAATCTAAACAGATAAAATGAAAATATGATCATATCTCACTTTCCTGCGATAAGGTCTAAACTTGATTGTCTACAGGTCCTGCATATCTGGTCCCATCCCATGTCTCTGGCCTGTCTTATTACTTATTCCTTTTCTTCCTATGTCCCTGCCATATTATATTTTAAAAAATGGATTTAAAAAAAAGTATTTTCTGGTAAGTATTTCAAATACAATACTGCCTATAATTCTTCTACCCATTACCAAATGCCTTTTATTTCTGGTCTTAAAATCCATTTCCTCTGGGATGCTTTTTGCGAGTCACCGGATGAAGTCACATATCCTGGGTATGTGTTCCCATGGCATCCAGCGCTTTTTCAGTGTTCCCATCAGGCTGCAAGCTCTGTGAGCTCAGGGATGGTGTCCTTTCCTCCACTGTCCTAAGTACTTGGCAGAAGGTCTGACATTCATAACTATCTGTGAATAAATTTAAAAAATATAGATAACCAGTTTGATTTTGATACAAATAATGTGAATGTTTAAAATTCATAGAATAATTTCCAATTTTACTACCTGTAGATAATCCATTTGAATCACCAGTATTACTATGGGCCCCATCAGGGCTTAAATGCTTCCCATGTATGCACTGTGTAAACCAAGGTTATGCTGGGAAATTCCCATCAAAAGATAAGCTTCCTGCTTTGACACCTGACATGTTCTAAGTAGGAAGAGGGTTCAGAGGGAAGAAAAATATGAGACTTTACAGAGCCATGTGCCCCTCACATTGTTGAGCATATGAGTCCTCAATACTAGCCACCTTTCTAAATGAGGCATTGAGACAACATTCATCCTCCAAAAACAATTCCACTATATAAACTTTCCCTTTAAGGATTTTTGAGATTTATTTGTTCTTTTCAGGTGTTAGAGACATTATCTCAATTTTAATAGCTTGAAATTCCATTTTCATTGAATACAGTGGTATACTCACTGTATTGAAAATTTATTGTGGTAGTAAATATTAATAATAAGCCTACATATTAACATCTAAGATTTATTGAATGACTGCTATGTTCCAGGGACTGTTCTAATCACTTTATACTTATTAACTCATGAAATTATTATCTAACCATATAAGATATGTACCTTCATTAACCCCATTTTCAGATGAAGAAATTGCAGTTAAGAAACTTGCGTAGGGGCATATGGCTATTACATAGAGGAGCCTGGGTTTGACAGTTTATTGAGAAATAACTTATTTTCCTCATTGTAGACTTGCACTATAGAGCAATGAGACATTTACCATCCTCTTTCTTACATGTCACCCCTGGCCTACCTTCTCATCCCAGGCTAGGCTGTCTCTCCTCCTCTGAGGTCCTCATCTCTTCTCACCCCTCTCCTCAATACCTCACATCTTATAGTTAACAATCTGTGTTTTCTAGGGTGAACTTAGAATGTTCTGGCCCAGAGGCAGGCCAGGTGGTCTAAGCATGGATTTGTTTTTTAAGGTTTTTAGTCCATTAGAAGATTAACATGGATTTGTTGTTATTGGTGGTAGTGGTGTGTGGGGGGGATTGGAGGTTTAGCACTTTGAAGGTTGAAGGGAAAAGCTATCAGGAGAGTTGTGAGGATTTCCCCAAGTGGGAATGAAGAGAGTTTTTGGGGTCTTTGAAAACCGAGTGCCACTGAGATGGGAGGAATGATGACTACATGGCAAGCCCACCAAGGGTGGAGGCAAAGGTCACCAAGGCCAACTTGGCTTGGAGGGAGTGGAGCTGCTGGAGGAGACCGCTCACATTTAAATGGATCCTGGCTTGGGCAGGTGACCATAAGGCCGAGGAACAAGCCCTTCCCTTGTTCCCAACATCCTATAAAACCTGGGTTGTTAAATGATACAAGTGTGTGGAGGGAGACCTGAAAATTGACTGGTGCATTTGTCTTCTAGCCCATCATGGTTGGTCAGGCCTAGAGTATGTACAACTTAGTTGTACCTACACATTTACAATATGGAAATCTGATATTATGTGCATTTTGAGTGTCCTGGAACCTGCCCTTGTTTCAGTAGGCCTTGGTAACTCCCCATCTTGCATGCTAGCCCAGATGAAAATCTCGGCCTTGATAAAAAAGGTGGCTAGCTGGAAATTGCTGAATAAACTTACCTAGAATATTATATAGATTATTATAGAGAAGGAGGTCTTGAAAAATCAATCATCCCGGGAAAGCCTTCTCTGAAGGATCAGACTTTTGGTATAGCAGTTTTTATCTAGACTCTAGAGTTATTGCTGAAGGTAACACTATTTTTTCAAAGACAGTAGTTTCTGAACTTAGTTTAAAATGTCAGTTATAAATAAAGTGAGAAAATACAACCTTTGAATTTACCTGTAATACAACAGAATGTGATATGAACAACTGTGAAATCTTATTTCTATTTAGCTTTATCCAGCCCGCATGTAATTTCCATCAGCCTGAGAATGCTCCCAATGTAATTTCCTGGTGTTGAATTATATTAGATCAATGATAACTATACCTTTTAAAATATGTTTAGAGGACAGTCAAATAGTCTTCAGTTTAGCACATTAAAAAAGACAATTTTTCCACAAGGGAAATTTAAATAGTATATTTTAAAGATTACCCGAGGTCTTTGTGTTTTAGCACTTGAACTTCTCCATGTGAATGTGAAATCTAAAACATATTTGTAAAGTATAATTTTCAAAGAGGTAATATCATGATTCCCAGGTAAAAATAAAATGAACATATGTCATTGATTTTATTTAAGTCATTACTTAAAGAAGGTACCTGTTAGATGTTAATATTGGTTGAAAGAACATTTAAGAAGCTAGGACATTTATAGGCAACTTAATAAATAAATATTAGTTAAGTTAGTTCTAAAACTGTTTAATGTGTAACAGGGCATAAATCTTTGGGGTTAGCTGTTCTATTGAACAGAAATATACAAGTTAACAAGTAAGTTCATTATGTCTAGGACCTTTCATTAATAGTAAATAGTACATTCCTTATATAGGGTAGCACTCAAAAATGTATACACACACTTTGAATAATTATAAAGGCAGTGTTTATTAAAATAAATATCATTTTCAAAAGTAAACTATCAGCTGTTAAAGTATGTATACATGTTTTCGGGAAAACCAAACGGCATGGCCAACCCTAAGTATAAGAAATGTCGGAAGGAACTCAGCAAGTTTGTCTTGGAGAAGATAGGATGTAGGATGGTTGACAGGGGATTTGAGTGACAAAATGTCATGTGTTTTGGTTTGGGTTTTTTTTTTTGTATATTTTGAGACCTTAAGAGATGAGGATATAGTCTACATATATGTATCAGAAGAGGCAGGAAGACAGTTGACCCCATCTTAGTTCTTTGAGGTCTGAAGCAGCCTAAGAGCAAGGCTCTTGTGTAGGTCTCCGGTAGCCCTGTCTAGTCACTGGTCACTAGTAGAAGCTGGGATCTGAGGGATGGTGTGTCTATGAAACCAACCTGCCAAAGAGGCTCAGGGGGATTAGGCATCGTACCCATCGTACAGGTTGGAATTCAGACTTTGGTTTCTAAATTTTCAGGCCAGAGCTCATCACATTCCAGCTACATTCCTTCCATTTATTTCACATGGTGGAATTTGGGTAAGTATGTCTGTACCATGCTATGCAGTGCATTTTCCACTCACCAAATGTTATAAATGTAAATTCTAGCATTGATGCAGTCTATGTAGTTGACATTCTTAATGACTAAATTCCATGAATCATCTTGAGACATCATAATGTACATCAGTCATTACAAGTAAAGAATATTTTTAGTATTGTAAAAGAAAGTGCTTATAAGAATACTAGAGGCCTGATGCATGAAATTTGTGCAAGGAACTCGGCCCTCGCAGCCCTGGCTTCGTCCAGAAGGTCATTTGGCTGTCCAATATAATTAGCATTTTACACTTTTATTATTATAGATGAAGTATCACTATAATATTAGAATATCTACTAGAATATTCATATATTTATACATCCATGTACATATATATGTATAGGTGTGTATACATAAATTTAATTGTGGAACCATTAGAATTATAAATCCAGATTTTAAATGAATGAGAAACCTAAAAAGAGTTCTTTAGCTGAAAATGCTATGTAGTATTGGTCTAAACCACTTACACATGCCCAGGGAGATACATCATTCTTTTTTATAACAGTCTTCTGTTTGACTTTAAGGAAAAACAATTAAAAACAACAGCTCAGTAAACCCTGAAAAGATTCTATTTTATGGATGATTGCATCACTAAATAAGAAACCATTCCCTGTGAAATAGTCTAATTGAATTCCTGATGGCATGGGTCAGCTTTATTGTTTTTCAAAAGAAAGCTACAAGATGGAGTGGACTTCAAATGGTTATTAAGCTCTCAAATATTTTTGCATTTTTGTATAGTGGACATAAAACATTTGAAAAACTAATAATAAAATGTTTACAAACTCAGACTAATAACAAAATACATTAAAATCTTTGAAGTGATAGATTAGTTGAGTCTAACTCACTTTTTCTCTGACCAACCAGAAACTGTGTCCTTAACCCTTTTCAATATGTTTAACACTATCTTACTTTTAAAATTGTTACTGGTTCACTTCAATTGCCCCAGTGCTTCAGGTTCTATCCTTTTTTTTTACTATGAGAC
Organism: Myotis brandtii; assembly: GCF_000412655.1. NCBI lineage: Eukaryota > Metazoa > Chordata > Mammalia > Chiroptera > Vespertilionidae > Myotis > Myotis brandtii. Next base: position 8,789,364 of record NW_005358650.1, read on the forward strand.
ATAAAAAATCATAAATAGCTTTAAGTGTCAATTCTCAAACCTTTTTAAAAAAACTGTTACCACCTTCTAGTTGAAAGTGGACTCATTGATAACAGAGACTTGGTGACAAGTAAAATAATGAAAATGGTACAAAAATTTATGTGCAATGGATCTATCAAAGGGTTTGTTCTTTGATAGGATTCATGGTCTGTAAAATGAAAGTGTCCAGAATTGCAGATCATTGTCCTGTAGAGACAGAGAAAGGACGTGCATTGTTTGGTCAGTTTTCAGTTCAGAAAGAAGACCCTCATCTCCTAGCAGCAGGTCACAGACTGTGTTTTTTGAGTCACTAGTTTAAAGCAACAGAACTGATCTGTGTCAGACTTGTTCAGTGCAGGAAAGAAGTGACCGAAGTGAGACTGGAAGGCAGTTTGCTGCGGCAGGACAGTGAAGATTTTGGGGACACAGATGGAAAGGCTACGATAAAGACTGCAAATGAATACAGTGTTACAGGTTTGGCTTTTAAATATTGACAGGCCTGAATGGTTTTCTTTTTATCCTGTGAAGGCCTATCTGTGCCTGTGTATTTGGGGGAAGAGGGAACAGGCAGTGAGAGGAGGGAGATGGAAGAAGAGTTGAGGAGAAGATAAGAAATTTCCAGGGAGACAATCAGATCATTTGTCAGTAATAATCATTTTGTCCTCTCTTTTCAAAATAGGTATTTATGCATTTTACTTACCCTCTTATCTTATTTCAGAAGTAAATAACAGTAGAGTGAGCATATTTTTTTTCTAATCCTTGATAAGGAAATGCCTCTGAGTTTTCAGCATTAAGTGAAAAACAATTGCTTTTGCTTTAAGGTAAATACTCCTTATCAAATGAAGTGATAATTGTTCATGCAATCATTTGAGAATTATTTATCGAATGCTTCCAACATTGTAGGCAATCTTCTAGGTGCTTGAAATATTTTTCTGAGTCTAGTTTACTAAAAGGTTTTTAATGTATTTTTTTAAAATATGGACTGAATGCTGAGTGTTATCAAATATCTTTTCTATAATTGTTTTAAAAACAGTTTTTTAAAAAATTTCCAATATGTCATAAATTACATTAATACATCTCCTCATATTAAATCACTCTTACATTCTTACAATAAAATAGATTTGGCCATTAAAAACAAATGTTCTGTCCTGGCTGGTTTGGTTGAGCATCTTCCTGTACAAAAGGTTGCAGGTTCAATTCCCTATCAGGGCACATGCCCAAGTTGCCCCCTTAATCCCTGATAGGGGGCGAGCAGGAGGCAACTGATCCATGTTTCTCTCTCTCATCATTTTTTCTCTCTTCCTTCCTCTCTCTCTCTCTCTCTCTCTCTCTCTCTCTCAAAAAAAAAAATCAATGAACATGTTCTCAGGTGAGGATAAGGAAGAAAAAAAAAGAAAAAAATGGTTATCCCAATAAACACTCTCATCAGCCAAATATTTTAGTATTTTTCCGTATCTTCTCTCTAAAATAGATTATCAATCTTTTCAATTTTAGTTAATATTATTGTTGATAAAAACTTGCTTCTTTTCTTATGATATATTTGTTGTGCTTTTGCCCCTTTTAAAATTGGGCTATTAATCTATTTATTTTTGGTTTGTAGGAATACTTTTTGTGACTGTTACTCTCATTTGCTGAATATTTTTCCTCAGCTTGTTCTTTGTCTTTTCCTTTATTGAATTTATTTTTGTATAGATACTTTTAATTTATGTGGTCAAGTTGATATCAGCCCTTAATTACTTCCCTGCCATCCTCAGAAAGACTACTCACCCCTTGAGCTGATTAAAAGATTTACTCATTTTCTTATAATACTTTTCTGTTTTTATTATTTACACTTAAATCTTTGTTCCCCCTGGAATTTATGCTCTAGTTGTTATATAACCATCAGCTTAATTTTTCCCTCAAGTGGGTACCCCATTTTCCCATAGCATTAATTTAATAGTTTGTCCTTTTCTTTCTATTCAAAATGTCACCTTTACCATATGCTAAATTCACAACTACCTGTTCTCCTGCATTTATTTACCTGTTTCAAAAACCATACAATTTCAATTACTAAATCTTTATAGTAAATTTTGATATTTGATAGGAAATTTTCCCTTTTGTTCTTTTTCAAAATTGACAAGGGTATTCTTGCACATTTACTCTTCTATGAATTTTGGGATCCATTTTGTTTTGTGTTTCATGAAAAGTCTTGTTGGGTTTTTATTTGGAGTGCGTCAGTTTTATATAATATTTGGAGGAGAATTAAAAGGTCCGCAAGATTCCCTTCCCTTCCATTAGCATGGTTTATCTCTCCATTTTTTTCAGGCCTTATTTTCAGGCCTATGGTAAATTTTTTCTCCAGTAGTTTTGTTTAGTTGATTCTCTCTCTCTCAGGCTACCAATTTTCTTCAAGCCACTGGTTATCCTTGGCTGTACATGTATTTTTATGCTGATTAGAATGGGCCACCCATGTTTATGTTCACTCAAACTACAGATCCCTTGCACAGACTTGGGGGTCTAGGCTTTGTGGTAGTGCGTATGTGTGTCTCACAGGTGGACTTTCCTTTGGTCCATATGGAAGGGTCCCTACGATTGCCAAATGAAGATGCCTTTACAGGTGGGGGTGGGGAGATGTGTACCTCGTGTGTTTCACTCCTGAGAAGGGCTGGATCAGGCTCCAACATCCATAATAGATTAATCAAGCACAACTTTCCCTTCGCTAGACTTCGGAAGTAGTTCTCGGCGTTCTGGCTGAGGGCAGGTGCTGCTGACAGCTCTTCTGTGTGCACCAGGCAGAGGATGGACTGCCTGGCTTAGCTGTCAAAGGCAATTCTTTACTTAACTACCTAAATGCTGCCCCACGGTCCCTCTAGCTTCTGTTCCTGCCAATTCTGAGCCTGGAGCTTTTTTGGCAGGAATGACCCCTACCTCTCCTAAAGCTTCTCCTGTGCTTATTTTGAGTTTGTTTTTCTCTGCTCTGGTTTATTTGTCATTATGCTCTATTCTGCTTTTTATCTTCTAGAAAGCCATCACATTTCTGATGAAAACATTTCTTACTTCAGTATTGCCATGATTAATGTTTATTAGTATGGATTTACTGTCATTTCAATGAAAATTTTATGTGTCTGAGCATATGTATGATTGGGGAGGAAACATCTAAATCAGAAATCTGGAATTTAGAAAAATTCTATTTTCTAACATGCTACCTTTCTTATATAAGAAATTAACTGAGGTTTATATATTGTATATGAACTGGTCACCTTTCTTAACTTCCTTTTTATTTCTAATAACTTTATCAGTTCATTTCTTTGTGGTGTAGGAGTTGCTTTCCATTGATTTAATCATTTCAATCTGCAGATTCTAGACTTTCTTCTTAGGAACGTTTTCTTCTGAAATTGCTTCTGCCTCATCTATTCTGTTGTCCCATTCTGGAAAAAATATGTGTACATATAAATACATATGTATGATTTGTATCTTCTATTCTCTTATTATTATTTTTCTTGCCTTTCCTGTACTGAGTTCTGGAGTCACAGCGACATTTATTAAAAAATGTATATGCAGCCCAGCCAGGGTGGTTCAGTGGTTGAGCATTGACATTTACACCAAGAGGTCACTGGTTTGATTCCTGGTCAGGGCACATGCTTGGGTTGCAGGCTAGATCCCTAGCAGGGGTGTGCAGAGGCTTCTCTGTTTCCCTAGCAGGGGGTGTGCTGTTTCTCTCTTATCGATGTTTCTACATCTCTCTTCCTCTTTCTCTAAAAAGATATCGATAAGAGCAAATTTTAAAAAATGGATATGCAGTTTAGTTATGACAGCAGCTTTTCCAAAGCAGTAATTCCTGCGAGGGAGTGCAAAGTGGCTAGCCCTGGGAGTGTGCAATCAGCTGAAAATGGGACCAGCTGCCACTAAAACCAACTGCTATAAAGAGCCATTGCTGAGGCAAGGTAGAACAGAAAGGAGAAAGCCCTTTGTCCCTCCTCCAGCCTCACAGTCTCCCTCTAGTGACCTCTACTGGTGAAACCTTGCAGGAAGCCGCTGGCACAGGAAAAATGTAGAGTCCCAGCCATAGCATCACAAGGCTGAGTAGGGAAGGGAGGGTTTGGAGGTGAGAGATACCAGTTAATATCCTGCAAAGTGACTGTCACTGAGGGTCAGATGTGAAGTGGACCAATATTAAGGTAAATATTTACATTCATCAGAGGCACACTAGCTAACCCATGTCATGGAAATACTATTTATGGGCAAGATGGACAAATAGCACAATGGAACAGATAGAGTCCAGAAATAGATGTGCACATATGCAGTTACATGATTTGCCATAAAGCTGCTAATGCAGTTCAGATGATAAAAGATCACTTTATAATAAATGGGGTTGGATGAAGTGGTATCTATTTGGGAAAAAATGAATCTTGAACTTGACCTCACACCATACATAAGAATTAATTCAAGGTGGGTCATAGGTCTGAATGTGAATAGTAAAACAAAACTTCTAACAAAGGAAAATGACCATGGAGTAGGCAAGATTTCTTAAGGCACAAAAAGTACTAAGCCATAAAAGAAAAGAGAAGAGATAAATTGGACTTCATTAAAATTAAAAACCTCTGTTCATCAAAAGACATAATTAAAAGAGTTAGTGGGCAAGCTGCAGATGTGGGAAGTTATTAACAATACATACATTTATATGTATATATAATACATACATTTGTATTATATTCATAACACGTACATTTATATAAATACATACTAGTACATTTATATTTCAGACAAAAGACTCATATACAGTATATATCAGTGGTTCTCAACCTGTGGGTCGCGACCCCTTTGGCGGTCGAACGACCCTTTCACAGGGGTCGCCTAAGACCATCCTGCATATCAGATATTTACATTACGATTCATAACAGTAGCAACATTACAGTTATGAAGTAGCAACAAAAATAATTTTATGGTTGGGTCACAACATGAGGAACTGTATTTAAAGGGCCAGAAGGTTGAGAACCACTGGTATATATAGATATTAAACACCTATAAGTCAATAAGGATAAGACATATAACTTAAATGAAAACCACAGTGAGAAAATAGTACAAACCCAGTAGATTGGTAAAATGGAAATACTGAAAGTGTTGGTTAGATTGTAGAGCAGCTGGAGCTGCTGATGGGTTCAACCACTTTGCAGAACTATTTGTTGATATCTAGTAAAGTTAAACTAGATCCAGCAATTCTACTTCCAGGTATATATCCAAGTGAATTCAGTGTATATATCCATCATAGGGTGTATGAAAGATGGTTGTTTGCAGCTCTAGTCATAATAGCTCCAAACTGGAAACAGTACAAATATCCAACAATATACAATTCGCTTTTGCAAAAAAAAATTGGCAAAAGCAAATTATAGTATATTTATAAAATGGAATACTATACAGCAATAACAAGAAAAAACTAATATATAATAGCAAGAATAAATCTTAAGAACATTCAGTTGAAACTAGACACAACAGTGTATATACTGTGCATTCACATGCATGAACTTAAGGACAGTTAAATATAACCGGTGATGAGGAAAGTCAGAATAGTGGTTGTCGTTGTGGGTCCTGCACTGGGAAGAGGCACAGGGAATTTTCTGGAGTGACTGAAATGCTGTATGTCTTGATCTGGTGGTGGTTACCTAGGTTGCATACATAAGTAAAAATTTATCTAGCTGCACAGTTAAGAATGTGCTCTAGTGTATAAATCATATCTCAAAAAAGAAAAAGTACCCTAAAAAAGGAAAGAATATTTCTTTTGGTAGCATGTCCTGGCACTTTAGGAACAATAGATTCCCATAATTGTGCTGAGAAGTATTTGTCTCTTTCCTGTCCCCTGCTGAAGGCTAGCATCAAACAAAACAAAACAAAACAGAAACCATGATGACTATGAGATTGACCATTCTGTGTCCAGTGAGGAGTGGCATCAATTTCAAATTGAATTCTTTTTATTTTATGACTCTTTCTGAGACAGAGCAGGGGGATGGGGGATTTGTTCATTACACCTTAACATACATCCATCAAAAAATGAAGAAGACTCATCCACAAAGATCTCACAGCACATGGAGGATGAAGTGCTTTGGAGGGGATACGGATGAAGCAGTACGCAGAGCACAGTGCTAAAGGGCACAGGTGTGCAGTCAGATTACCTGCTCACAGAAAGCACTTGATAGGTATTAGCTACTCTTATTCAAATCTTAGCTTAATAAAGCCAATAGCACCTTTGAGCAACTGGTGAAAAATTGTCTGGCCTTATCTGATTCTTTAAGTAAGTGTGTATGTATAGGAGTATATATGTTTGATAGCTGCATGATGTGTGTGTATGTGTGTGTGCATGTGCATGTATGTACCACAAGAAGAGACTTATCTTTATATTAACCTGATGATCCTTTCCTATGAGAGATCATGTCTGCTGGATTTCTGGGGGTGATAAATAGCTTGTTTGCGTCCCTACCTCTTGTCAGCAAGGAGCCCAGAGGAGAGTCAAGCCTTTTGCTGGAGAAATCATGGGCATTCTGCCAGAGAAAGTCAGGCACCCTAGGGAAAAGGTGATTCTAACTGAAGGGTAATTAAAGAAGCAACAGGACCATCATTTGGAAGTGAGGGGAAGATCAAGGAGAGTGAATGAAGACTAATGGTATAATGCTAACCCAAAGCTAAGTTTCTAGCATTGCCTGAATAATACATAAACTTCTAATTAAGATTAAAATGATGCCCTGTGGGAAATGTTCCTTTTGACCAGAAGAATTCAATATTTCTTGTGGTCATTAAAGCAAGATGATAAATCATCTTTTCATTCTCTTTTGGAAGTAGGAGAGTGGTAACTTAAGCCGCAAAGAAAGTGCTGAGGTCTTTAGATGGAAGAACGGAGGCTGATGGGGGAGGTGCCGGGAGGATAGCAATTTCAGACTCATAGGCATCTTGGCAAGTCCCGTCAGCTGAAATCTGTGTTAAAACCCAGAAGAGTTGTGACTCTTTGGTGTGGGTATGGGATGGAGGGTGGGGAGAGGACTGACTTGAAGATTTGAACTTTTAGGAGTTTTTCTTATGAGAAGCTGGTCTAAACCAGTGGTTCTCAACCTTCCTAATGCTGCGACCCTTTAATACAGTTCCTCATGTTGTGGTGACCCCCAACCATAAAATTATTTTCGTTGCTACTTCATAACTGTAATTTTGCTACTACAATTATGAATTGTAATGTAAATATCTGATATGCAGGATGTATTTTCTTTGTTACAAATTGAACATAATTAAAGCATAGTGATTAATCACAAAAACAATATGTAATTATATATGTGTTTTCCGATGGTCTTAGGCGACCCCTGTCAAAGGGTCATTCGACCCCCAAAGGGGTCGTGACCCACAGGTTGAGAACTGCTGGTCTAAACACTTTCTGGCCTACCAATCTACATTTATTGAGCTTAGATTTTAGGCTTGAGGTCTTTCAATGAAGGATAGCTTGAGACTGGTCAAGCTCTCTGGATTGTGTTCTGTGAAATAACTGTGTGGCCCCTGGGTGGCTGCCAATTCACAATAGTCGGGAAGGTACAGAGTAATAGAGATTGGAATCTGAAAAATGAACCAGCTTACTTACCTCTTTTTAAACACAGGAACCAGAGCACATTGTCCAAAGTCACGCAGCCATTTACCAGCAGGGTGAGGCCTTGAGTGCAAACATCTTGACTTAGCCTCTAGGGTCCTGTCCTTTTTGTACAAATGCCACATGAAGGGTGATTTCCATCAGAGACCCTGCTTAGTGCAGAAATCATTTTGTCAGCAAAAGGTCTTTGCTGGTGCCTTTTACTTCTAAGAGATGGTGATACTGAACATGGGTTGAGAGAATTACAGACAAATTTTTTTAAAGGCTGCAGGTTTAGGGAATAGAATTTTATTGATTTCAACAAGCTATGAGATATGGTTTTATTATATCATCAATAAGAAAGAACATGGAAAGCTTCCCTCCTTCAGTTTCATCTAAAAAAAGTCTTTACATTACCCTCAGTTCTGCTTGCTGGATTTTAGAACTGGGCCTATTGGAGGTGGCCAGGAGTTATGACCGTGTTACTGTGTATGAAATGGCTACTCCTGCAGCAGTCATGTGGTGAAGGTAGTGGCCGTTCTTTGGAAAGAACAGGACTGATTCACAGACTAAATAAAGGGTTCAGTCAGTGATGTACAGTACAGTGGCTGTGAACTAATTTAAATAAGAAAGTATTTCTTTCTTTATTCCAGGTAAATTATATTAATTTCCTAGACTTTTGCTTTTAAAAACAATTAGGGGCTAGTTACTGGAAACTAAATATTATATTGATTACTAATATTTTATTTTTACAATCAAACTTGGCATGCTTCTCAAGGCCACACTATATATTTGGCATTATAGTATGGCCCATGCATATTTTCAGAGGGTGCCATTCATATGACTCTGAGAGGGTCACCTTTGCAGCTTGTAAAAACACAGTGGATCTGGTGTTCCTGCCGTTGACTCAGAACACTATTTCAGTATTCTTCAAGAAAAGACTTCCAAAATGCTTAGCTCAAGAGTTCCCATTGCATATGTGCAAATGCAAATACTATTTGGATTTCTTTTTTTGGGAAAGATTCTTCTTTTTTATTGTTTATTTATTTAAAAATATTTTTATTGATTTCAGAGAGAAAGGGAGAGGGAGAGAGAGATAGAAACATCAATGATGGGAGAGAATCATTGATTGGTGGAAACATCAATGGTGAGAATCATTGATCGGCCTGCATGACTTCTATTGGGGATTGAGCCTGCAACCAGGGCACATGCCCTGACCAGGAATCAAATTGAGACCTCCTTGGTACCTCCTAATTCATAGGTCAATACTCAACTGCTGAGGCACACGGGCTGGGACATCCGTGCTCTCTTGAATTCATCACTGTTTTTTATTTTATCACTATTATTCTGGCTTTTTAAATGTAAATGAATGTTAGCATATATTTGTATGTTAATTAATTTTTTGTGGATTTCTTGGTTATCTTAAGTTTGTATTGATGCAAAATTTTCTAATTGGATATTCAAGTATGAATGTCATGGGATTCAAATATGACTCACCCATAATCCTATAGCTAATGCAAATTTCTATGTAATTTTCCTAAATTTTATGTTATGGTAATATCTGTTGTTATTACTGACTTCATTTGCTACTTGAATGTAGGAATGAGTAGGGCCAAGGGGCTATGGTTTCTCTTTAACCTACTTATATTGGACTCTGGCAGAAAAGTTGGGGAAGCATATATTGTACAGACAGAACTGTGTTCCCCCAACAGATGTTAAAGTCTTAACCCACCCCCCTACCTGTGAATGTGACTTTATTTGGAAATAGGACAGTTGAAGATGATCAAGTTAAGATGAAGTCATTAGTGTGCACCCTAAACCAATGTTCTATGAAAAGAACTAATTTGGACTCAGAGTCAGGCAGACACACAGAGAGAATGCCATGCAAAGATGAAGTCAGAGATTGGGTGATGCATCCTGCAAGGCAAAGCATGCCAAAGATCACCAGAAACGACCAGAAGCAAAGAGAGTGATGTGGAGCACATTCTCTCACAGCCCGCCCCTCCCCCCCGCCCCCACAACAGCTTGATTTCATACTTACAGCCTCTAGATCTGTGAGAAAATAAGTTTCTGTTGTTCTAAGCCACTTAGTTGGTGGTACTTTGTTACAGCAGCCCCAGCAAACTAATACAAAGAGGAAGATAAATGCACATAAATATAGGAATATAGGAAGATAGGTAGATAGGTAGGAAGGTAGATGCATGGATAGGTAGGTGGGAGAGAGGGGGGAAGAGAGAGAGAGGGAGGGATAGAGAGATATATCTAAGTTGTGTTAAATAAAGAAGAAAACAGGAGAGATGAAATTGAACCTTGTTCTTATAGATAAGAATGAATGCTAAGCCCTAGCTGATTGCTCAGTGGTTAGAGCATCGGCCCACAGACTGAAGGGTCACTGGTTTGATTCTGATCAAGGGCATGTACCTTGGTTGCAGGCTCAATCCCTGGCCCCATTAGGGAGCATGCAAGAGGCAACCAATCGATGTATCTCTCTCAAATTGATGTTTCTCTCTGTGTCTCTTCCCTTCCCTTCCACTCTCTCTCTAAAAAAAAAAATCAATAGAAAAAGTATCCTTGGGTGAGGATTAACAACAACAACAACAACAACAAAAAGAATGAATGCTAAGACTGTATGGTTTGCTATAAGCTGTGGAGTTGCTGTTTGCAAAATCTGTCACATGCTTTGACTTGCATTAAATAGCAGGAAAACCATAGTGGCCCTAGGTATCAAAGGACACACTATGTGACATTATTCTCCTGGGGAGCACCTGCTTGGGTGTGTCCACCTCAAGTGGAGAACTAACTTGTTTTGGGAAATTAAATAGAGAGAAGCAATCCAGTACCCCAACATAAGTTTTCCACCTCATTTAAGTGGGCTGAAAATGTCCTGAATCTCATTCATTCCTAAGTTGTTCTTGTTCCAATTTAATTTTGGTCCAGATTCTGATTTTTTTTTTCTGTCCCATGTTCATGATGCCATTACTGCCTTTGGTCCTGGGTTGGTGTCTGTTTTTTACTTAGGCCCTTCCAAAGCATTTGCATTTTTGCCTCATTCTGCTTTGGCACTTTGCATAGGACCCTTTACCCTTAGAGCTCCAAGCCCTGGCCTTCTTATAGGAGGCCCAGCTGACCTTACATATATTGTCTTTTATGTAACTATGTAAAACCACAAGATTCCACTAACCACCAAGGTAGGATAAGTGTGAAATCCCAAAGTGTGGTGCCAAATCACCTCAGGGCTGATTTTCAAAGGAAAATGTCAAGACAGGGCTCCACAACTTGGGACTCCCTCACCCACTTCAAGAGTTGAGCGAGTAGAAGAGGGAGGGCTTGTACAGAGGTTTCTTTGGAGAGAACTGTGGCTGTGAAAGCTGTCTTCTCTCTCTGTCTCTTTCTCTTGGAGACATCCTTAAATCTCACAGTTTCTAAGGAAATATAGCTGAGATTATTCAAATGAACCAAGCATTGATCTGTTGGTAAATTGAGAAAATACTGATAAGTAAAAAATTTCTGTGCTCATGTTAACAGGGTGACTTGCATCAAATGTGATTTATCTTGCTTAGTCACATAAATCAAAAGGTTTTTATTGATTTTAAAACACACTTTGATCTTTTTCTCTACCTCACAATAGAAATCCCCAAAACGTGCTCAGCCACTGCTGAAAATATTAATTTCTTTCCTCCTTTTGGCCTTCTTTGAGAAGAATTACTCAGGAGGGTGAATATTTGAAACGAGTGAAATATGTTAAGAGAAATGTGAGATGAGAAGGTGGAAGAGGTATATAATGAGGATAATAAAAACATGTGCCACTTTGGCATTTCCAAATTCCTTGGCATCAGATTGGCTACCTAATTAGAAATTCATCCATTATCCAGAATGGCTGAGGCTGCACGGGTTGCTGCTTTTGTCAAATTGTCAGGAGCAGCCACTGCAAATACCTCAGAAATATTAATAGAATAGGACTTGCTCTGCACCCAGGACAGTGCTAGTGCCAGGGCTGCTGGGAGACAAAGACGATTGAACTAGATCAAACCTGACTCCTGCCCATTTACAACTATTTGGGGAGGCAGGATTTACAATCTGAAGTGCAGCAGGGGGCCAATAATTCAAGACATTGTGCAGTCAATACTAGGTTTGTGGCTCAGAGTAGAAGCTCAGTTTATAACTTCTTTCTTCAGGTGAATTTAAGCAGGTACTAGCATCCTTCAATACATATTGCTGCTACCTTCATTTATTAGAAAGCTCTTCTGTAGTCTCTGTCACTCACTTTATAAATTGTACAAATACAAGTTTAAGGTGATATCTACCATTATTAAAAGAATGTAAAGAGGTTTATAAGGCCAAATAGTAGATGAATTTTAGGAATATTAGTTAAATGATCAGATCTTTAGTTATATTTATTATTAGTTTGTTTATACAGAAAATGAGATTGACTTAGAAATGTTCCCTTTCCTAGGCTCATATTTTTCAAGCACACAACACTTTCACATCTGCCTTAGTTATTGAAGATATCATCTTTCTGAATCCATGTCTGATATTGTCAATAGATACTTTATCTCAGGTCATAAATACTCATTTATATAACATTAAGTTAGTTATTTTTAAAATATACTGTCAGTGTCTAGTTGAGATCTGTACAATATCACCATGAATTGTGTTGCTTTTCAGTGGTCTTTTAAAAGTTTGCTTCTAAAAACATCTAACTGAATTTGTGATCAGTTTATTATTTCCTCTTTTAAAATCAATTTTTTCAACTGAACTCTATTATATATTCCAAACTAATTCCAACACATTAGGCTAATGTGTTGTGGCAGAGACTCTAAGGGTCAGCAAATATTGCACTTCTTTTCCTACACTTTGCAGTCCCCTTGCAATTAGGTGAACTCTAGTGAGGAGTTCTGACCAATGCAACATGAGAGGTCATGATTGTGTCCCTTCCTGGTTAAGGTAAGGAAAGTCCGTGTGCAAGTTTCTAGTACCATTGTTGATCAGCCACATATTCCACGGGGCGCAGTTACAAGATGGTGGAGCCTCTGTTGTCCTGGGTCCCTGAGTGACCATGTGAAACAGGTCTGCCACCCTATGAGAGGCATGTGGTGTGAACAAGAAATAATAAGGCGGTTCTGGCTGGTGTGGCTCAGTTGGTTGGAGTGCTGTCCTTTGCTCAGGAAGGTTGTGGGTTCAATCCCGGTTGGGGCATGTGTGGGAGGAAACTGATCATTGTGTCTCTCTCTCTTGCATTGATGTTTCTCTCTCTCCCCCTCTCTTCTCTCCTCCCTCCCTCCCTTTCTAAAATCAATAAAACAACAACCAAAAAAACAAGCTGTGTTAACACATCTAAAACTTTGGTGCTTATTAGTTATCATGGCATGACCTTGCATGCCCTTGCTAATTATATGTCTTGTCTAAATAAATAAGATAAAACAATAGAGAGACTGCTTATCATTTGAACTATTGTTTAGATGAATATAAAGTCATTCTTAGGTTGAGAATATATCTCACCTTATCCTAATATATTAAAACCCAGGGTCCGTAACTACTGAAGGCTCGACCGACCGGAAGTTAGTCCTGTAGTCAGTGCTGGCTTGCCATGGCGACCCAGCACTGACTGCTGCTGCTGCGGGCATGGTGAGCCAGCACTGACTGCCAAGGGGGCTGCGGATCAGGCCCGGAGAGAGGCCCAAAGAGAGAGGCAGGGTCTGATCCACAGCCTCCGTGGCAGCTATTGATCAGCCATTACCTCTCTCTTTCTCTCTGGGCTTTACCAGCAGCCATGCCTCTGTTGCTCTCCAGGCCTCCACGGGGAGCTGCTGATCAGCCCCGCCTCTCTGATCAGGCCTGGAGAAAGGCCCAGAGATGCTAACTGGCATAGAAACCAACCAATCAGAACCTAACCTGGGTGAACTGTGAAGGTAGAACCTAAGGTGGGGGCTAAGGAGGAGTTTTAAGGGCAACAGCTGTTTGGTGTAAGGTGTAAGAAAGTGGTTCAATTTTTTAATGACCAGTTTGGCAGTATAGTGCATATAGCTGGCTATCAGTCCAGATATAGGGATTATGTATTTTTGTTTGCCAAGAGCATCTCCTCCTGATGAAAAAGGCTCCCCCCCCCCATTTAAGCAATCCTATCCTATATAATCTATCTATACTAATAAAAGGGTAATATGCTAATTATACTGGGTCGACCGGCCATCTTTCAGACGTCTGACTTCCTTCTGGACAAAGCCATGGTGGTGGGGGCCGAGGCAGAGAGGGCAGTTGGGGGTGAGATCACGCCGGTAGGGGAGGGCCATTGGGGGTGAGATCACGCCAGCAGGGGAGGGCCATTGGGGTGAGATCAGGCCGGCAGGGGAGGGCTGTTGGGGGCGAGATAAGACCGGCAGGGGAGGGCAGTTGGGGGCAACCAGGGTGGCAGGGGAGGGCAGTTGGGGGCGATCAGGCAGGCAGAGACAGTTAGGGGTGATCAGGCCAGCAGGGGAGAGCAGTTAGGGGCGAGATCAGTCCGGCAGGGGAGGGCTGTTGGGGGCGAGATCAGGCCGGCAGGGGAGGGCAGTTGGGGCGATTAGGGAGGCAGGTAGAGAAGTTAGGGGCGATCAGGCAGGCAAGCAGAGGGGTTAGGGGCAATCAGGCAGGCAGGCAGAGGCAGTTAGAGCGATATATATATCTTTCATTGAAACAGGTTGACTATTTCTTTAAGGTCATGTCTTCAAAGAACCACAAGTTACCATCTTTTAAATTTTTAAGTAACTATTTATCATACCCTAATAAATTGTGTTGATGGTGATCATTATTTTCAGCATGTGCAGTATTTTTCATGTGGCAAATAACATTAACAGCTGGTTACCATATTGTCATTTAGAGCAGATTTTGTAAGCACTCTGAAAAATAATCGTCTTTATATTGCTGGCATTGGGACCCACAATTTTTAACAGGAGGTTTCTATAAACATTTACCCAGCTCCACAGAGGCTCAGAATTTTATGGTTAAATGCCAGAATTGTGATTAGAATAGACCTAGAGGCAGTTCTATTTGTACTAATGGCATTGTAGTATCAGACAATAGTCCCTGCACATAATAGCAGAATGACATTTCTCCTTAAAGTGTTTACCAATAATCCCCCCAAAGATACCTCAGGCATCCACACAGCAGTTTGTCACCTGTGGGCCTTGCCACATCTGCTCTGTTCTCCTGCTCTAACTCTCTCTGGCCCACAGAGCTCCTGGGAGGAGGGAGAAGGCCAACCCCGCCATGACCCAAGAGGAGAACAGCTCTGTGCTCAGGGATTATCTCCAGAGGCTCCCAAATCCTCAATGCTGGACTTTTTCAGAGGTGAGAAGGCCTTCCCAGCTCGGAGTCATACTGTCATTTTGGCCTTGAAGCAACTCGGCTTATTTTGAAAATCTCACAGAAAAATCCCTAAACAGTATTCTGTGCAATATTCTATGTTGCAGTCCTCATCTCTTCAATAATAGGGGTCAAACCCAGGAGGCTTGAAGAGAAACAGACAGCATACTATGCTCTTCATTCTCCTCTGAAACTTTTCTGGCCTCACAGCCCAATGGAAAAGACCTTTCTTCTTTAATTGTAAAACAAAGCCTGCATGCCTTCCACTGGACGTGAATAATAGCATGAGTGTGTGTGTGAGTGTGTGGGTTTGTGCATGTGTGTGCTTGTGTGTGTGTGAGAATGAGTGTTTGTGTGAACGAGTGTGTGTGTGTTTGAAGGTGGGAGTGTCAATATTAGCAGAAGTTGTGCTCTGTTAAAACTGAAACCTGCCCTGCACATGGTTTTACTCCTCTATGACTTTCTTTCATTCTATCAGGTGTTGTGATCATATCAGAGAGACCGAGGAGACTTGAAAAAGGCTGACCTGAGTCTTTCAAACCAAACCAAATATAGAATTTGTAGAAATCTGAAAAAGATTTACTTAATAAAAAATCTTCAGTCAAAGGGTATTCCAGTGTCCATTAACAGATGAATGGATGAACAAAATTCCATGGATGAATAATATTCCATGGTATATCTATACAATGGAATATTACTTGGCCTTAAGAAATAAATTATGATACGGGCTACAAAATGGATAAACTTGAAAACATTATGCTGAATGAAAGAAGCAAACACAAAAGGACAAATATTGTATGATTTCATTTGTATAAAGTACCTGAAATAGACAATTTAATAGAGACAGAAAGTAGAATAGAGTTTCCCAGGGGCTGAGGGATGGGGGTATGGGAAGTTTTTGTGTAATGGGTACAGAGTTTCTGAAAAAGTTCTGGAAATAGATACTGGTTATGGTTGCACAGCATTGAAAATGTACCCAATGCCACTGAATTACACAGTGAAATATAATTAAAGTGGTAAGTTGTATGTTATGTATGTTTTATCATAATTTTAAAAAATAAAAAATCTCCAAAGATGCTAAGAGGTAGATACATTCTAGTAGAAAGGAGTCAGGGGATTGAAGGATGCTGTTTTGGTTTTGCTAGATTGTAAACTGCTTGAGGACATGAACGTTTCCTTGGTATTGTAAATACCACAATGTCTATTGGAGTGTTCGGAACATAGCAAGAATCAATGAATCCCAGCTGAATGGAATTAGATGGTGGCCTACAGGAGTTTTCAATTTAATTCATTCTTTGAGGAGAGGAATAAGTGGATTTCCTGATCAAATATAAGGAAATGCTCTTTAAGGCTTATTTTCTTAGAATAGTCTGCATAGACTTGCCAGTGTTTGACAAGCTTGGGAAAGAGCCAGGCGAAGCAATAGGAGAGAAGTGAAAGGTTGAGGGTGAGTGATCAGAATTCAATCTGATGTGTGGCTCTGGCAAAGGAATGTTCAAAGGTTAATAGCACAAAGGTATTGGCTTTGAAAAAGAACATTCTTTGAAAGAATCCAAAAGGACAAGGGAACAAACCTGATTGGAATTGATTGTACTGAGTCTCTGCTGTGTAAAAACAGGAGACAAGTGGAAAACATTGAAGATGGATAATATTCCTCTTTTGCTGCAGGAAAATACAATGACAAAAGCAGCCAAGGTTTAGAGCAGCTGCACTTTCCTAAACATTTATACAAAAAGACTTGTTTCTGGAATTATTCCCTTTGACACAAATGATAACTCTACATCCAAAAAAAAAATAGTTTTTCTGGGAGGTTATGACTCTTAGGGGAGTATAATGTAGCATCTAGACTTTGCAGTGTAGACCGACACTTTACTTTATAATTGGAATTTAATCAAACAGTAAGTTTTATTTTAGATCATTGATTCCAGATAATACATAAATACATCTCACTCTATTAAAAACTCAAGCAATGGCTGAAGTACCTTGAGTTAAAGTGAAAAGCATCTCCCCTTCCAATTACTCCACTTCTTTTAACAGTAGGGTCCACTGCTTTGGAGTGTATTCTTCCAGATGGTTCTCTTATATTTGCATACTTATCTGTCAATCCGTTGTTTTTATTTTTATTACTAGGGGACCAGTGCACAAATTCGTGCACCTGGAAAGGAACTGTGGGCTGCGAGGCTACAGTGGGCACAGGGGCGGATCTAGGCCCATCCTCTTCGCCCCTGCCAAGCCCCTCCCACTGCGGCCCCCTGTCTGCCCGAAGTCCCGCTCCCGCCTCTGCTGCTCCCACGCCCTGACTGCATCGGCCCTGCTCATACCCGCTGATGGCGTGGAGCAATTGGGGCTGGCACTGTCAGGAGGTGCAAGCAGCAGCTGCTGCCTTGATTGCTCCTCAGGAGCAGGGGGAGGTGGAGAAGCCCTCAGGGGCGGTCAGGGCTGGCAGCCGCCTCTTGCACCTGCTGCCGGCAGCGGGTGTGAGCAGTAGCTCTGGTTCCGGCTGTGGTTGCGAGCGGGGCCAGAGCTGGCAGTGGGTGTGAGAGGTGGCTCCACGCCCTGATTGCCCCTCAGGAGCAGGGGGAGGTGGAGAAGCCCTGAGGGGCGATTGGGGCTGGCAGCTGCTGCTCGCACCCGCTGATGGGGCCGAGCAATTGGGGCCAGCGCAAAGCGCCAGCAGTGGGTGTGAGTGGCAGCTCCAGCACCAGCAGTGGGTGTGAGTGGGCCTGGCATGCACCAGCAGCAGGTGCCAGTGCTGGCGGGACCGTGGCACATGGGAGCAAAGAATTTTCAGTAACCACCAGAGGCTCGCCTGGATGACAGTGACCGGCGCCCTGCCTTGGTCTGGTGCCCCCGCTCACCTGCTCCACCATCCTGCCATGGCTGACGCCTGCCATGTTCCGCGCTCTGCCACCTGCTGCCAACCCCCGCCATGTTCCGCACGCGCCCTCTGGTGGTCAGTGCACATCATAGCGACCGGTTGTTTGGTTGTTTGGTTGTTCCAGTTTGTCTGCTGTTCGGTTTATTTACATATTAGCCTTTTATTATATAGGTTTATTTTTAAATAAATTGGACTAAACATCCTTTTTATGACATCTGCTTTTTGTTGGAGTTTTTAAAAGTAGTGGAGTAACTGAAAGGAAGAATGAGAACAGAGACCTTATGTAATCTATGTAAACCAATGTTTTAAGAAATTTTTTTTCTTTATTGATTAAGGTATTGTAAACCAATGTTTATACAATGAGGAATTGCCTGCATTAAGTATTTAAAGGCACAAAACTCTGCAAGGTGATTTTCAAGCTATTCATGTGAAAGATGTGGAAGTTTATGTGATCATAAAGCAATAGGAAAAAAATTTCATACACCCCACATAAAAAGTCTTACCTCTGCAAAGCCACATCTTGATACATACAGATAGAACAGGCAACTGACTTTCTTTTCTCTGGTTGGTTGATACCTTAAGAAATTAACACCTTTTGTGAATGTGTTAAATTTTCCTTTACCATCTGTTCATCAAAGTGAGGAATCACAGTTAGTTGAATTAATTATGCAAACTAGAACACACGTAATATTTAAGCCGGATATTTTGGGGTTTTAAAACGTGAAGAAAGTGAAATTAGCTACAAAATACTCATTGACGTTAAAACCCACAAAATACAGATTGGCTGTATGAATGGTGTAATGGGTAAGGAAGAGAGAAGAGGCATGTCCTTCTGAATTATTTTCCAATTACTGTGGTACAGATTACAAAAACATTTTGTTAGCTTTATGGATATTTGTTTTTTACTTGCACAAATCAGTTGGTTTAGGTTGTTGCTTGTTGTTTTGTCTGCACAAGGTAATTCTCTTTGAGCATTTGAACTGGAGACAGACATACAGAAGTTGCTGGGCTATGCTTTGCAGTGGCACATCTTCCTCGCTTTAAACCATGGAGACTCTCCAAGCTTCTCTACCTTCCTGCATGTCATCCTTCCCAAGTTCAAAAGGCTTATTGGAGGTGGACTGGAGACTCAAATGGATTTGGGGCATCTACTCTGATTGGAACCATGTCAGCTGCATTTTATAGGTTAAAGAATCTTCTGAGTCTTGCAAACTGTAGGCAGTCAACAGTCAACGAATGTTAATTCTTCCCTTTCTTCTTCCTACTTCCTATGATTCCAAAACAAGTGATTGCCAACTGACAGTACCTCATTTTTTTTTTTAGAAAAATGTTGGTTGCTAAGTAATTAAGTGTGTGGTTATTTTTAATTGCTTTAATTCCTTTAAAGATCTTAACAACCACTATTTACTAAATGCCTCCTCAGAGTAAATCACTCAGCATTTATTTTCAATTTTTTTTGACCAGAGATAAATGCATGCTTCATACCCTTAGCTTTGGACTTGAGTGGAACCAGATAAGCAAAGATATTTGGATGTGGCAGGAGATTGGATGTTTTATGCCTTTTTTTCTTGGTCTGTTAGGTAAACTACCCATCATCAAGGGAGCTGATTCTTGCTGAGCTAGTATGAAGCAGTCAAGGATTAAGAGGCCAGACAGACTGAGAGGCAGATCGAACAAACAAATAAGCCTGTTAATGATCTGTACATATGGAATTTTACAGCTTCCAAAATATATCTACTGGCTCTAATTTTTGTGAGCTACAGTTTAAAGGATGATGGTAAAACCAACATGGATGGCAAGAGATGGAGACAGTATTAAACCAAGTAATTGCTTAAGTGTGAAAATGCAAATTACTACTGCATTTGTTAACGAGCTTGCTATTTTTGAAGACACACACTAATGCAGTCAATCTGTTTTATAGCACAAGGTGACTTTTATGTTATTGCTCCTGCTCTGCTTATTTTTTCCTTTTTCTCACCTTCTGCTCAAACATTTCTCCCCCCCTCCCCCTTCCTTTTCCTTTTTTTTCCTTCTGGTAGGATCCAACACAGATACAGCAACTGGGTTAGAAAACACAGATTAGGAAATGTGCTTGGTTTTCCAAAACTGGTCACTTGACAAGAGGTTTCAGAGATCTTCCAATTGGATTCCTGGAGGGCAGTGCTGGCCAACTTCATATTCGGAAATATTCAGGTAAGTAGGAGCACTGCCATGGGGTTTAGGAGATTGAGGTGTCAGAGCCACACATCTACTAACCAGTTGGGGGAACTAAGTAAGTGATTTGATCTTTCTGGGCTGCAGTCTTAATCTCTGAAGTAGGGGATGGTTGAAAAGTAAACTGGCACAAACCCTATGGAGGTCAATTTGCAATATCTGTCAAATGCATGTGCCTTTAGCTTAATCTCATTTCCAAGAATTCATCCTTCCTATGTGGTATGACATATGTAAAACTATATTCATTGCTGCATTGTTTGTATTATTAGAAGCCTGGGAGCAACCCAATAGGAAGTTGGTTGAATAGATTTCGGTACATCTACCCTATAGAATATTATACAGCTGTATGGAAGAAAGAGGAAACTCTTCAATACTGACACGGAAAGATACCCAAGCTATATTGTTAAATGAGAAAAGCAAGGTTCAGAAGAATGTGTATAACATCTGCAATCATTAGTTTAAAAGAAGGGAAGAGGAGCAGGAGTGTATATGAACACTTGATCTTATTTGCACAGAGAAATTTTGGAAGGAGACACAAGAAGCTAATTGAGAACCAAAACCATCTACTTCCTCACTCAGTCTTTATTATTAAACTAGAGGCCTGGTGCACGAAATTTGTGCACTGGAGTGGGGGGGTGGCCCTCAGCCCAGCCTGCACCCTCTCCAATCTGGGACCCGAGGGATGTCTGACTGCCTGTTTAGGCCCGATCACCGGGATCGGGCAGTCGGACATCCCTCTCACAATCCGGGACTGCTGGCTCCCAACCACTCACCTGCCTGCCTGCCTGATTGCCCCTAACTGCTTCTTCCTGCCAGCCTGATCACCCCCTAACCACTCCCCTGCTGGCCTGATTGACACCT
Organism: Myotis brandtii; assembly: GCF_000412655.1. Classification (NCBI taxonomy): domain Eukaryota; kingdom Metazoa; phylum Chordata; class Mammalia; order Chiroptera; family Vespertilionidae; genus Myotis; species Myotis brandtii. Next base: position 8,810,249 of record NW_005358650.1, read on the forward strand.
AACTGCTCCCCTGCTGGCCTGATCATCCCTAACTGCCCTCCCCTGCTGGCCTGGTCACCCCTAACTGCCCTCCCTTGCAGGCCTTGTTGCCCCCAACTATCCTCCCCTGCCAGCCATCTTGTGTTGGCCATCTTGTGACAACATGGGGGTGGCCATCTTGTGATCACATGGGGGTGGCCATCTTGTGTGGGGGTGTGGTGGTCAATTTGCATATTATCTCTTTATTATATAGGATCACTAAATTTCCTTTCAATATGTGATGCTATTACAATTTTATACTGTCCACTAAGAAAGTGATTTCCAAAACTGGTGCAATATTGAAGATGGCTGCTCAGTTTATATACCTGCTGTAATGGGATAGCTTACAAATGTCAACTTCATTGATCCACCGATGTTCCTAAAGCTGATTTCAATTAACATTTGTCAGAGCTAAAAATACAAGTTTTATCTAGAGCCGAGGACTATTTTGACAGGATGATTTTCAACATTGTGACTTTTTAGCACAGGAGACTGTGGTTTTAATTGGAAAACCAATTACTTTAAAAACTATTCTGCTTCTGCCCTTTAACATGGTTTATATTTAAAAGGCTCATATTTTTGGAAGGTTATAATGATTATTCTGGTTAGTGACTGGTGGAAAATCCAGGTGTCACAGGGTAAAGTGCATCTAACTTCAGAGGACTCTGAAGGTATCTCAGAGCCCCAAGGATGTAGTTTAAAGATCTGTTGTTAAAGTTGAGGGGTGGAAGTAACATAAAAAAGGAAAGAATTGGCAATTGATAGGTTAAAAGGAGAGATGAAGCATAAATAATTGAAAACAAACTCCGAGTCACTTACATTTTATTCCTAAGTATCCACATTCTTTAGGTACCTCCTTTTCACTTTATTAAAGCTGAGTGTAGAAAAAAATCACTAATTTTCAAAGTATTGTAACATAGATTTTGCATTTGCATAATAATACATTTGTTGAATAGCATTTACAATATACCACAGACTCTCAAATGCATTCTTATTCCTGATATTATTCCCTATTTTCTATGTGTGACACATTGAACAAAGAATATATTCTTTTTTCTCATTACTGTTTTTCTTCGATTAAATTAATATTATTTGACATTTGCTCATATCTTTCAGACAAAAGTAGCTATTATATTTCTTATCATTCAACATTATACCAATTACAAATTCAAGAGTTTTTTGAAACTGGTGTCCATCTGTTAAACATAACATCAATTAAATTTTTTGCTTATGAACCTTCCTCTTCATAATAATTTAATTTTTCTCTATAAATTGACAAAGGCTGACATTTTTATATTGGCATATGGGGTTGAAATTTTTAAAACTCAGGTATTACATATCCTTGGTGGTTAGAGAAATTATTGAATTGAAATTCTACTTATTATGTTATTGATTCTGATGAAAACTTGGAGCATTGGGGCCCCAGCTATAGATATAAGAATACCCACTGATAACCAGGTCTGAGCATGCCCAGAGAACAGGTGAGGCCACCTGTCAGGAGGATAGTTGCATGGAGTGAGGTGACTTCTGGGAGAGAACTCATCCTAAAGGCGAATTTGAATACTGCCTACAGTCTATCCATCAGCTCTGTTTTCTCCTCAACCCCATGGATATATATCTGCATCTTTGATAATAGGTGAGGTTGATCAAAGAGAAATAAATATGTGGCACAGGGCACCATGTAGCTCTGCACCTGGTATATCTGGTACATCTGTAAAATGACTGTAGATACCACAGGCTTTGCATAATTAGGTGGCACTGTCTGTGGCCTCCGTGGTAGTGACTAGAAGGTTACGTAGTGTTTTTGGTTTAGTTTACACTAGCTAATCTTGAGCCTCATGAGAAGACTCTTTGCTGTTTCCCAGAAATAAATGTCAGTGGCCGGCATTGGCAGAAGAGAGCTTAGCCCCAAACACTAATTACTATGTACTTTTTGCCATGAAAAGGAAATTCTTCAGATGGCATCCATTTCTTTGTACAAATGTAGGTTGGTCTGATTTACATTGGCCTGAAAACTGGAAAGATTTCTGAATAGGAATCTCTTACTAACTGGATTTGGTGAATGACCTAATTAATGCTAGCTTTTGTGATAGGCCACTGAAAACTGCTTATCAGTCATTTCCAATGAAGAGTTGTAGCTCATTATCAGAGTGATGTCAGTGAAAGTAGGAGTAAAGTCCCAGGAAGTGAGAGAGGAGTAATGTGGTTTCTTGAGGGAACATTTAGAGCTAAGTTGAATTCACCAGACCTAGAGCGTATGCTATCCACAACGCACAGGTGTTTCCACTGTGCAGAACCACAGTGAGCAGTCATTAAGGTTCTTCAGCAAGAGGTAAAGAATATATACTGCAAATACTATTAAAATAGCTTCTCAATTTTTAGAGATTGAAAGAGCATGGGGTCTCTTTATCATAGGCCTTTCTCGCTTCACAACTAAAGTTTATAGCTATTAAAAAAGGGAACCTACTTTTACATTCATGGGAAAAAGTGTTCAGAGCTCCAAATATTTGATGAATAAATGAATAGCTGTTGATCCCTGAAGGTCTCTTCCAACTTTGTGAGAATCAGAATTGCATTAAGAAGCTTATCTTTCCTGGCTTTCTTGTATAAAGCTGTTCTTCCTTAGACTCAAGGTTCTGTATTGGCTGACTTAAATATTTCTGTGCTTGAAGCCAGGAGGCGGGCTAGATGACAGGGAGATTTATTCTAGTGCTGCAACTCTAGTATTTTCTTAATAAACCAAATTTCTGTGCACTCCTAATCTCCAGAGCCCAGAGGCTCCTACTTCCCTGATGGGGAAGAAATTGGAATTTTGGCAAGTTTTGGGTTCTTTTATTTATGTCCTACTATGGCTAGAAAAAAACAACAGGCCAACTCTAACTCTCTTTATGTATTTATTGAAAAGTAGTAGAAGTATGGAAGCTGAGAAATTAATGTCAAAATTCAGAATAAAGGGTTGGCCAATCCAAGATGTATTTATTTATGTAGTCTTAGTCTTTTTACTCTTGATATAACCCTTTTCTCTCTCATTCTTTTATTAATTTGTTTTTTTCTTGCAGCGTGCGTGCGCGCGCACACACACACACACACACACACACACACACTATGGAGACTGCTCTCATGGAATTTCAGCCTAGCACCAAGTGAGGAAATTAAGGACTTCTCTACCATTTATTAGCCATATGATCTCAGACAATGTACCTAATGTGGTTGTGCCTCAGTTTCCCCTAGTATACAACAGAGCTGGCGAATGTATTAAATGAGATAAAATACACAAAGTACTTAGAAATGTGTCTTCCACAGAAAAAGCCCAATAAATGAGGCAGATATGTGTATCATCCTTTTCCTGACTCTTTGGAACCAAAACAATCTATAGGACAATAACATTATGAATAAACCTGAAGATAAATTAATTTGGAAATATTACTAAAGCAGCCCCATTCTCTGACCTTCTTCCTGCATTGGACTGCCCCTTTGTGTTTGCTAAGAAATGAGTATAGTTGGGATGAGGGAATGAGAATGTCCTACACCCTGGTCCTTCATTCTACAGTATTTCTTCAGGGATGCCATCTCCCCACAGCAGGGATAGTAAGGGAGTTCCGCTTACCTTAGTGGAAAGACCTGCTCCTCCAGGGTAGGAGTATCCAATGCTGACTTATCCTGTATGCTGTTGCCATGTTCCTTCCCAGAGCTACCTGGTGGACAAAATCCATCCATGCACCACAGCATCAGAGTTGAAAAGTACTTCCCTGTCACTGTGCCATGGGGTAGAATGTGGCAGAATTCAGGTGGAGCTTGGGGGACCCTTAGACTCTTGCAAAAACATCTGAGCTATAAAATATTCATCTCACAATTGCCCCTGACTTTTCAAATGAAATATCCTTAAATTCAAAGAACTGGAAATTTTCTTGGGAGATGAGAGAGAGAATGCATATACTCATAAAAAGTGAAATAGCAAAGCGAGTAAGCATTCAATATCAATATTCTGGTTATTTAATAAGTACTGTTGATTGGGCACTGTGTTAGGTATTAGGACATAGAGATACAAATATTTTCTTTTCTGAAGAAGCTTGTAGTCTAGAGGGGAAGACAGGTATAAAGCAGCAGTCAAATGAAAAAGTTCAGTCTTATGTTTGCAGCAATATGTAGGTATCTAGCTGGTGACAATATCAGAGAGGTCACAGGAGAATACAAAATAAGAGCCTAACATGAAAGAGAAACAATTACTATGCAGGGGGGAGAGACATGGTAGTAAGCTGTAATAGGCAGGGAAGTGAAATAGCAAAGCGAGTAAGCATTCAATATCAATATTCTGGTTATTTAATAAGTACTGTTGATTGGGCACTGTATTAGGTATTAGGACATAGAGATAAAAATATTTTCTTTTCTGAAGAAGCTTGTAGTCTAGAGGGGAATACAGGTATAAAGCAGCAGTCAAATTTAAAAAGTTCAGTCTTATGTATGCAGCAATATGTAGGTATCTAGCTGGTGACAATATCAGAGAGGTCACAGGAGAATACAGAATAAGGGCCTAACATGAAAGAGAAATAATTACTATGCAGGGGAGAGAGACATGGTAGTAAGCTGTAATAGGCCGGGAAGGCCTGAGGTCGGCCCTGATGGATAAACCCTTCAGATGGACAGGAGGGACATCCTCCTGCTGGTCCTTTCAGCAGGATGGAAGCAGAGCAGGCACTGGCAGGAGGAGGAGAGGTGGTTTTCAGAGGAAGCCTGACAGAGAGCTGTTGAGTTAGGAGACCTGGGTTCCAGTCTCCAACCTGATACTAGCTGCTCTGATGGTTTGTGTTAGCCCCCTCACTTCTTTGGGCCTCTTACCTGTAAAATGAGTGGGTTGGGTTGTGTGCTCTGCGAATCTCTTCTTGTGTTCACTTCTATGACTGTCCACTTTTCTCACCTGGAACACATGGATAACTCAAGTGATGAGAATTTGAATGAGGCTCCTCAAAATTTGGATAACACTATTTCTTCTCATGCCAGAGCAAGCAACGTGGGCAAATGCACAATATCCTCTTAGTGTTATTGTGTCAAGTATTTCTTTGCACTAGGAAATTTCTTTTTAATCTCTTGGAAATGTTTCACTGGTATATTCCTTCTACTCATTATGTATTTCAAAAGGAACATGTCTCCCCCCACATAGCGCTTGCTCATTGTTGTTTTTATTTCCCAGGGAGCACTTTGTCAATTATGCTTCTGCACAGACTTGGAGAAATACCTCCGACTGGCAGGTTTATGGATCTGTGATTTTTGTGGAACTGTGTCAGTCTGGCCTATCTGTGACAGAAACACTCTTCTTTACTTCTCCACTCAAAGGCTTTCTTTTTGAAAAAGTAATATGCCATACACCCAAGTCCACTATGGCTGTGGACTGTCTTGGCTACTCAACAGAAGCATAGTGTGCTTGCAGTGGTTGAACTGAAATGATAATTTTTTGTAAAAGAATGAATTCTGTTATTTTCTCAGAGCACTTTCCTTCAGTGGCATAAAGGCTGTGTCTACACAGAATCAAATAAAGGGAAGATCTGTCCATCACACAACTGTTCTGACCTTTGTAGACCATCAAAATGCTGAAACTAGAAGGCCGAACATCTTTCTGTAGTTTTTGCTACCAGAATATCCTATTGGTTGCTTGCATTGATTGGATACAACAGATAATGCGTAAAACTCTCCTTCTCTTCCTTTGTGTGATAAGTATACAGTGAGCTACATGACTCATTTCTTTCTGCATTTCAGTTGGAAGTGGGAAAAGGTTTCATTTAAGTACTAGTAAAAGGATATCTTTATCCACCTAGCATCTTTCTTTCTCTCCTGTAGTTCTTCATGTAAGAGAAGGGTGGTGCTGCTGCCCTATTCTTGTTTCCCTGTTGAAAGTAACTTAGCTCAGGGCTCTCCCCTCCCCCGGATCATTAACAGCATTTGCCTCCATGTGAAGAAAGAAGAAAGTGCCATTCAGCACCATGACTGGGGACACAAGCCAGTGACTTCGAAAGTTCAGGGGAGGACCCGCCAGCGTCATCCTGGCTCACAGGCCCAGTTGTCCCACAGGTTGCCTGGTGCACTGGCTGGGTCCCTGTCACTTTTGTGGAGAAGCATCAGACGTTGGCCTCAGCTGAGGAGGCAGAGCTGATTGCAACAGCCTGATAGTCTGATCTGTGGAGGCAAACCCAGGGCTTCTTTAATTCCTTTCAGAAAGCTCCCAGCATTCCCCAGAACACAAAGCAGGTCAGGAAAGACACGGATTAACTCTTGAAGAAAAGCAGAAGGAGAGCAGAGCTTTACAAGTGGGTTGAGTGGTTAGGTTTCTGCATTCCCAAAGCCTAGGAGAAGAGAAGCTATAGGTATTTTGCACAGAAGCATTCCAAAGACAGTCTAGAGGTGAGCATGCCTGCCCCCAGGGGAAAGCTGTGTGTGCCTTGGTTGACCCAACTCAGAGGACAGTTTCCCATTTCTCCCCCTTTTGGGGTCTCACTGTTGAATCTATTGGGTGCACAGGGTTCTCCCTCCCTTCTTAGGCCTATGGAAGGGAGGTCCTTCCTGCCCCAGATCCTGGAGCTATCATTTCAGTTCTTGTTTATGAAAATCTGGCCATCAGCAGGACAGGTGGCCATGGCAGCAGCCTTGTCATCAGCCCTAAAGGCCCTGTTTCTATTCAGATCACAGTTCTCAGAGATATTTGGAGGGTCCCTGTGTAAGCACGGAGACAGACAGCTTTGGCTGGCTTCCACTTCCCATTAGCCTGTCTACAAGACACCACCCCTAGTTGTGTATGTGTCTATATTGAGGCAGTCAGGGCTGTTCTAGGGCTAAAATCATAAACATTTCTGACAGCTTTGAAGGCAGGTCCTCCTGCTAGTTTTAAATCACAGGCACTGTTCTCTGCCTAGCTCTGTGGAGCAATAAAAAGGAAAAATACAAAAAGGCAGGCTGGGTGGAGGAGTGCTCCTGTGTGTGGGTGGGATCGTCTGGGGAGTTTCCAGGGAACTCTGGCAGGAGGCTTCTCCTTCATGAAGGATTTCCCTGGCGCTGCGCCGGGCAGGATGACAGATGGGCTTCTTTCTACTGCAGGACGGAAAATACCTTTCACCTTCCCAGTGCCCTTCACTGCAGGCCAGCAAACAGCAGAGCCGCAGGCGCCCCTCCGCTCCTGGATGCAATCTCACGGTCGCCAAGCTTCCAATGTTTCTCTGTAAGAATAGAAATTGTATTTTCACAATGTTCTGCTCTGCTCCCCAAAGCTGTCGCCCTAAAGAATGCCCTATTCTTGTTCAGAGGCGCAGCATTCTGAAATGCTCGAGCGAAAACCTAAAGGCTTTCATTTTTAGAGGTTGTCAGACATATCCATGGGCTTTCTGTTTACGACCCCCCTTCCTGAGGTGGCTGACCTCATTCTTTTTACCTTGAGGCTTGTACCACACGTGGAGACCGGAATCCCCCAGGCAGAGGATTACAATTTGACAAGGTTTGCACACTTAGAATGGACGTTAAGAAAACCTCAGTCACTGTTGAAATTTTACAAAGTAGCCTGCACTTTGGCTTGTCATTGCATAATCACCTTGAGTTGTTTCATTTGAACCTTATACACAGTTTGCTAGAAAGTGTAAACCAAACCAGAATTCTTCCTTGAATTCTCATAACCACTAGGCGAGGTAGATATGATTAGGTCACTGGTTTTAGAGGGGAGTAACCGAGGCCAGAATCTTCAGCAAAAGCCAAACCAAAGAGCAGTTGGTTAGTGTCCTTCAGAAGATGCACATCTGTTTTGCCCTATGATGCACACTCAGGTTTGCCCTGTGCCCGTGCTGTGAACCTGGGTTGATCCTGCTTCCCCTTCACATGGCAAAGGGTGGAGGGGGAGGACGTTTCTCTCAAGCCTTGATGGCTCTGGATCCTCTGATGCTCTTGAGTAGACACTAATGAAGAATTCAAGCCAAACCTGGTTGCTTTTGTGCAGAATGTGGGCTTAGAAATGCCTTATATACACACCATTGTAACTGCTATCTCTTTTTGAGTTATAATCCTATTAACTTCTCTGCTTTTCTTCCTCCGTTCCCTCTTTTTTATTCCGCTACCTTTTGATTCTTTTCTTCGTGCCCTTTGTTTGAGAACAAGAGACCATCTTCAGTCCGTCCCATGGATTCTAAAACTAACATATGACCCGCTTTTTACTGTTATTTCTGAGGTAGGTGTTTGGAGACTCTGGCCAAACTGCTAGGCTGCATCCTCACACCACCTGAACACCAGTCTTCCAATCTGTGTGGACAGCAGTTTGGTCCTGAAACAAGTGCTAAAAAAAGCCTCCCAGTATAACCATTTGTTAGCAATGACTTTTTGTGCTTGTGCTTTTGCCAATATTGGGTAAACTGGTAAATGATCTGTACTCTTCCCTCCTGAGTGCTTCTTGGTGGCCAGGGTGGTCTCACTCATTTTTATAACCTCGGTGGTGCCTAGAAGACATATTGGATTTCAGCTAATTTAATTTATTCTTATAAAAAGTGTGTATGAGGAAGTTTAACTCTGGGAGACCAAGATGGCGGCATAGGTAAACACCGCAGACTGCTGCCGCAAACAACCACTTCAAAAATACAACTAAAAGACGGAACGGACATCACCCAGAACCGCAGGAAGGCTGGCTGAGGAGAGACTCTTCAACTAGAAGGAAAAATAACAGCACACCGAGGCTCAGAGGAGGCGCAGTGTGGAAAATACTCAGGTGCGGAGGTGCGCGCGCAAAGCGGGCTGGTGGCTGAGAGCGCGGTTGTCGTTTTCGGTCAGGGGGGAGTCTCAGACTCTGAGCTCCAGATACGGGCGAATCGCTGGGGACTCGGACCCAAACGGGAGAAGCGGGAGTGTCTGGCATCAGTTGGAAGGCAGCTTTCCCTCCGAGGTTTGCAGCGGTTCCGGGGGTTCTGAGAAGCAGAGCCTCTGGGAACGGGACTGAGAGGGGCCATAACCGCTCCCTCCGCCCGCCCGCCCTGTTGAGCCCGCCCCGCCCAAGCCCTGCGCAGAGCCATTTGCCAGATCGCCTCAGGCAAAGGCTAGATTAGCACCTCCCCAGAGGACAGAAGTTTTCCGCGGCAGACACAGCTGATTCACACAGCCAGTCGGCCTGGTGGTCAAATCCCTCTAGTATTAACTACAACAATCAAGGCTCAACTAGAACAAGACTGCGCACAAAGACCACTAGGGGGTGCACCAAGAAAGCATAAAAAATGCGGAGACAAAAAAACATGACAGAAATGGAGGATATAGAGCTAAAAAACGCAATTTTGAGGGCTTGCAATAAACTTCTGGAGAGCCTCACGAAAACTAATGAGACCCTCGATGCTATGATAAAGAAACTAGAAATTAAGCATACACGCTCTGAAATAAAGAATATTACACCCAATAGCAGACCAGAGGAGCGCAAGAATCAAGCCAAAGATTTGAAATGCGAAGAAGCAAAAAACACCCAACCGGAAAAGCAAAATGAAAAAAGAATCCGAAAATACGAAGATAGTGTAAGGAGCCTCTGGGACAGCTTCAAGCGTACCAACATCAGAATAATAGGGGTGCCAGAAGATGAGAGACAGCAAGATATTGAAAACCTATTTGAAGAAATAATGGCAGAAAACTTCCCCCACCTGGTGAAAGAAATGGACTTACAGGTCCAAGAAGCGCAGAGAACCCCAAACAAAAGGAATCCAAAGAGGACCACACCAAGACACATCATAATTAAAATGCCAAGAGCAAAAGACAAAGAGAGAATCTTAAAAGCAGCAAGAGAAAGAAACTCAGTTACCTACAAGGGAATACCCATACGACTGTCAGCTGATTTCTCAACAGAAACTTTGCAGGCCAGAAGGGAATGGCAAGAAATATTCAAAGTGCTGAATACCAAGAACCTACAACCAAGAATACTTTATCCAGCAAAGCTATCATTCAGAATTGAAGGTCAGATAAAGAGCTTCACAGATAAGGAAAAGCTAAAGGAGTTCATCACCACTAAACCAGTATTATACGAAATGCTGAAAGGTATCCTTTAAGAAGAGGAAGAAGAAAAAGGTAAAGATACAAATTGTGAACAACAAACATGCATCTATCAACAAGTGAATCTAAGAACCAAGTGAATAAATAATCTGATGTACAGAATGAACTGGTGATTATAATGAATCAGGGACATAGAAAGGGAATGGACTGACTATTCTTGGGGGGGAAAGGGGAATGGGAGATGCGGGAAGAAACTGGACAAAAATCGTGCACCTATGGATGAGGACAGTGGGTGGGGAGTGAGGGCGGAGGGTGGGGCGGGAACTGGGAGGAGGGGAGTTATGGGGGGGAAAAAAAGAGGAACAAATGTAACCTGAACAATAAAGATTTAATTAAATTAAAAAAAAAAAGTGTGTATGAGAGCTGAGGGAAATGACTCATGTACAACTGAGAAGGGCAAAACCTTTTCATTTATGGATTTCTAGCTACTAAAATATTGATTGGAAAAATTAATCCTCCCAGATAGTTATAAGCTTGATGTGGAATTGGATCCAGGGGTTGATTCCAAGATTCTGTTACTTGCCAGGCATATTGGAAGAACTTGAGAAAACTCTTGGAAACCTACTAGCTTATGAAAGGAAATCTCCAGAAAAAAATGTTTTAAACATTTAAAACTTCTTAACTCTCATAAAACCTGAGTAGAAAATGTATTTACTACAAACATGATTACTGGGGATTGTGATAACAAAGATATAATAAGGTTAGTTTTTTGGGAGAAACAGAAATAAGGTTCAGTTTTGTGAAGAGTTGTCATTTGTATGGAGGTTTTCGAAAAAGTTCTTTCTTTTTTTCTTCTTCAGTGAGCAAGATACCGAGGACTATGAAGAGTGGTGCAATGACTCATTAACTGTCAGGATTTTATCCTTAGAATCTGTGTTTTACTCAGCAGCAGACTCCATTCTAGGAAGAGCTGTGTTGGTTGAGTGAATAGGCTGGTAAAGCACTGGAGCTGGGGTGTGAGCCATTAAAGGGTGTGCTCACGGGCATAGAGCCTTTGGTCAGATTACTTTCAGAGGATGGCAGGTTTAGGGAACTGCAGGGGTTTTGTTTTGCCCACAGAAATTTGCAAGCTTGGTGCAAGTATCAAGTTGCTTATGGCAATAGAGAGGACTTTAGAAGAATAGAGGAGAGAAGGCTGATGAAGTGTTTAGCGAAGAGAGCAGATGTGAAGAAGAAAAGCATTGTCTCAGGAGGAATTTTTTTTATGTGAAATTTTGTTGTGTGTTCTAATTTTTTTCTACCATGCCTCCTCCGTCCCTTTCACTCCTCCAGTCTTCCTAAAGTTTGCGATACTCGTAATGAAGTTGATTTTGTTTGGTTGGGAATGTGACCAAAGGCTGAGTATGGCCTCATGGGAGGCCATGAACCAAGGCTGCTCGTGGAAGATGCGCAATATCTCAATAGTCAAGGAAATCAGTTCTTTTAATCCCCTGACCTATGTCGGAGATCAGAAGAAAATCAATAGGCATATCATTAGCTACTTTGGGATTCTAGTAATCATCCATTACTTGAACCTACAGAATAATCTTAATTTATCTAAACTTTTGCAGAGATGATGCAGTATACTGAATAATGTCCTCCAAAGATATCAGGCCCTAAACTTTGGACCTGTAAATGTTACCTTATATGAGAAGAATGTCCTTGCAGATGTGATTACAGTGAAGATCTCGAGGTGGGGAGGTAATCCTGGGTCATCCAGGTGGGTCCAAAATGCCATCACATGTGGCAGAGAGAGATACAGTCATGTGCCACATAATGATGTTCCAGTCAATGACGGACGGCATATATCACAGTGGTTTCATAAAATTATGATTGCCTAATGACATTGTCACCTCATAGCACAATGCATTACTCACGTGATTGTGGCGATCCTGGTGCAAGCAAACCTACTGCTCTGCCAGTTATATACAATTATGTACATGACATAATACTTGATAATTATACTAGTTATTGGTTTATGTATTCACTATACTATATCATTATTTTACAGCTTACTCCTTCTACTTATTAAAAAAAGTTTGCTATAAAACTGTATGCTGTGTTATGCCAGCAGCAGCCTCATACATCTCCTATTTACTGCATCTCTTAATTCCATCATTTTCTCCTGACTTGATTTAATCACGTGTTGCTTTGTACAGTAACATGCTGCACAGGCTTGTAGCCTCAGAGCAACAGACTATATCATGTAAATTTGTGCAAATGCAGTCTATGATGTTTGCACAATGACTGAATCTCCTAACAACACATTTCTCAGAAAATATACTCGTCATCAAGTGGCACATGACTGTACTACACAGGCACAGAGGAGAAGATGTTATGGAGACAAGGCAGAGAGAGATTGAGGATGCTGGCTTTGAAGATTGGAGAGGTGTGGCCACAAGCCAAGGAGTGCCAGCAGCCAACATCAGCTGGAAGAAGCAGGAGTGGATTCTCCCCAGAGCCTCCAGAAGGAGCTGCTGACATCTTCATGTTCGCCTGGTGTCAGACTTCTGACCTCCAAAATTGTGAAAGAAGAAATGTCTGTTATTTTAAGCCACTAAGTTTGTGATTTGTCATGGCAGCCAGGCTATATTTTTATGGTTGGCCTGAGTTTAGTGGTTTTTGACATTTTTTTACATCTAAATAGTACACAAATCAGAATGATGTAAATAATAATTACAAAGATTCAAACATATACTGTCCCATAATTTGGAACCTAAGCTGATTGTAACGGCTTAGTTCAGTTCTAATTTTTGAAAGAATTAATATTAGTTGAAAGTGACTCCCTTGTGGAACCTAAAATGTAAAAAGGAAGTGGCAGGAGAGAAAGAATAAAGGCTAATTGAAGGAAAGAACTCGAGGCTATACTACCTTGATAGCTGTTTGATACTTAAAAAGTATAGTAGCAATCTAATAACTCTATTACATATTAATCAATACTTGTCTCATTTTGGGAAAAGGTTTTTCAGAATTCTTTGTGGGAAGAGACATAATTAGCAAGCACAACCTACACTAAAAGAAATGCTTAGTCTGCAATCAGATTCAGTTCAGCTCAAAGTCACACTTCTATATGGGCCACCTGTAATATATCAGACATTCTGCCTGGCATGGAGAACAGAGAACACAGGGTTCCATTTTTCAAAAATTAAAAGTGTGTCATATATTTTGCCAATGTGAAGTTCTAGAGTCAGTGATTAAGGTAAAATAACACAGCAGGTCAAATACCCTTGAGAATTCCCTAGGAAGGCAGCACATTTGAAGTCAGTAATGTCATCTCTCAGTCCAACATCACACAATTTTCTTCAGCATCGAACCCGGCAACTATTTTTCTAGTTAAAGAACTTGAAGAAATATTTGGCTTACACATTGGAACTACATAATAATATTATACTTTTTAACATTAGGGTTATAGGTGATGAGAGTTACAGAAATGGAGATAGACGGGAAATGGTGTAACATGTTCCATGTTATATTTACTTCTGGTATATGCTCACTGTGTGAACAATGACTGGGATCTCCCTGCTGTATGTAAATTGTGGTCTGTCTCTTCACTTTCTGTCCAGTGTGTCCAAGGAATCTGAGTTAAGTGCTTTGTGAGGGTATGCCATTTTAGCCATTTTATTGTTTATTCATTTAACATTAACAAGGTAGAATGTATTGCTGAGGAAGTGAAAATGGGTAAGGTGTGACGTCTGCTCTTAAGGAGATTACTGTTCACTGGGGAAAAACATGTACATATTTTGTATTTGACATATGAGAAGGTGAACATTGTCAGCAGAGTTCAGAAAATTACTTCTGTTTGAGGATGCAGGAAAGACTTCATGGAGTAAGTGGGATTGTAGCTGGGTCAAATCTCAAAGGTAGGAGCTGAAGATGTGAAAAAAGGTGGGGAAATGACTTTCTAGACAGAGATAGAGTGTGAGGAAGGCAGAATGTAGGATTTATTGGAAAATAGAAATTTTAAAAGAATTATCCATGTCCATTTCCTATGGAGGTTGAGTAAAGGGATACGGTTTACATTTCCACCTGAAACAACTAATAAATGGGACAAATATATAAAACAGTGGTTCTGAAGACATCAAATGTCAGCAGTGAAGGAGAGTGATCCTTGAGAGATAAGAAACTAATGAGGTGGGCCCCACAGTTTTCTGGGATCACTGCCTGGAGAGTTTCCAGGTTGTAGTGCAGAGGGAGGTACCCAGGCTGAGCCTGGCAGTCTCCCTAAGTTAAGGAGATGGAGCTGTGGGTTCAGAGAGGGTGGAGTTTCCAGGGAAAGTGCTAGAAACAAGAAAGTTTCACAGAAAAAAAATATCCGGAGCTCTGTAGAAATTACCCTTAAATGTACAGTAGAGTACTGATCAGCACACGTGTATAAGGGAGCTAGCATGGCCGGACAAGAACCACTCTAACGGGTTAGAGGGAACCAAACTTGGAGCTCACATTAGGGCAGGGAATAGTGCCTCCTAAGTCACGGGGCTTTGGATCAAGTACTCTGCAGGATCTTGTCCCAGTAAGAGGGCAAAATTAAGTCTAGGCTACATGTTGCTGTGATGTTGGCAAACTATGCTTAAATGTAAGATCCAAAAGGATCATAATGCTACCAAGAAACTTAACTGAATAAAGCTCAAGAATAAAGCTCAATTATATTTATAGCAGTACATAGACATTCAACCCCAAACAAGGTAAAGTTGGTGTCTTGTCCTCTGTATCATCAGATAGATCCCCTCCTACTCCAGCCTCTGTCCATCTCAGAAGAGTTCTAGCTTCACGATCCTGTGGGTGCCTGACTCAAGGAAGCTTCAGATGGAAGTAAATGACTTCCTTTTACAAATGATGGCACCGACCATTTCGTGGTAGACACATTTCCTGGCTAATTAAAATGGACTAGCATGCTCATCATTTGTTCTTGGCTCTTGCTGCCCTGCAGAATTTTATAAGACGATGGCCCACAGAGGGGGTGTACTCTGATAATGCTCCAGAAGAGGAACGTTTAATGTGGTGATTTATTGGTACCGGGGGATGGAGGAGGATCTGGTGTAGGATTCTCAGTTCCTTTTATTATTCCAACTTTAGAAGCAGCCAGCCCATCTGACTTCACAAGAGAAACTTAATGTAAAAGCCTGAATAATTACGAACTAATGAAGATCTTGTAAAACAGCTATCAGCGAAACACAGGAGAGGCAGCACTTATAAAACTTGGATGAATATGAATCAGCAAAGCCTGCAGATGCATGCTCTTCAATCCTAAGAATCCTCCTTAACTAATTTGCAGACTTGTTGGCAGTCTATTTAAAAAACATTATGGGAGAGAGAGCAGTATGAGATTATTTTTGAGTAGAATGGTTCTTGCCAGGTAGGTTCTAATAAATCGAACTCTACTGACTATGTAAACACATACACAGATGCTGAAATAAAAAAGACAGGAGGAAGTACAGAACAGTGGTCAGAGCACAGATAACTGGTGAGTCCCTCCTGGCTTCGAGTCCTTGTACTGTCATTTTTACGCTATTTGATCTTGGCCAGTTCATCTTCCTGAGGCTGTTTCTCTATCTGTAAGGAAAAGAAAATAGTATCTAACTCAGAGTATTGCTATAAAGATTCTGTGCGTTACTGGAAATGAAGCACTTAGCTGGAGCCCTTGGATGTATTATCTGATGATAATTATTAAAGGAGAAATCATCTAAGTCCTTATTAATCAATATTTTTTGGATGGAATTACAATAATAAAAGATAAACGACTTCAAATAGATTCTCATGTAGTTTTACTGACATTGCACAATTCAAATTCTCTTGGGACCTGGCTTTGTTACATGAACCCCTATAAACACACTAGAAGTGGTAGAACTAATGGAAGTGCTTTTCTTTTCAAATACATTTTTATTGATTTCAGAGAGAAAGGGACAGGGAGAGGGAGAGAGATAGAAACCTCAGTGATGAGAGAGAATCATCTATTGGCTGCTCTTGCACGGCCCCCGGCGTGTGCTTTGACTGGAAATCAAACCATGAACTCCTGCTTCATAGGTCGATGCTCAATCTCTGAGCTACGCTGGCTGGGCTGGAAGTACTTTTCATAAATCTTTTTTTTTTTGCTTTGCTTTAAAATGTATATCTTAAAATATGTCCTGTTGTTGAGTAGAGCAGGTGTGTGGCCCGTGCTGGTAGCACAGTAGAGGTCTAGGACCTCAGAGGTGCTTCTTGGGGCTTGTCACTCAAGAGAAACTCTGGCGGGTGAGTAAAACAGTGCTCCTCACAGATGCCAGGTCTAATGAGACTGAGTGAGCGATAGGATGAGATCCCCACTGAGCAAACAAATCTGGACTGCCGCCTACAAGGATTCAGAATCTACACGTTCATGAGGAACAACTGAGAAAACAAACAGGCCATGGGACTTGACATGAGAGGTGGCAGATAAAACATCACTTTTACATGTCCTGTGGCATGACCAATCAATGACTCTTTCTCATCACTGATGTTTCTATCTCTCTCTCCCTCTCCCTTCCTCTCAGAAATCAATAAAAATATTTTTTAAAAAAGCATTACATTCTGATACATGCGACAGAATGGATGAATTTTAAAAATACAGTGGGGCAAAAGTAGGTTTACAGCTGTTCATATGGAAAAATAATACAATAATTAATAATTAATAACACAAGAATAAGTAAACTGTGTTTCACATACTCACAACTATAAACCTATTTTTGCCCCACCCTGTATTATGCTTCAGGAAAAGAAGCAAGGCACAAAAGAATATGTACTGTATGATTCCACTTATATAACATTTTAGAAAAGGTAAAATTAATATCTGATGAGAGAAAACAGATCGGTGGTTGACTGAGGTTGAGGGAGGGGGGAGGTATTGATTGCAAAGGAGCATATGGGAAATTTTAAGGTGATGGAAAAGTGATTTTAGTGGTGGCTACACAGTTATATAAAGTCATCAAATCCCATCAAGCTATACAAATAATGGGTATAAATTTTGCCTCTATAAAGTCAGTAATTTCCCTCCTTGATTTAGCACCCATATATGATTCTTCCCTGAACCTATCTCTAGGGTGATGGTTACAAAATGATGATTTGTCAACTCCAAAATTCACCCATGTTCACCTCTTGGTACTTGTCCTGTTTCTCAAGAGGCAGCCACCTGATATGAATGAGTATGTATGTGGGTATGTGGGAGTGTGTGCATGCTGTGTGTGACTTAGGAAAGAGAAGTGTGGCACTAATGAGCAGAAAATGGAAGTTGGAGCTAGAGAGTAGGCTTTGGAATTCTATTTCCACATAGAGTCGGGCAAGGGAAGAATCTAGACTCCTTACCTCTTTCTCTTAAGTGACCATGTATAATTTCACAAGCTTCTACATAGAGCTAGCAAGGCAAGAGCATACAGATAAAAAGTGGTCTTCATGTTTTCTTCTTGTTGCTGGAAATATTTGTTAATGAGTCCAACTTATAGTATTACTGTTGCATAATCATAATCTGTGAACTGAGGCTTGGCTAGGAGGTCCTCAGGCAGGTCCTATTAGAAACCAATAGTAAGGTACAGATGATCTTTCCTCACATTTTCAGTGCACTTGTCACCTGGTAGATGCAGGTAGATGTTGGCTTCTATAATGGGAAATAGATAAAATCCTGACACTTGAATAATTTAATACTGAACTACGAGAACTGAGGGGAATGCATTGCAGGCATCATTGATAGGAGATGGGAAGGCCCTTTCCAACTCTAATTTCTGTTATTGAATAAAAGAGGGAGACAGGGATGCCCATTAAGTGATTGGAATGGCAGCTCAGCTTGTGTTTCCTTTTAGAACAAATTCCTGTGAAATCAAATTTACAGAATGGAAACTCCATTAAAGTATTTTCTTTGACTCATCCAACAGATACACTGAACACATTATAACAGAAACTCATCATGGTAATGCTAACATTTCCTCTTTTTCTTCTCATCCTCCCTCCCTGCAATTCTTATTTTTCATTTTGCAGGCATTGGACTTTATTGGTTTTGTAAAAAGAATATAAATCTTAAGACAAAATTTATGTAATAAGGAAAAGAAAATAGAATCAATAAAAAACTCCTTTAGAAATAATGTTCTTAATATTTGATGAACCCTATTCTATAGGTATTTTAATCCATATATTCAGATGGGATAGAAGAAATAATTTAGAAAACTAAGATGATATGGTACATGCTAATTTAAATAAAATATATCAAATAAAACTTTCCTTGACTTTCACTTGATTTTGCTAAAGAGATACTAAAATAATACTGAAAGAATTGATGAAATCCAATAAATATTAAATATTTTTTCACTAGGAATTTCTAAAAGATCCCACTATAGTTATGAAAAAGTATTTGGAAAAATTAAGATGTACACGTATGTGCATGCCTGTTTACATGTGGTGTGCATGAAGTTGTGTTTGCATGTTTACCTGTTTTGCATGTGCATGTATGAGTGTATGCCTGTGCATGTGTGCACATGTTTGCAATGTATTTCTTTGTGTGCATTTGAATGTGCATGTGTACTTGTTTGTAAAATGAATCTTCGGGGCTAGAATCCTTTTTTTTCTTCTTTTTTTTTAAATTTTTTTATTGCTTAAAGTATTACAAAGGGTATTACATATGTGTCCTTTTTTTCCCCACCCTTGACAATCCCCTGGCCTCCCCTACCCCCCAGTGTCTTATCATGTATGAGTGTATGCCTGTGCATGTGTGCACATGTTTGCAATGTATTTCTTTGTGTGCATTTGAATGTGCATGTGTGCTTGTTTGTAAAATGAATCTTCGGTGCTAGAATACTTAATCAAACTTTTTTCCCTTGGAAATTTGTAGACATCATTACACTTTCTTTCTGATTATTGCTGTGGAGAAATCTAGGATTCATCTGATTTTTTTCACTCTATATAACTTGCTTGAGTGGTGTAAATGTGTATTGATTTTTTATATACTGAAGTTCAGTAACTTTAATTTCAGTCTTGTTACTAGCATATAGTATAGATAGCCTTTTGAGTTGCTGATTCAAATCTTTCTTGATTTCAGGAGAAATACTAACATATATTTGATATATTAATATTGATTTTGTTAGATAGTCCTTGTTGTATCTCAGAAGTTTTCTTCTATTACTATTTGATTTGGAATTTTTTTTAAATGACTGTTGGATTTTATAAATTCGTTCTCCTTCAATATGATAATGAATGCATAATGTTTATAGATTTCCTAAAGGAACTATCTATGCATTCCTATAATCAAATATTTACTAGTTATGCTGTATTACTATTTCAATATACTGCTGAGTTTAATTTGTTAATATTTATTTTGAATTTTTGTATCTATATTGGTAAGTGGAATTTGCATACTTTAATCAATATTTGTGTTTGGGTAATGTTGATTTTATAAATAATTATCTATTTTTGTTGTGGTCTGAAACAGTTTAAATATTATAGGAACTATCTGTTTTACAAGTTTTATTCTAACATGGCTATAAAGCCCATACCTAGAAATACCTGGGGCAAGTGTTTTTAAAAACTGACAGATTTAAATAATTGCTTTTTCAATACCTCCTATGTTTATTAATCCCTTCAGATTTTCTACTTTTTCTTGGACCAATTTTGGCACCTTATATTTTGCCTGTGCCCACTAGATGCCAGTTGCATTCATTTTAGTTGTAACAGCCAAAAATGTCTCTAGACATTGCTAGATGTCCTCTCGCAGGTGAATCCCACCCTGTGAGAACGACTGTTTTAGACCCGCAGCCTGATTATCCTTAGGCCCATCTTTCTCTCTCCTGTGCCCTAATTTCTTAAGCCCTCACCTGTGATAGTGAATATCCAGAACCTTTTCAACTTTTTCATCAGTTCCTTCTGCTATAGCCAGTAAACTCAGAATTATGCAGTATGGCTGCAGAAGCAGCTGAAGTCATTCTAATTTCTGCCTATAGTGTTGACCTTAGATGTTCAAAGAGCTCAATTTACTCTGGTTATCAGGTAGGAGAACTTAGGAACAATTGCTTAGAAAGATGTTAAGTGTTATCTGTGGTAAAGATACCATCAAGAGAATGAGGCACAAAAGAATTCTTTTTATCTTACCATATAGCGCTAACATTGATCATAAAATTCCTCAGGTGAATAGAACCAAAATTTCATTTTTGTAGACTTTAATTTTATCAAATGAGAGAAAGAGAAAACAACTTGAAAAATGTAGTATTTTAAGGTTCTAAAATAATGTTCATAAAATTTAATTTAGCTTCTTAATTATATAATAACAAACATATATCTATTAATATGTTAGAAATTCATGACATTCAACTAACGATGTTAAATATGTGATTTAAACATATTCTGGAATGACAAAATGGGCAAGACCTGATCCTGGAAAAATATAATTTGGGCGCTTAGTAGGTGGGTGCCCTTGGACTTCCATTCTTCAATGTAGAGGGAAAGGTCATTTATTAGGTCCACATATGCATAGTAACTTGAATGTGGGTAACCATGATTTAAAGGCCTTTAGTGGCAGCTATATGTGTGATATAACTTCATGACTCTTGAATATGTAATAAGATGAAAAGGAATATACTTTCTCTGCATTTCAGGAGGAGGAATTCAAGCATTTAGTGTCTCATTGATTTAACCGAAGTCAAACATTAGCAGTATCATAGATATAAGCTTTATTGGACCAACTCAACAGATCAGATTTCAGTTTTACAAGTACATTTTTAACTTCATTGTCTTAACAGGAATAGGTGGATAGATTTAACTGATTAGCAATCTAGGTGAAATATACAAATTTTTCATACTATCTTCCAAAACTGAATCAGGAAGAATCAGAGAATATGGACAGAGAGATTATAACTAGTGAAATTGAAGCAGTAATAAAAAAACTCCCAACAAAAGTCCTGGACTAGATGGCTTCACAGGTGAATTTCACCAAGCATTCAAAGAATTAACACCTATGCTTCTCAAACTGAGTAAGTGGCGGACTTCTGATGAGTCTGTTTCTGTCTCTCATCTTCGTTTAGCCTCCTGCCCAATCGAGTGTGTTTATTTCACCCATCGGCATTACTTTTCCCTTCTCGAGGCCATGCGGAAAGATAAATTGGAACCATCCCTGGAAGGACAGAGCATCTGAAGACAAGGTATTATTATTACCATAATTCTAAGCACCATTCTGCCAAGTACACCAAGAAAATGAATCATCCCTTGCCTTTGACAGAGCAGAAGTATCATTTCTGCAGTTGTGATCTGCAGATACTTAAAAAGCACACACTCCTGCCTGTGGTGCCACCTTCCCTCTGATCATCACCCATCCTTGAGTACCTTGAGTAGCATCACTCACGGGCACTGTGCCTATGAGGGCTGCTAGGACCCAGCCAGGTCTGTTACATCTTTGGTTACATTTATTACTAGGTATTTTATTTTATTGTTGATGCAATTGTAAATAGGATTGTTCTCTTAGTTTCTCTTTCTGCTAGTTCCTTATTGTTGTATAAAAATGCAACTGATTTCTGGATACTTATTTTGTATCCTGCTTCTTTATTGAATTTATCAGCTCTAGTAACTTTTTTGGGCAAGACCTGATCCTGGAAAAATATAATTTGGGCGCTTAGTAGGTGGGTGCCCTTGGACTTCCATTCTTTAATGTAGGGGAAATATCATTCATTAGGTCCACATATGCATAGTAATTTGAATGTGGGTAACCATGATTTAAAGGCCCTTAGTGGAGGCCATATGTGTGATATAATTTCATGATTCTTGAATATGTAATAAGATGAAAAGCAATATACTTTCTTCACATTTTCAGGAGGAAGAATTCAAGCATGTAGTGTCTCATTGATTTAACCCAAGTCAAACATTAGCAGTATCATAGATATAAGCTTTATTGGACCAACTCAACAGATCAGATTTCAGTTTTACAAGTACATTTTTAACTTCATTGTCTTAACAGGAATAGGTGGATAGATTTAACTGATTAGCAATCTAGGTGAAATATACAAATTTTTCATACTATCTTCCAAAACTGAATCAGGAAGAATCAGAGAATATGGACAGAGAGATTATAACTAGTGAAATTGAAGCAGTAATCGAAAAACTCCCAACGAAAGTCCTGGACTAGATGGCTTCACAGGTGAATTTCGCCAAGCATTCAAAGAAGAATTAATACCTATCCTTTTCAAACTGAGTAAGTGGTGGACTTCTGATGAGTCTGTTTCTGTCTCTCATTTTTGTTTAACCTCCTGCCTAAAGGAGTGTGTTTATTTCGCCCACCGGCATTACTTTTCCCTTCTCGAGGCCGTGCGGAAAGATAAATTGGAACCATCCCTGGAAGGAGAGAGCATCTGAAGACAAGGTATTATTACCATAATTCTGAGTACCATTCTGCCAAGTACACCGAGAAAATGAATCATCCCTTGCCTTTGACAGAGCAGAAGTATCATTTCTGCAGTTGTGATCTGCAGATACTTAAAAAGCACACACTCCTGCCTGTGGTGCCACCTTCCCTCTGATCATCACCCATCCTTGAGTACCTTGAGTAGCATCACTCACGGGCACTGTGCCTATGAGGGCTGCTAGGACCCAGCCAGGTCTGTTACATCTTTGGTTACATTTATTACTAGGTATTTTATTTTATTGTTGATGCAATTGTAAATAGGATTGTTCTCTTAGTTTCTCTTTCTGCTAGTTCCTTATTGGTATATAAAAATGCAACTGATTTCTGGATACTTATTTTGTATCCTGCTTCTTTATTGAATTTATCAGTTCTAGTAACTTTTTGGTGGAATCTTTAGGGTTCTTTTTATACACTATCATGTAATCTGCAAATACAAACAGTTTTACTTCTTCCTTTCCAATTTGGATGCCTTTTATTTCTTCTTGTTGTCTGACTGCTGTGGCTAGGACTTCCAGTACTATGTTGAACAAGAGTGGTGAAAGCAGACATCCCTGTCTTGTTTCCAGTCTTAAGGGAAACACTTGTAGTTTTGAGTATGATGTTGGCTATGAGTTTGTTATATATAGCCCTGACCCTCCCAAGGTCTCCTAAACCCCCCTGCCCTGTCCCTTCCATGAATGGTTCCTTATCCCTCCTGCCCTGCCCCCTCTCTCACGGGCTTGTGAGGGGCGTGTGCTCCGGTCTCCAGGCTTTATCTCTCCCGGAGGTGCCGCGTGCTCACTCTCCGTACCTGAAACACATTTCTCACCCTCTTCATCTGTCTAAATCCTACCTGTGCTCTCAAGACACATCTCAAATATCATTTCAAATGTCAAATCACAGAGTGATCTTTAAAAAATATAAATCACATCATGTCATTCTCCGCCTAAAAGCCGTAATGGTTCTGATAGCATTTTCAGCTCACCCAAGGGCCCTTTATCCACCCGTCCGCTCTCCCCAGCACCCCAGCCAGCCCGGCTCTCTCTGCCCGGGGGGCAGCTGCTGTTCCTTTGTGAGTGGCTTCCCCAGTTCTCCATATACCGAGCTCTGTCTCAACAGCTAAGTCTGAGTATACATATGACAAGATCTTGGGAAGCCCTTTTCTGAGCCTGCTGGGGAGTCACCCTGCAGAGGCCCCAACCAGTCCTGTGGGTATCATGTGGCAACAGGCACACCGGTAAGGTGGTGACTGTCCCAGGTCAGCCAGGTGGGCCAAGGTAACCAGGTGTTCTTGAAAGTGGGATGGGGGCAGGCGGGTGGGTCAGAGATGCCATGGGAAGGACTCAACCTGAGTTGCTGGCTTTGAGGCTGCAGGAAGGGACCTCGGGCCAAGGTATGCAGGCGGCCCCTGGAAGCTGGGAGTGGCTTTGCAGGGACAC
>NW_005358650.1:8834687-8876966 GCF_000412655.1 Myotis brandtii
TTTTATGTTTCTGGTCTTCTCCACACCTGGAGCAGCTTTTCATTTCCTCTCTGCCTGTTCCTGTCCCACCACACCCATAAATCAGGTTGTGATCATCACTAGCCCTGTGTACGGTCTGCACACCCGCCCTCTCTGACCTGCACACCCTCCCTCTCTGACCTGCACAACCTCCCATTCATATGCACAGCTTCTTTATCAAGGGTTCTTTTGGGTTTATAGCTTCTGCTCTCATTTGAGATCTTGCTGGGTCCCCATGTCCTTGTATGTTAAACTAAGGTTGGATAATATGATTACCAAGATATTTCCATGCCTTGAGACTCAGTACGTTATATGAATTCTAATATTAATGAAAACCTTGTAAAGAAATATAATTCTTTGGAATCCATACTTTTAATTTAGGTACACTGGGTCACGTAGGTATCTTTAAAAGGAAAAGAGCTTTATTTGCATGTGAACATGTATAGTAGACCCTTCATTTATGGTTTCAGTTATCCATGGTCAATAGAAGTCTAAAAATATTGAACGTAAATTTCAGAAATAAAACATAAGTTTTAAATTGTGCACCATTCTGAGTAGCATGATGAAATCTCTTACCATCTTACCCTGCCCTGCCCAGATGTGAATCATCCCTTTGTCCAGCATATCCATGCTGTATACACTTGTTTGTCAGATCGACCACCATGGTATCACAGTGCTTGTGCTCAAATAATATTTATTTTACTTAACAATGTCCTGAAAACCATTCATATAACATTTGTTAAAGTGTATTGTTAGAATTGTTCTATTCTGTTATTAGTTATTTTTGTTAATTGCTTACTGTGCCTAATTTATAAATCAAACTTTATTGTAGGTATGTACATATAGGAAAAAAACATAGTATTTATAGGGTTCAGTTTCAGGCATCCACTAGGGGTCTTGGAACACAGGAATCATGGATAAGGGGTACCATGTATATAAATATAGATGTATATGGTGTCTTCTTTAGTGTTAAATATTTAGAAACTTAACCAATATTTTAGAAGTTGTGAGGTACAGACCCCCCTCCCCCACAATGTGTCATTAGCAGTAGTTTTCCTTGAAAAGATAGGAAATATTTTGATTATTTTTTGATGATTGACGTTACAGATACTAGGTTCATTTTCCAAGTGATAGGACAAATAAATACTCTCATTAATGATTATTTCTATTAATTGGGTAGATGGGCTTTCCTAAGGGCCAACTTAAATGTTATTACTAAAAAATGTATTTTCCAGCATGAATCAAGCCTTTTATGTTTCTGGTCTTCTCCACACCTGGAGCAGCTTTTCATTTCCTCTCTGCCTGTTCCTGTCCCACCACACCCATAAATCAGGTTGTGATCATCACAAGCCCTGTGTACGATCTGCACACCCTCCCTCTCTGACCTTCACACCCTCCCTTTCTGACCTGCACACCCTCCCTCTCTGACCTGCACAACCTCCCATTCATATGCCCAGCTTCTTTATCGAGGGTTCTTTTGGGTTTATAGCTTCTGCTCTCATTTGAGATCTTGCTGGGTCCCCATGTCCTTGTATGTTAAACTAAGGTTGGATAATATGATTACCAAGATATTTCCATGCCTTGAGACTCAGTACGTTATATGAATTCTAATATTAATGAAAACCTTGTAAAGAAATATAATTCTTTGGAATCCATACTTTTTGATTTAGATACACTGGGTCACGTACGTATCTTTAAAAGGAAAAGAGCTTTATTTACATGTGAACATGTATAGTAGACCCTTCATTTATGGTTTCAGTTATCCATGGTCAATAGAAGTCTAAAAATATTGAACGTAAATTTCAGAAATAAAACATAAGTTTTAAATTGTGCACCATTCTGAGTAGCATGATGAAATCTCTTACCATCTTACCCTGCCCTGCCCAGATGTGAATCATCCCTTTGTCCAGCATATCCATGCTGTATACACTTGTTTGTCAGATCGACCACCATGGTATCACAGTGCTTGTGCTCAAATAATATTTATTTTACTTAACAATGTCCTGAAAACCATTCATATAACATTTGTTAAAGTGTATTGTTAGAATTGTTCTATTCTGTTATTAGTTATTTTTGTTAATTGCTTACTGTGCCTAATTTATAAATCAAACTTTATTGTAGGTATGTACATATAGGAAAAAAACATAGTATTTATAGGGTTCAGTTTCAGGCATCCACTAGGGGTCTTGGAACACAGGAATCATGGATAAGGGGTACCATGTATATAAATATAGATGTATATGGTGTCTTCTTTAGTGTTAAATATTTAGAAACTTAACCAATATTTTAGAAGTTGTGAGGTACAGACCCCCCTCCCCCACAATGTGTCATTAGCAGTAGTTTTCCTTGAAAAGATAGGAAATATTTTGATTATTTTTTGATGATTGACGTTACAGATACTAGGTTCATTTTCCAAGTGATAGGACAAATAAATACTCTCATTAATGATTATTTCTATTAATTGGGTAGATGGGCTTTCCTAAGGGCCAACTTAAATGTTATTACTAAAAAATGTATTTCAACAAATAATTAGTAAATGAATCTCACTTTTCCTGGAGTTTGTGTAAAATATAATCATGCGCTCTTGAGTTTACTTTGGGGGAAGAAGACAGTGTATCCTGTGAACCATAAACCTTATCTTTCACTTTGAGAAGTAAGTTGGCGAGCAAAGCCAAATGAAGCTGGAATAACTTCTGTAGTCAATGAAAAAGAAAATACAAATCCTGTTTCCCGGGAAAGCACATTTAGTGAGGACTCCGAGGAATGTGGGGGACTGATAAGAGCACTCCTTCGGGTTTTTAATTGAAATGTGACTACAGCGAGGGATTGACAGAAATCACCTCTGATTGCCAGATAAATGCACAAATCCAGTGTCATTGAAAGCTTATAAGACAGATTTCTATAAAAGAGATTTTAAAAGTACCTCCTGCCCTGTTTATTCCAAAATGGGACAACCCCTTTATCTGACAACTGAATATTTAATAGCTACCTGGGTGTCATTGACAGTAAAGTAGGATTATTTCCATTTTCTCAGACTTTTTAAAGTTCCTTTGCTCCCCGTGGCTGTCTAAATGCAAAGTAGTCCGATAACATCACTAGCTACCATAAGGGCTTTCATGTTTGTTATTAGAGCAGAACACTCCCCTCTAAGGTGGTTGGTTTCCCAATGTGCCAAGAAATTTATTTTCCTAAGTGAGGTCTGACATTTGCGATGATCTCACCCTTACACAGACACCTTAGAATGAATGTTGCACAGCAGAGCATGCCCATTGGGAAGGAAGTAGCGTGGGTCTCCCTACCAACTTATTCCCCAGGAATGAAGCTTCTTGTACTCCATGCAAATCCGAACTAAATGTCTGCTTGCCTGCTCTCCCTCACCCTGTGTGTGAATGGAGCCCTTCCTTTAAATGTTCCCTACTCAGCAGACACAAGAGGTTTTACACAGACTTGACTATGTTTCAGGACCACAAAGAGAGGTGGGAGAGGGGGATCACACTCCCCAAAGGAAAACAAACCTGTACATATAGATTTGCTCCCTGTAGTCTATCCATGTTCCAGATGGGCCCCCTACCGACACTCTATACTCTTGGCTCTGGACTCCCCCGAGTGGCTGGAGGCTGTCGATCTTCCTGTATGAGAGACTCCTTCCTCATTTCCACTTTCCTGGGTCTCGGGGCCCCAACACTTTTCCTTATCTGCTTATGAGGAAGCAATAAAGCACCTCCTAGTTTCAGCTTTTAACATTATTTTTACAGAGCAATTTAAGTTTAGCTACTTATTGGCTCAACTATGGGGTTTCAGAATAAAATTTGCTTTTTTTTTCCCCTTCAGAGTAAAGTACATTTGAGTGTTCTGTTTTGCATTTTTCACCAGGATAGCTCTGGCTCTTAAAAGACCCTCTACATTTTGAGATGATGAATTATTCTTAAAGGCTATGAAAGTACCAAACCAAATTATTAAGCAGATGTGTCATCAAAGTACTTGAATTTTCCTTTCACTGAGTCAGTTTCTGCCAGTTTCAGTTAGTGGAAAATTTGTTTCCAAGAAAATATATGTATGTGTGTGTGTGTGTGTGTGTGTGTGTGTGAACTTCCAGATGTTAAAAAATTTTTCCTTATACATTAATATTCCGGATGTTGCATAATTTACCTTATAGTGATACTTAGCAGAGGAGAATATTTGTACAAAAGCATATCCATACAAACATTTCTAAAAGAACTTGAGGAGGAGTTACAGGGAGTGAACTTCACTCCCAATCTATCATATCTATCAATCCTCACGTCCTATTCATGTTGCCTCCTTAATGTCTCTCAAATATCTCTCTTCTGTCCACTTGCCAGGTACCTGCTGAAAGGTGGTCTCTGCTATTTTTATATTCCCAGCTCATAAACAAGACTAGCAAATAGGAGGTGCTCATTTAAAGATTGCTGCATGACTGGGTGGACGGAGGAATGAATGAGAGGAACTAGTGGTGCTATAACTGAGGATGGACTCCTAGGCAGGCAGGACTGGAGGGGCTGCTACGTTCCAGCAGAAAGCTGCAAAGAGGAAGGGGCACGAATGCAGGGCTCAAAGAACAAAGTGAAATATAGAATGAAAGCCTGCCATGGACTTTTAGAAGTCAATTAAGCACGAGTAGAGGCCTGTGGTTCAAGTTCCTGTATAAGGATAGAAGGATTTTATTTATTTACAAGCTACACATGAACCATACATATAGGACAAGATAATAAATAGTAATGAGCACCACCGATTAGTAGATGCTCACCTGTATCTAGCATCATACTAACCATGTTATGAACATCTCATTTAGTAGGTAGATATTATCCCGATTTTATAAATGGAGCACTCCAGACTTGGAGAAATTAACTTGCCTTGTGTCACGTGACTAGTGAAGGATGGAGCCAGGATTTGAAACCAGAGCTGCCTGAGTCTAGATATGGTGCTCTTAGCCTCTGTTCTATGTTGCTTTTACATTGTATCTCCGTAACCTTAGTGTGGCTTGGTTATCATGTTTGCAAGAAGGAAGCAGCATCAAGGCAGGAGTGTAAGTTTAAAGGAAAAAAAGAAATGCTGGGAGGAGGGGCTCTCGGCAATCTTGACTCATTTCCCAGGTTTGCCTGGAGTTGCCTTAATTATTCTGGGGTCTGGGCTAAGTTTTTAATGATAACTCTATACCAGGTAAACACTCAGTTCTCCCCAAAATTCACGTTATGGATGCAGAATCTAAGGTTCAGAGAGTTAATACCTCGTACAAATACATATAGTAATACCTTACAACTGAGATTCAACCCTGACCTGTTCGTCTCAAGGCCTTGTCCTTGCCATAACTCCAAGCGACCTTTTGTGTGACAGTAAACAGTCATCATGGGTAGATTCATACTATTTTATAGTGAAAGGATAGCACAGGGATTGTTTCCACTGGTTTGTGCTTGAGGAAATGGAGTGTTAAGAAAATGGACTTGACAGTGATCATGGGGCCAGTCATTCAAAAGCAATGCTAGGATCCAGGTTTCTGGGGTTCCAGTGAGTCTTCTTTTGGCCACCAGAGTAAACTGCCTCTTTATATTTCAGGGACATCCTTCGATCAGTTATGTCCATATCTGTAAACCAACATGGTACAGAGGCGAGCCTGCTGCTGTCTTGAGGAAGTTCTCTCTGTCAAGGAGATTGATTCACCAAGGGCCCCACCTTGGGCTCTGAGTTGTTTTCTTTGATGCCCAGTATGAGAAATTGATATTACTGATTGCTTGCAGGCTTTCTGTTAGATTTTTTAGAACAAACCTGCTAGTCAGTTGTTTAAAAACGAAGGCTAATTATCCTCAGACTCCACGGTGATGGTGTATTGGCATTCGAATACTGCAAATATTTGACATGCATTACATACTAAATGTTTAAATTCACCCAAGCAAAGTGTATGACTCTGGGACCCCCTAATATCTGCTGAAGTGTAGACTTCGGGGAGTTCATGAAGCAATGGGAACACTGATGAAATTAAACAAACTTGGGAACAACAGACTGCTTTTCAATATGTATTATTGTCTCTCATTTGCATGACCAATTATAGGGAAGTTCCTTATTGTGAGATGCAATAATTTTATGTAATTGCAGCAGCTTCAGCAGTTTTGAAGGAGGTTTCCCTGGCTGAACACAGTCTCAGGGTAAACAAATTATGTTGATTTACTAGCAATTCTGCAAATGGGTTGTCTGGGGGAATCAAGGGGAGTCTTTTTATGAGGCACAAAGAAATTGCTCACTATTTGACATTTTAAATTGCTTATTTGGAATATGCAAAACTGCAGACATCTAATTGTATGTTGTCATCTCTGAGGAGCCACCATTTTGGGCTTGTATTTGTAGATTTTCAGTGTGATGATTAAGGGAGAGAAATGATACTCATTTACCCAAGTTGTAGAGGGCAGGGCAAGGCTATGAACATCCAGGAAAAAGCAAAGAAGCGAGTCTACAGTAAATTCCTATATAAGACAGAGCTAATAGCTCTGCGGTTTTACTGAAATTAGCTCATATGAATGTTGTCACCCAAAGAGCAGCATGAGAAAGGAAGGCACATGGCAACCTAAAGATCTCCTTGTCTTGTAAAATTCAGGCGAGATAGGCTTTAGAGATGATCAAGGTATACCACTGTTCACTCTGCAGGCAGGAACCTGGAGAGTTTGGACACGTCGTCCAGCAGGCGGGAACCCCGAGAGGTTAGATGTGTCGACCAGTTGGCCAGTAGCTGGCTGTGGAGAAGCCAAGGCTGAATCATGCTGGCAGGGGTTTCAGGTCCCATTAGGGTGGACAATCCCAGGCAGTTTGATGCCATCAGATAGGGTTTTGCAGAATTTTGCAAGCACCTTATGTCAACTTTTTTTTTTTCTGTGAGATCCAATAAACTGATCATGGGTTTTCAGATGGCATTGAATTTAAAACATCAGAGATGAGTAAACATGGTTAGGTATGGGAAAAGAGACAATTAGTTGGGCTAATATTACTAAAGAAAAATTCCTAGAGTTGTCTGGAAATATTAGAGAGCAGTTAATACAGAAAGATGATACAATGCAACATAAATCTTTTTTCTGCGAGATCCAATAAACTGATCATGGGTTTTCAGATGGCATTGAATTTAAAACATCAGAGATGAGTAAACATGGTTAGGTATGGGAAAAGAGACAATTAGTTGGGCTAATATTACTAAAGAAAAATTCCTAGAGTTGTCTGGAAATATTAGAGAGCAGTTAATACAGAAAGATGATACAATGCAACATAAATTACACAAGAAAGAATGGTAATATTTGAAGGGATAATACTTTTTCATAACTGAAAAGAGATGTAAGTTCTCAGATTGAAGAAGAACCACAATGTATTCAGAAAAGAATTTTAAAAACCTCTTTCTATATAGTTATCTAGTGTTATCATTCTTTTCATCACAAACCTCATATTTTACTATACCCATGATATTGCAGATAATGTATCCATGAGTAAAATGGCTAAAATAGCCCCTATATTTGGAGAATTTATGCTCATCATAATCATTATATTCACAATCATCCTTAATGTCATCAGCAATAATATTTATTGAGCTTCAGAAACTGAACTAAGCTTTTTAGGCCAATTACTTCATTTACTATCAAAGTCCTATTTTATAGCTTATCCAGACAAACTGGGAGATGGCATCCTCTCTGTCTTCTTTTGAATAAAGTAAAGAAACTACAATTAATTTTGCAGTAAAATCATGTCTCTTCTCACATTCTGTAAAAGAAAAGCATTTTACATCTATTTAATGTAATTCCAATGAATGACCAGCCCAATTAGATTAATTTATTAAATAATTCTGTGGACAATTATTGGTCACTTGCTATGCAGACTGAGGGGTGTAGGCCCTCTAAGATCTGAGGGTTGTGCCAATTATAGTTTATTGTATATTAATATAGCTCAAGACTTAGTGGCTCTAAACAACATCCATTTATTTGCTCATAATTCCATAGGTTGGCAATTCGGGCTGGGACAATGCATTTCTGCTCCCCATGGTGATGGCTCACACATGAATTTGGGCTTTGGCTGGGGTGTCTGGAGTAGCTGGGATGGTTGACACGGCAGAGACCTCACTCTGCATGTTCTCACATTCTCCAAGGAGCTGTCTGGGCTTTTCCACAGGGTGGTGGAAGAGTTCCTAATAGGCAAGCACATTTAGGCCTTTATTGCATCATGTTTTCTAATGTTCCATTGGCCAAAGTAAGTCCGTGTGTGTGAGTACCCAGTGGGCATGGATACAGGAAAACATAATCCACTGGGGTCATTTTTATATCAGTTTATTTCAAGGGTAATTAGAAATTTAACTGGAGTCGAAATCTCAATTAACTGGAAGTTGTGTGACAAATAAAATTTGAATTTTGCTATTCCCTTTACGATTATAAACCTTAGTCATTTCTTAGATCATGATCTGACGTATTCCCTGAGGGAATTAAGTCCAGATGGGCAGCCAATCTGATTCCTTACGTAAGAGCAGGCTTCCATTAAAACAGCTTCTAAAAACCTGTCCATTTTAGCTGAGTGGATTGGTTGGATACAGTCCCTCTAATGTGATCCTTTGGAGAGCTCGCCTTCGAGGCTGTGAATTATTGCTTCTGTGGAAGGACCAAGTGACCAACCTTCCATTCCTATCTCATTGCCACAGGCACAGAAGCTCTTGACCTCTTTAGAAGCTGGATGCCTCCTAGTACACCGGACAGTTCAGCCTGCAAGAATAAATTAATCATTACTTTCTGGGTCGCTCCTGAAACAGTTCCTTTATCACCATCCATCTTTTTATAAACAAGATCTTTAAATTTGCTTTGTTAAAGAAAAGAATAATGTGGCTGCTTTTTGTGGGCTTGGGAGAAGAGTTTGGGGAGGGCATCATTTTATTTTATCTTGAGGAAGAGATTTTTAAACATTTATAAGTATATTTTTTAAGCCCTATGGTTTTTGAGGGTACCTGTGTCTTCAGAAAATTACTACTTGTACACACTGTCGTGGACATTTGCTACCAACACTATTGTTCCTTTATTTCTTCCCCCAAACCCAGATTGCCATGTGGAAATGTATGTGTTTCATGGAAAGCTGGTTCTGTCCCTCACTTTGGAACTGGAACTGGCGATTGTAGCCAGGCAATAAATTTTTTTCCACTGGCCTGGGTTCAGATGTGAGCAGGTAACCTAAACTACAATTATTAGATTGAATTTGTGGGAATGTAGGGACAGTTATATTTTATTTTCTGCAAGTTGAGGAGGGTAGGGGCCATGGGTGGTTGGCCAGCTGGCCCCACCCCCTTTATTTTATTTTCTGCAAGTTGAGGAGGGAAAAGCCTGTGGAGCTGCTGATAGCAGTCTCTTTCAGGACCACAGATGGGGCCAGCCCTAGGGGAAGAAAGCCATGCTGAAGGCAGTGGCAAGAGAGGAAGAGATCAGGTCCAAGGTGACACCAGTGAACTGCTGAAGCAAGCTTTACCCGAGCAACTTCTTAGTTATGTGCATTAATAAATTACCTTTTATTTAATCTGGTTTGAATTAGGCTATATTGTTTATAACCTAAAGCATCTTAACTAGTAGCCTCATAAAGCAGATGAAATTCTCATTTTGTAAAATCCCTTGAAGGCCCCAGGGTGAGGAAGAGGATACTTTTAAAAGATGATAATGAAAGAGAGGATGGTTATAACATAGAAGAGAGGAACTTTGTCTAACACATTGTTCCTAGGAGAGACTTGTGTAAGAAGGACCTTGGCAGATGACATTTAATGGCACAGGAACTAATGATGAAAAACATACAGAAATGGAACTATGCTCTCTTATAGAATGACTAGAGGCCCGGTGCACAAATTCGTGCATGGATGGGGTCTAGCCAGCCCCACCTCTGATTGGGGTGAAGGGGTGGGGCTAAATAGGGGCGGGGCTGGCCAGGGGTAGGGGCCACGGGTGGTTGGCCAGCTGGCCCCACCCCCTGGTCGAACTCCCGGTTGAACTCCCAGTTGAGAAGACAATTTGCATATTAGCCTTTTATTATATAGCAGTGGTTCTCAACCTGTGGGTCGCGACCCCTTTGGTGGTCGAACGACCCTTTCACAGGGGTCGCCTAAGACCATCCTGCATATCAGATATTTACATTACGATTCATAACAGTAGCAACATTACAGTTATGAAGTAGCAACAAAAATAATTTTATGGTTGGGTCACAACATGAGGAACTGTATTTAAAGGGCCAGAAGGTTGAGAACCACTGTTATATAGGATAAGGACCATTTTCACCTAGAAACAGTTTGCCTTGGTATTCCTTTTATATGCAGAGTCATTTGCATTAAAATTAACTTATTGGGCACCTATTATGTACCAAATGCTTGGAATACAGAGCTTCATCATCATCATCTCTATATTCAAAAATTCAAAAAGCGAGAAGAAGGTGGGAGAGATCCAGTAAAATAATTAAAGTTCAATATAGCAAATCTATACAAAGTGATAGAAGACAATTGATAGAACAATCAATTCCATCTGTAGTCTAGTACAGTGGCTCCCAGATGCAAGTCCATGATTGTTTTTTGTTTTCCTCTGGTAAAATGAGAAAATTTCTAGAACAACCAAATAAGTGTATAAAACCAAATTCATGAAATTGAAAACAATCATGTATACTGAGATAATATTCTTCCTTTTTTTTGGTTCTAACTTGTCCTATATATTATGATAGGTATGTCTGTGTGTGTGTGTGTGTGTGTGTGTGTGTGTGTGTGTGTGTGTGATCTTACTTGGCAAAGTAAAAAATGAACAATACTATATTAGGACTCCCTTATTTTTTAATAGTAACAATGTCTGCATTATAAAACGTTGGGAATCACTTGTCTAGGACATAGTGGGGGTGGGCTTTCGGGTAAAGGTTATTCTGTAATGGATCTTGAAGAATAAATACAATTTCAGTAGGCAGAGTAAAGAAGCAGGTGGCTCAGCACAGCCCCTGCATATACTAGTAAGCTGGTCAGGCCTGTTTGAGGAATGGCTTGCATTTTGGCATATTTTAAAAAGATAGTATATGCAGGGAATGGCAACCTCTGAAGTTGAAATAATTGGCTTGATTCAAATATTAAAAGGCCTTGGATATCGTGCTAAAGAACTGAGATTTGACCTAATAGGCAGTTGGAGCCACTGAAGCATTTCAAAGTGGGAGGTAACATGCTCAGAAACGTGATTTCAAAAGATAATAAAAGTAATAGGGAGTTGTGTTCATTTATTTGAGTTACATTTTCAGTGGATCCAAAAATAGGAGCTACTTTTAAAATATGGAGAATAAAACTGGTAAAGGGCTCTGATCTTTATCAGCAGAAAGAATTGGTCAGTGACTCATACAAAAATATGAATCACAAACTTGGCTATTGCAGATTATTTTCAAACTCTCTCTCTCTCTCTCTCTCTCTCTCTCTCTCTCTCTCACACACACACACACACACACACACACACACCACATGCCACATGTACATGTGACTTCAGAGCACATCCTCTATTCCAGTAATCCCCCTTATTTCATTTTATCTTAGAGTTAGGAACAGTTTCTTGAACAAATATCTGCTGGTCTTCCCAGGAGCCAAGCTGTGTTTGCAAAGGAGCACCTTGGGAACCTTTGGGAGGCATCTGGTTACTATTATGAGGCGTCTGGGAAAGATAAGCTTGTGGAGCCTGGGTCTCTCTAAGGAGACACTCTATTTGGATTAGGAGATAGTTGTTAGTTTGTTTTCCCATTCTAAATGAAAATAAAATCAAAGAGCAACTAAACTGCCATTGCACCCACATCGCAGCACTGGATTAAAGTGAGGCATCATAGGCTGGAAAGAAAAGGCTTTGTGGTTTAAAAGAATTTTGTTGAAGTTCCAGGTCCTGGCTTATTAGTTGTGTGACCCTGGCCAAGCATTTTAACCTTTTTGGTTTTCAGTTTGTTCAGGTGTCTCCTCAATCTCATAACGTTGCCAAGAGTTTTATGTAAAACTAGAGGCCCGTTGCAGGAAGATTCCTGCCAGAATAGGGCTTCCTACAGCCGGAGTGAAGTGGAGAAGGGAGGGAAACCCGCCGAGGCAGGATTCGCTCCCGCCTCCGCCGCCCTGCTTGCTTCCCTCCTGTCTCCACAGCCCTGCTTGCTTCCCTCCCGCCTCCGCCGCCCCTCTTGCTGCTTCCCTCCCGCCTCCGCCAGCCCACTTACTTCCTTCCCACCTCCGCCACCCCTCTGTGCATCATAGCAACTGGATGACTGGTTGTTCTGGCCATTGTGGTCGTTCGGTCATAACAGTCGCTTAGGATTTTATATATATAGATAAATGGTATTACTTTGGTGTATGAAGACTATGCTCTAATCAACTGAGCTACTGGGCCAGGGTCCCCATTATCTAATTCTAGACACACCATTGGAATATCAGTGGGGTCTGAGGTTAGCTTAGCTGCTTGCTGGGTTAGAACAGATGTCACCCCAGTGTGCTCATCTGACAGGGTCCCATAGCAGCCCAGGTTAAGTCCTTGTGAATCTGTGCACAGGACACCAACAATGGATGGATTCTCCACTGCGTCTTCCCAGTGCTACTCCAAAGTCGCCTCCATCCACCAGCCTTCCACCCCTGGCCAGGACCCCACAGCGTGTTGCTTTCTTCTCCACCATAGGCCTCCAGCGCTCCCAAATGTCTATGTCTTAACAGTAAAAATCACCAAGGATTTAGGTAGCACTTTTGCTAACACCAAAAGCTCTTTTTCCTAATTTAATGAAGTGAGGAGAAAGGCAGTGACAATTTAAATAAGTTTATTTGCCCCCCAACCCCTCCCCACCCAGGAACATTTTGGATGACCTTCCTCTACCTTCATGCTTGTTACTTTGAGTCTAACAGCCAATTAAAGTTGCATGGGGAAAGACCTACGAGAGCTTGTGGGTGAAAGTACAGAAATGCTAGGGAACATTTAATAAGTTGTCAGTGTGTGAATCGCCATAGGCCCGGCCTTTCGAGCTTGTTAAGCTTAGAGCAGAATCAGCAAGAATTACCAAGTTAAGGGGACCTAGCACCCGTGTCTGAGAGGCAAGAATATGAAATTGATAAAGGCGAAGTAACAGCAGCAGGGTTCTGGTTCCCGTTCTGCCAGTATAATATGCCATTTGGCATTAGGATTATTTTGACCTGGAGGCAAATGAAAATCAACAGATGCAGAAAGACATCTTCCCAGATCTTCTGTTATCTGACTAAAAGCAGAAACTTCTGAAAATGGGAACTGCCATAAATCTCCTCTTCTGGGAAAGGTTCACGGCCGTGAGGAAGATAGAAAGTGGGCACCAGGATGGACCTGCATAAGCGATCTTTATCCTATGAGTTTCCCCTATAAAGTTACCTTCTCACAGTTTGCTGTCCCTGGAAGCTGACAGCCCTTGTCTTGTTGCTTCTCTACAAATGAATTGTTCTTTTGTTAAGATGCTAATAAGCCTAAGTTCTAACCACCCCTGTGGTTCCTCAAGTCTTTCTACTTCAGTGTACTGAATATACACACTGTACATGTTAATAAACGTGTTTGTTTTTCTCTTGATCTGTCTTTTGTCAATCTGATTTCACAGGGCCCCGCCAGAGAACCTCAGAGGGTAGAAGAAAAAGTAATATTTTTCTCCCCTATGCAAACCAGTGGAGTTAGGTTGAAGGGCATTGGGGGTGTGGAAAGTGCCAGGTTGCAAGTGCCGAGGTATCATCTGGGTTGGCCCCAAAGAATGGAGATATATCAAAACTCTCCTATTTGATAATGTTGCCAGTTATAAAAACAGTCATAGGCATGTGAAATACAGCATAGTGACATAGCCAATAATATTGTAATAACTATGTGTGTTGTCAGATAGGTACTAGAATTATTAGAATGATCACTTTGTAAGTTATGTAAATGTCTAATCACTATGTTGTATACTTGAAACTAGTATAATATTATATATCAACTGTAATTGAAAATAAAACATTATTAAAAGATAAAGATAAAATGTTGGGCCTGGACACAGATTAAGTCTCTTTGTAGTGAACTTGACAGTGTATTTGTTCCAGGAAAGGAGACGTATTCCTGCTAGAAATCATGCTGCCAGGCCGGCAGTGCTGAAACGAAATGGCAGCAAAATCTCTGCAGGGCATGTATGAGTAAAAAACAGTTTGAATTCAGAGAAGCAGGTTAGTGTCAGCTCAGCTCCATCCACAGTTCTCTCCTTCCTGGTTGCCCCAGCCACACTGCCTTCTTCCCTGTTCCTCAGCTCCTGCCACCCTCTCACCTCTGGGCCTTTCGGCTTAATTTTTTCTGCCTGGTTGTTAGTCACCTAGATAATCACATGGCCCACCTACTCGCTTCCTTCTGGTCTTGACGCAAATGGCACTTTCTCAGTGAGGCCATCCCTGAACACCCCATCTAAAATTGCCATCTTCTCTCTTATTATTTTTTCCCCAAGCTCTTATGATTATTTAACAGATTATAAAATGTGCTCATTAATCTTTTTCTTTCACCACTCTGCACTCCAAAACACAATATTAGCTTCATTAAAGGGAGGTTTTTGTCTGCTTTATTCACAGCTCTATCTTCCACACCTAAAAGAGTGTTGGGCATGTAATAGGTCCTCAATAAATACTGGTTGAAGAAATTGAGGACTGGCCTCTCTAGTTCCGTGCAGCTCCCCATTGGCCCAGTTTTCATTCTGCAGACAGAGCTCAGCCTCCACCCTGCACTCCCATCCACTTTGCTTCCTCTAGCTCCTGGGTTCTTACCTCACTGGGCTGTCCTCTTTGTCATGAGGCACATGCTCCCCAGCTCTCCTCCCTCTCTTACCTCTGTCTCTCTAGTCACAACACAAAGAGTTTTCACAGCTGGTAACTACATAGAAGCAGACAGGGTTAGCTAAAATAACAATAATAGTGGCGAAACCACCCAGCTGGCATGGCTCAGTGGTTGAGCCTTGACCAGGAGGTCACGGTTCTATTCCTGGTCAGGGCACATGCTGGTTGCTGGCTTAATCCCCAGTGTGGGGCGTGCAGGAGGCAGCCAATCAATGATTCTCTCTCATCATTGATGTTTCTATCTTTCTCTCCTTCTCCCTTCCCTCTCTGAAATCAATAAAAATAATATTTTTAAAAAAGAAATCACCAGTTATAGTGAATTTCACAAAGTATAAATATTACCCTTGGTTTCCAGCAACATGTAGAGGGTCTAGGCTTGCATCTGTTTTTCTGTCTTTCTCTATTTCCTTATTCATGAAGCCTATGAGAGAGCTCTGTCCTTTTCATCTATTTTGAGTTTCCACTTTTTTTTTTTTTAACCTGAAGTCCTCCAAAGTCAGTTTCCCATTCTTGTCTCTTCTAAACCATCCCTGGGAAAATCCCAGTGATCTTGTTAGGTGAGATTACAAGGTGAAAACCCCTCAGGGGCTATTTCTAATGCTGGTCTCTATGTGGAATTCCTCCCTCTCCCCTTGCTCTGACCCAGCAGTTTGACTTCCAGGAATTTGGTCTACAAATGAAACAACTGTGGACCCGGCCAAATGCACAAGGACATTTATGGCAGTTATGTGTAGTAGGAAAAACCAAGGAATAACCCAAATTTCCATCAGGAGGACAGATTCAACAAATAATGGTATGTTCTAGAATTCTATTGCCTGTTCAAAACATGGAGGCAGATTTTCAAGAGATATTTAACTATCTAGTCTCACAGATTGTATCTGCAGAGAATAGCTCTGGAAAGAGAGGGGGTGGGTTGTATCTGAGAAAGAGAGCTGAGGTGCTGCAGTTCACTGTGTACATCTTTCATTCATGCCTTCTTTTATATTCTTCAAGACACTTTTGTAAATTTCCCAGTAAAGGCTAGCACAGGTATTGTTAGGTTAATTGTTAAGTCCCTAAGACATTTTGACTTTGTTGTGAACAATGTTGTTTTCCTTTTATATTTTCTTATTGATATGCTGATATATAAGAATGTATTGTATAAAGGGTTCATCTTGAATCTTTGCTGAACCTGTTCTTCATTCTAATAGATTAGTTCTAAGGGAACACATGGTGTTCTCGTATTCAGAGTCTCTTGAATTTTCTATGTAGCCAACCATATTCTTTGTAAATGACAATTTAGTGTTTTCTTGTTCAAGCCTTCTTTTTCTTTGCTACGTATTTGCTTTCTTTTCTATTTTTTTTATTTTGGCTGAATTAATCAAGTATTCTGTACCCCCTCCATTTCTTCTTTGCTGGCTTGGAGGTAATTATCACTAAGTTTTTAGTATATATACTTCATTATATAATTTCTTTTTTTGTAAAAAAGCACCCATATGTATTTATTTAAAATATTCATCACAGGGATCACAAGGACTCAACCAGAGACTCTATTTTCTGTACAGAAACCAAAGAAAGGAAAGACCATCTGAGGAGAAAATAAAGACAACACAGGGAGACAGGCTAGACAGCCAGTCAGGGATCTTGGAGGAAGACCTGCTGTGAATAGTTTTCTTGCAGGTTCTCAAAGGTTGTGGGTGTTTCCAGAACTTAGCAGCATGTGTGTTCAAAGGGCTATTGATGTTGGATTCTCAGCAGGCCCTGCATGGAGAGCAGGATGGTTCTGACATCACACAGGACTGACCACTTGTCCTCCAGGATGTCCGCACAGAAGTGATTGGTGTCCACGTGGTGGTGGTGGGTGGCTGTGATGGTAGACACTGTGACAGTGGGTAGGCTCTGTGACTGTAGCTGCTGGTGAACTCCCTGGAGAGGCCTCAGGTCTTTACTGACTATTTTGGTTGCTCCGTGGTTGGTCCACCCATTTGAAGAGGCCCAAGTCAGGGAGACAGAGATTCTCTTGTTGCCACACTTCCTGCAGATCATCAGACTGGGTCCTCTCCTTTACAAGTGGCTATTGGGTGGTGGTTCTGGGAGGCCATCCAAGCCATGCTGGCAAGAACCCAGACCTTGGAGAACACGACTGCAACTCTTCACTATAATTTCTAATACAATCTAAACTTATTTTGCCCCACATAATAGGGATTCAGAGGCAACAGAAAAAGGAAGGATAAAAAGTATTTGGTTTGGCCCACATTGAAGATTCTTAAACAGTATTTGGGAGCCTCTCCTCTTGCTAAAGATGTTACAAAACATGGACTAAGTCAAGATGTTACTAAGAAGGAAGTAGCAAGTTCAATGGACATATATGAAGAGAGCCAAGAAACCAAATTAAAGCCACTGAGATAAGACTCTGCTCAAATCACCTCTTCACGTTTTCCAGCCACACTGGAATCCCCTTATTTCAATTTCCTCTTTTTCTCAGGGCCCCACAGTTAAATCCTTAACTGATTTCTCATTGTCTTAAACATGGTAGTTCTCAGAGCTCTTCGAGGTTAGGCAGTAGGTCCTGAAGTTGTGTATTGTTCAGGACACAGCATCAGAATCTGTGGCATCAGAAAGTGTGTACCTTTCATTTTAGAGAACTGTGAAACGAAATTGTATATGTCTCCTCTTACTTAGCCCTGAGTAGAAGCCAGCTACAGGCATGGGGTACTTCAGTTTTCAAAGGAAGCAATCACCTTGGGCTAAATCACTTCATGTATTCAGGTACTGTGCTTTTTAAATAACCCTTCTGGGTGCTGATAAGAATGGTGAAGGTTGAAGAATCATATAATTGACTAACTAGGCTGAAGAGGTCTTAGATAAAATGAAATTTGTCTCCTCACCAATTAGAGACTTTTTCCTGTGGTGTTTTCCTGACATCCAATGCAAAGAAGTAAAGATTCTTAAGGTCAAATTGTTTTATTATTAAAAAAAAATTGTTTTATTAAAGCCACAAGGCCTGTCTTAAGTGGAGAATGTAGACCCATAACCCCAAGGCTTGTCTTAAATCCAAAAGCTTATAGAACATATTGTATTTATTTGGAATAATATATATTTACTAGAGGCCCGGTGCACAAAATTCATGCACTCGGCGGCGGGGTGGGTGGGGTGTCCCTCAGCTTGACCTGCTCCTTCTCGCAGTCTGAGAGCCCTCGGGGGATGTCCAACTGATGGCTTAGGCCCACTCCCAAGCCGGCAGTCAGACATCCTTAGTGCTGTTGCAGAGGCGGGATAGGCTCCCTCCACTGTAGCTGTGCTCGTCAGCCATGAGCCTGGCTTCTGGCACACTGACCACCAGGGGGCAGCTCTTGTGTTAAACATCTGCCCCCTGGTGGTCAGTGCGCATCATAGCGACCAGTCATTATGTCCTTCGGTCCATTTGCATATTAGCCTTTTATTATATAGGATTGTAAGGAATAGTATACTTTTATGAAACATAGATGCCACATTACACAGCTGTAAATGACCTACCTCTTTAGTTTTTTTCTCTTTTTCTTCTTTGTTCTAATATATAACCATATTCCATAAAACCCTGGGAGGAGAGAAACCAGTGCTTGCTTTCGCCCCTGCAGCTGCTGATATTAGAATAAAGATGCCCCTGGCAGTTTCTGGCTCAAGTCCAACTCA
Source organism: Myotis brandtii (assembly GCF_000412655.1). Taxonomy (NCBI): domain Eukaryota; kingdom Metazoa; phylum Chordata; class Mammalia; order Chiroptera; family Vespertilionidae; genus Myotis; species Myotis brandtii. Next base: position 8,853,196 of record NW_005358650.1, read on the forward strand.
AAGCTTTGTTTCTTCCAAATCCTCGTGCCAGGCACCTGGCAGGTGTTCAAGTTATACCTGTTGATTGACTGAATTGAAAATGACCAACTTTCTTTAATGAGGAACCCAGAGACCTGTAGGCGTTTCCCTCTGGTATTTTCCATGAGAATTTGCCTGCCCTGCGTTTGGTGTAATCTTCTCTACTGGACACAGACTCTGAGGCAGGTGGTGAAGACACAGTTTCTTGCCCCCAAATGTATATTGGAGAAGAGTCCATGGTTCTAATTAAACTCCCTGTTCTGTGTTTAAATTAAAGCAAATTAAATGCAGGTGGTAAAAAGCTTTGACGGGTTATACTATATAGGCCATTTTCCTCTTAAACCAGAACATTTAGCCAATCATCTTATGAAAAAGAATGCCATTGAAATAGAGGCTGCCACCATTCTGCACTCTGGGTTCTTGTTTGTTTCCCTCTTTGGTGACATTTGGAGCAGCCCAGAGTTGCTGCCGACAGCAGGCTCCTTCAGGGCAGCAGGGTATTGTCTGACTTGTTTTGTCCAAATGCTCTTCTATTCCCGGGAAGACTGACAGCAAATAGACTTCTGTCTGAATAACAAGTAGAGGCGGGTGACAGGCTGACATTCTTCAAATTTCTACAGTAACCAGTCAATCCGCTGTACCTTCAGGCCTGCTCAACCTATAGTAAAACATTTAGAAGCCCCGACTCCTGTCCAAATGGAGCAGAAAAGCTTAATTTCAGGACTGGCAGGCAGTTTAAAAATCTCTCCAAAGAAGCACTTTTGTGAATTAAGTGTGTGTACAATGGCAGCTGATGTCCATTACTGAAATGGAAATGTGAATAAATCAATTTGTTTCTGTTTAGAAAACACTTTCTCTTTAGATTTTTATAATGAAGCCTGAGGAATAAGAAGTCCTTTCTCTCCCCGCCCGCGCCTCCCCCCCACCCCCCCAGGAGCTAGATGTGTTAGAATGTTAGGTTGTAAACCTAAGAGAGAGAGAATTCATTGATTTGGATGGATTAAATAGATTTTATTTGAAATTAATAAGATTTAGATTACTTGAGATTTTTTATTTATATGTATGTATAAGATGTCATATGGACACCAGGTGAAGAGAGTGCGCCACTGGTTTAGGGGAGAAGGAGCCACCGGTGATGAATGTCACCTGCTTTATACTGTGAGTTGGGAAGACTAACCATCGGAAGGGAAGTGGCTCGCCTGTGCCTCTTTTATTTCCTGATGCTCCTTGTGAATGCTGGGTGGAGAGACTGCAGTAAGAAAGCTCTGAGAGCCAGGCTCTTGGCAGGTTGATGAATAAATGAAGGAACCCCAGGGAATACCTTGCACAGGAAAGAAAGAGGAAATCACTGTTAAAACCACCCAGCAGAACTTCTTTAAGTAATATATATATAAATTAGTTTTTGTAAAAAGGATCCATTTAAACTACAGGAGAGAGAAAGCAAGAAGTAAAAATATCTTTAAAAGTCTCATTACCTAGATCAGTGGTTCTCAACCTTCTGGCCTTTTAAATACAGTTCCTCATGTTGTGACCCAACCATAAAATTATTTTCGTTGCTACTTCATAACTGTAATGTTGCTACTGTTATGAATCGTAATTTAAATATCTGATATGCAGGATGGTCTTAGGCGACCCCTGTGAAAGGGTCGTTCGACCGCCAAAGGGGTCGCGACCCACAGGTTGAGAACCACTGACCTAGATGAAAGCACTGTTTGCCATTTTTACTTTTAAAAAAAACTTCTCACTTAAGGATATGTTTATTGATTTTAGAGAGGGAGAGAGAGAGAGAAACAGACAGAGAGAGAGAGAGAGAGAGAGAGACAGATCCTAAGGAGAGAGAAACATCTATTGGTTGCCTCTGAAACATGCCCCAACCAGGGATTGAATCTGCAACTTACATATGTGCCCTGACCAGGAATTGAATCCGAAACCTTTTGGTGTAAGGATGACACCCCAACCAACTGAGCCACTCAGTCAGGGCACTGTTTGCCATTTTTAAAGACAGGAGATATTACAGCAGGTCTATATGTTGGGATTGATTCAGAAGAGAGGGAGAAATTGATGATGTAAGAGTGAGAGAGGGGCAATCTTTGGAGCTTTGCCTTTGAGCAGGCGAGGCAAGGGGGTAGAGTGTACTATGGGGGAGTTTGCTGTAGGTAGGAGACAGCAGGTGTACTAGTCCAGCGCAGGGCAGGCTTCTCTCCTAGGCAGTGCCCCTCTGGCTGGTGATTCTAAAACTGGAGCTCCATCCATGGTGTGGCTCTGCAGGTGAGACAGAGAGTGTGAGCCAAAATCTCAAGGGAGATTTTAGGGGCCAGGCGTGGAAGGGGCTTGTATTACTTTCACGACATTCCTCCTAAACATCACACAACTATTCATGCTCTAACCCTTTGACAAGGAAGGCTGGAAAATAGAGTCTCCTGTTTAAAAAAGGAAGAAAGGACTAATGAGCTAGTCAGTTTTTGCTGTAGGAAGGAAGGCAGGACATATGTATGCAAATGATCTCTTGTTAGATGCTGTTGTGGAAACGTGTGGATGTTCTCTGAATTTCTCAGTTAAATAGGAAGTCAGGAAGTGGGGAGGCAGGAAAATTAAAGGTTGGAGGAAAGAGGGAATGGTGTGAAATGGTCAGGTAGAAGTGGGTGACTAGTAAATGCTCGGGGAAGTGTAGTAGAATACCTTCCAGGGAGCTGTAGTCAAGTGCTGGGGTTGTCTGTGGGTGCTGTTGGTCAGTGGGGTCAGAAGTGGGGAGACGAGTTGGAAGCTGAAGCCCACCAGGCCCCTATACATCTGTCTGTCATTCTCTGTGACAGCCATGGCCTTTGGGAAGTATTGGCCACTGCTTCATTTCTGCCTTCTAAACATCACACAATTCCTCTTTTGGTTAACTCTAACCAGAATCCTCAGTGGGAAAGAAATTCTAGAAAATGTAGTTTCTAGCTTTAGTCAAGGTAACAACAAAAATCAATCCAGTGTACTGGCTTTATTTTTCACCAAAGCACCTATCCATCACTATCTGACATATTATATATGAACCGCCTTTGTTTTCTTGTTATCACAAAATTTAACTCCATGAAGATATTGGTTTGCTATTATCATCTGTACTTACAACAATGTCTGGCATTGAAAGTATTTGTTGAGTGAATGGATAAGTTTTTTGGACATCTTCCCAGATCTTTTTCTATATACGTATAAGACAACAACACAGATATAGAAATAAAATTTTATAAAAATGGGATCATACTCTACACTTATAGCTCTGGGACCTCCCCCCCCCCCCACACACACACACTTATCTCAAAGTCATAAACTTATTTCAGTAACAATAACTACTGGTCAATATCACATTTTAAAATTGTTATAAAGAATTTCTTCATGTCTATCACAACCTAATTAAGAATTACATTGATGTGATTAATTGGTTCCTGATTGGTAGACATTGTGCTGGCCTGGCTCAAAGTTGATAAGGCAGTCTTGATGGAACCCACAGAATGGTCTTGGCTGGATTCTTTGAAATAAAACCAATACAATATGACTTTTTCAATATAGCCTGAGTCATAAATGTATGCAAATATAGTTTGGCATGTTCCCCAGCCATAGAGTGCTCTTCAAGGGGTTCCTGTGAGCTAGAGGGCAGGGTGAGTAGGATATGGCACATTTTCACCAGAAGTTTTCTGTCAAATACCAGACTAGGCAGAGACAACTTGTACTTACTGAGCAATTTGGTCTCAGGCCCATGAAACTTAAAACCTGGTATGCCCAGATTCACAAGTTCTCAGATGCCTATGTACTGTATTCTTACAAATGTTCTCCATTCCTCCACTAATCAGATATGGGAAGAATAGGACAATGAAAGATGATGTTTACAGTATAAGTGTTTTGGAACCCAATCATACACAGTCCCCTACTGGGGCTTAAGGCTGAGGTTTAAGTTGGGAAAGTGATAATATAGGGAAGCTCCATGAGGAAATATGCAAAACACTCTGAATTCAGGCCCAGGAAAGTGCAGAATCTCCTTGTTACTGATGAAAATATCATGGACATGCCTCAAAATCAAGAATTTACCATCTTTGCAGCATATCTGAACCAATTAAATTAAGTCTCTGGGAAGGGAGCCAAGACACTGACCTTTGAGAAATCTGAAGAAAGTGAGCATGAAATTTGCCACAAGTGGATGCATTTCTCCAATTTCCATCTGTGCTTTGAATTAGAGAGTCTGAGGCCTGTGACCGTGTGAGGCATGGGAGAGCTGTTTGAGTAAACTGTCAGGTGGTGTCAGTGGCAGCTGCGGCAGCAACCTGGTCAGAGAGTCTGCTTATGGGCCATCAGTGGGGACCTGCTGTCATCCACGGCTGGCAGAGTGTGAGCCTGGTCAGCTGAGTTGTGGAGGACAGATCCCCACAGGGTGGCGTGCTCTTGGGCTCATGACTGTGGCCACCATTCCCCTGGATTTCGCTGGTTCAGTCCCTGCCTGCGTGCTCCTTAGCTCTGTGCTTTCTGCTGTCATAGATGGCTGCTGGGGCTTCAATTTGCAAACATTTCTAGCAAATAATACAGTATGTGTAAAGTGCTCACTCCCCAGGGGAAGCCACTGGGGACCTTGTGAAGATCATCTTGTAATGAATTTACAGAAATATTAGTATTGTTATGTTCCTCATGTGATTGTCCTGTGGTTTCTTTTTGTTTTGTTTTCCCTAAGTGAGAAAAGTATATTATAGTAAATATATATTGTATGATCCCATTTTTAAAAAAGCTAAGATTACCAAGCTTAAAAAAATTACTAAATATTTGGTATTTTCATGGAGAAAGGCCTGGAATGAAACACGTGTTATTAATTTTGGTGTCCTGAGATAGGTGGGGGGAGCAAGGATGAAACGAGAGGGATAATTAATTAATTTTTTTGAATTGTGTTAATAATCACCAAGAGCACATGAACTTTGTAATGTTAGAAAAGGGATTTTGAAAAAAATTAAAATATATCATCAGAGATTGTTCAATCCCTTTGTGCTTAGTATAAAACTCAGGCAGAAGGAGGGCTTCTTACAGAAAAAGATGATGGAATCTTGCTATTGACGTCACTACAAAACTAGCAGTGTTCATTCATTCATTCAACAAATGTTAACTGAGCCACGGCCATGTCCCAGGTACTGTCCTGGCATTGTTCTAGGTGCTGGTGCAACAGCTAATGATGCCTTTATTGCCTTCTCTTGAGGAAGAGGCAGGTTCTAAACAACTGATATATGGGTCTGGTAGTGAGAAGTGGTGATGGAGAAAGCTGAGCAGAGGTAGAAATAGGGATGTGGATGATGGTCAGGGCAGACCTCCCTGAGGAGGCAACACTTCAGTAGAGATTTAAATCAAGCAAAGGAACAAGCCTTGGAAAATGGGGAATAAGGTTCCAGACAAAGAGAACAATATGTTCAAAGAATAGCAAGAAGGCTGAGTGGCTCAGGAAAAGTAAAGGAGGGAGAAGAGGTCAGGGAGCTAGTCATAGCCCAGATGATACAGGTCTTATTGGTTGATGGTAAGGAGTTGTGATTTTCTTCTGAATGTGATGGGGATCAGTCATTAGAGGCTTGCGAGTAGGCAACATGATCTGATATACACATAAAAAGGCTCACTTTAGATGCAGGGTGAAAAGACTATTAGGGGACAAATGTGGAAGTCAGTGGCCAAATTGGAGACTGTTTTATTAGTCTGGACAGAAGACTAGGAGAATGTTGACCTCTTTAACTTGCTAGCGGATACTCACTGTTTCTTTGGTGCCTATCCTTTGTTGTTCATGGGTACGAGGAAGACAAATCCAAAGGGAAGCCCTTATGAGGTCATAGGTGGGGATTGATTGAAGGCAGTGCACCCGAAATACATTACCTACGTGTCTGAACCACTTGATCGTGTAATTTATTTTTGCATCTGGGCCTTCTCAAACCCAGTCTGAAAGGTAGCACTTCTATAATATCATGGAACGCTTCTAACCTTATGACTTGGTATCTTATCTAATAAAAGAGAAACATGTAACTTGACCATACCTTCGCTACACTCACAAGCCACAGCCACCAGCCAATCAGAGCGACTATATGCAAATTAACCCAACCAAGATGGCGGCTGGCAGCCACAGAGCTAGAGCAAGCAGAAGGCTTGGTTGCCCCGGTGATGGAGGAAGCCAAGCTTCCCGCCTGCCCTGGCCGGCTGTGGGCTCCGCTAATGGCAACAAAGTTTCAATTATAGAAGATAAATAAATCCCAGATACCTGCCTCCAGCCAGCCTCCACTGGGAGCTTAGGTGGCTGGGGACTGTGGCCAGCTTGCAAACAGCCATCAGCCCCTCACCCATACTGGCCAGGCACCCCAGTGGGGACCTCCACCCTTAAGGGGCTGTGGCCACCCTGCAAACAGCCATCAGCCCCTCACCCAGGCTGGCCAGGCACCCCAGCGGGACCCCCACCCTGATCCGGGACACCCTTCAGGGCAAACCAGCCGGCCCCCACCCATGCACCAGGCCCCTATCCTATATAATAAAAGGGTAATATGCAAATTGACCCTAACAGCAGAACGACTGGGAATGACTGGTCACTATGACACACACTGACCACCAAGGGGCAGACGCTCAATGCAGGAGCTGCCCCCTGGTGGTCAGTGTGCTCCCACATGGGGGAGCTCTGCTCAGCCACAAGCCAGGCTGACGGCTGCCAGTACAGCGGTGGTGGCGGGAGCCTCTCCTGCCTCCTCAGCAGCGCTAAGGATGTCCGACTGCAGCTTAGGCCTGTTCCCCGCTGGCAAGTGGACATCCCCCAAGGGCTCCTGGGCTGCCAGAGGGATGTCTGACTGCCAGCTTAGTCCCAATCCCGCAAGGAGCAGGCCTAAGCCAGCAGGTGGACATCCCCCGAGGGGTCCCAGACTGCGAGAGGGCACAGGCTGGGCTAAGGAACCCCCTGGAGTGCACAAATTTTTGTGCACCAGGCCTCTAGTATCATATAATAAGAAGCTCTTAATGGGAAATTCAAGTTGAATAGTGGTGTCTGATGCTCAAAAACTCTCTGAGCATAACCATATGAAGTTAAGCCTCTTAAAAAACTTCCCACTTTCCCACACATTATTTACTAGGTTTATTAGATATTTTAATATTTTGCTACTCTGATGAAGGTAAATGGCATTTTATTTTACCACTTTCATCCATTTTAACTGCTGGATGGAATTTTCAATGAATAGACTTTCTCTGATTATTAGTGATGTTAATCACTGTTTTATACATTCATTGGCCATTTGGATGTTGTCTTATATGATTTCCAAGTTCTTATAAATTATACATTTTATTGTTTGTCTTTTTTTCATAAATTTGTATTTGGTATATGTATTGTTAATGTCTTCTTGCAATCTATGACTGCCTTTTTATGTTTTGCTATGTGGATTACCAACATTTTTAGCATGATTTATTGAGTAGTATATTTTTTTCACTACTTAATTTGTAATACCTGCTCTATCATCTATTAGCACCCATATGTATCGGGGCTCCCCGAGCCAATATTGCATTGCTTAAATTATTATAGTCTTAGAGTAAGTCAGTATCTATAAAAGAGCTCTCATTAATTTTTTTCCTTTAAAATAGCTTTGGTCACTCTTGGCTTACTGAGTGAGTTATAGATTAACTTGACAAGTTCCTTAAAAAGCTGTATTGAGACTTTGGTTGAAATTATATTGAATGTTAATATATTAATGTTAATATAGTATTTTCTAATGTTAGATGACCCTTAATTCCTAGGACAATCCTTATTTCACCATGTTCTATTACTGTTTTTCTATATTGCTATAATGTTTGCTAATATTTTATGTAGGATTTTTACTTCCGTATTCACCAGTAAATTGACTTGGATTCTTAACAAGAGGATAAGTGATTAAAACTAATGTTTTGTGAATGATGAGTAGAGATAAGGTGTGAAGTAATGGTTACCAACAGTATAACTCCAGGAAAACGCATAGTAAATATATGCATTCTTCTAGAATAAATAAATCAGGCAAAATCCTTAGATAGGTCCGAAGATTATGATACCGAAAGGCAAACTCCATGCAAAAGCAAAGATATAAGGGAACATTCCCTGTTACTGCTGTGGAAACAACTGCAGCAAAGCAAACATGACATAAAACTGTTCAGCAGAAACATTGCCTAAGGCAATTAGGAGCTAATTGTTTATGGAGGAGGAAATAGGCTAATTAAAAAGAGATTGAGGTTGGTATTAAAAGAAAGCGACGGATATTATAAAGAAAATGTTGAGGACCCAAAAGTGGTCCAAGGGATTTTGTTTGTTTGTTTTTGGATACTATGCAAATACCAAAAAGGTTCTGGTCAGAGAGAAACCGTTGAAACAAGCATTTCTTCCCTTTAGCCTGTACCTCTGGGGCTCAGGGATGTGAAAGAGCTACAGAATGGGCGCGTCTGAGTGTCCTTTCCAGATGTCAGGGCTGTAGATGTTGTCAGGGAAGTTCCCGGACTGCCATTTCTCTGACAGACAATGATGGTTCAGAGCGTGTTGCTATGCAGCTGCCTTTTCCTGAATGTGGTCAGACACCATTTGCTCATAGCAGCTTGGTTAAGTGGTTGACAGGTGCCCGGGCAGCTGACACAGGTGCAGGAGAGTGGAAGGGACGTGGAGGGTAAAAGGCAGCCAGCACTTTTAAATGAATCGATATCATTCTCTCTAGTTCTTAGGAAAGCCTCTGAATGAGTCCCAGGGTGATCTGCTCATAATTGTGTGCAGACACTGCCTCACTCACATATGCGTGCTGTGCTATAGCGGAGCACTGGACTGAGAAGAGAGGGCCAGGAATTCCAGGCCTGCTGTCCTGTGTCAGGCTCTGCCAGGGACTCCTGGAAAGACCCAGACAAATCACTTGACCTCCGGGGCTTGCTTCTCTCTGTTTTATCTAGAGATCATGGACTATGCCAAGTGCGGTCCCTTAGCCCAGCGATTTTCAACCTTTTCCATCTCATGGCACACATGAACTAATTATACTAAAATTTTTCAGCACACCAAAAAAATGTATATTTTGCCACTCTGACAAAAAAAGGTATAATTTTGATTCATTCACACCCAGTGGCTAATGTTGTGTTGGCTGTTGTCACTTTTTTATTTGACAATCTAAGGGAAAAAGGTCAGTGCTCCTGACTAAAGAGTCAAGTATTGCATGTTTTAAAAATTCTTGTGACACACCAGTTGAAAATTGCTGCCTTAGCCTTACACAACTGTTGAAAAATAACAGGCTATAACAATGACACAGAAACTTGAGATTTTTATCTTTTAAAAATGTGTTTAATCTTGTTTTAGCCCCACAAGGCTTTGTTCACATGAGATTTTTTTTTTTCAGAATTCAAAGGCAAAACACACACAGGAGCTGCCATTTGGGTTGAAGTGGGCTGACTGCAAGGAGCCCACTCCTCGCCCCCTCCTCACTCACACCTCAGCACATGCCAAGGGGCCTCTGAGCAGGTGAGATTTAGGGCAATTTGTAAGCCACTCTTTTACAGATGAGAGCCCCTAATCTGAGAAGGAGTAATTAATTGGCTTGCAGGCACTAAATGGAAAGCTGTGATGAAAACCTAGGGCTCTTGATTCTTAGTCTAGTGTTTACTGTTAGACACCAGGTGATTCCTTTCTAAAAAAAATATGTGTTTATTGATTTCAAAGAGAGAAAGGAAAAGGGAGAGAGTTAGAAACATCAATGATGAGAGAGAAACATTGATCGGCTGCCTCCTGCACACCCCCTCCTGGGGACTGAGCCCACAACTCAGGCATGTGCCCTGACTGGGAATCAAACAGAGACCTTCTGGTTCATGGTTCGGCACTCAACCACTGAGCAGCACTGGCCGGGTCACCAGGTGACTCCTTTAATAAAGATTGGCAGAGTCCAGAAAGCACAATCTGATTCGTTGAAATTAGCCTGGGACTTATGTTCCCATAATATGTTTTCTAACTAATCTGAAAACCCTCCAGCAACAATTAGAAATGCTAGGTAGAATATCACAAATATATTTTTTAGGAGGTGGGGTTATTAAAGGACAAATATTGTTTTAAATGCAAAGTTGAACTCACAAGAAAAAGTGAGTGCGTTGTTTGCTGGGGCTGCCATGACAAACTACCACAGACTGGGTGGCTTAAGCAACAGAAAGTTATTTCCTCACAGTTCTGGCAGGCTGGAAGTCCAAGGTCAAGGTGTTGGAAAGATTAGTTCCTTCTGAGGCCTCTCTCCTTGGCTCTTGGGTGGCGGCCTTTTCACTGTGTCCTCACAAGGTCTTTTGTCTGTACTATCTGTATCCAAATTTCCTTTTTGTAAGGACACCAACCATACTGAATTAGGGCCCACCCCAATGACCTCATTTTAATGTAATTACCTATTTAAAGACCCTAACTATAATCACATTCTGAGGATAAGAGATTAGGACTTCAATATGAATTTGGGGTGCAGGGATGGGGGTAACAAAATTCAGCCCGTAGGGGTGATTTCCTAGTTTTTAAAACTAAAGAGAGATGATGTGGGAGCCCTGTTTAGAGTGTGCCTGATGTGGAAGGCCACTCTGAGCGCAGGAATCCTAGTCAGGGTGTTCAAGGCTAATTTGCTATACGCAGGTGCAAAAGCAAGGACACAGCAAGCGATACACTGCGCAAGCATGCCTTTCTGCATTTGGCTCAAAGCCTTTTTTGTCTGAGCTTGTTTGGAGCTTGTATGTAAGTTGCCACTAACCAACCTGTGGCTGGCTGCTTTGTTTGTAATAAAGCATGTCCCATTTGCCTGCTTATACTCGAGTGTTGATTCAGTTTCCTGCACCCAATAGGGTCAAGTCCCTGGCCGGGGAGCTTGCCCCTAACAGATGGAAACAACAATTGTTAGTGTTTGAGCTGATGTGGCCGATGCCATCAGTGGAGGGGAGGGAACTTTGATGCTCATCAGAGACAAGAGATGAAGTTTTGAACCTAAGCAAGACACAATGTTAGGACCAAGGTCTTTGAAAGCCTGTACCTTCAGGGCAAAGGTAGACTTGGGATAATGTACTGACTTATGCAGGGTAGTCAGACAGTGACCTTGCTCTAAAGGAGCTTGCAGCCTGCACAGTAGAGATTGGACAAGCCCACAATAGCCATGTTACAATATAGACAGGAGCCCATGGGAGGCTGAGAAGGAACACAACAGGAATCCAAAGGAAGCGGCTGACTCAGCTTTGTATTTCTCAGTAGTATCTAGGGGGAAAAATAATTTTTAAATTTTTTTGCTGAGTAAAACAAAATGGCATAAACTTTGAAAACCAGTTTAAGATTCTTAGTAAGCATTTTTTCCCCCTGGATGAATAAAAATTGCCAAAAGCATTTACAAGGTAGTTTTCTTAAATCTGGAAAAATACGAGGACAGAAGAGAAAAGGAAAAAGAAATAGGAAAAAGTAGGAGAAATGGAGATGGAATGGTGGGGAATGGTAATAGAGATAACAGCTATTGGTTCCAGTTTTAAAAGCAACAAAGATAACAGAAAATAGTACGTGCTTTTTTCCTTTCTGAAGGAAATACTGCTCTCAGAATTGCCAATGTCCTGTGAGCAGTGGGCGGAAGCTTTCATCTCCTGCAGTAAGTCTAACGGGGGACTTACTAGGAAGAGATGGGACTACATAGCCTTGGAGAAAAGGCTGTGATATTTGGAAACTGGAAACTGCAGGCGTTAACAATTGATCTACAATAGCCATTGCTACTTTTTTTTCCCATTCAACTAACAAATATCAGCTGAAATATAGCTAATTTTGTTCTTGATCCTTTATATTTCAAGTAAGAATTTTAAGTATAGTGCTAAAGAGGGAATGAAGTGTTGAGCCTTTATCTCCCCACCAGAGGTTCTGTGAGAAATGGGAAGAGGACAAGTTGTCTCAGGAAGAATCATCTATACCCTTGGAATTTGGATTGACATCATTAAACTCACAGGTATGTCTGTTGTGTATATCTAAATTCCTTCTCTGTATCTAACTACCTATTAGTATACAGTTGACCCTTGAACAATGCAGAGGTTAGGGTCACTGATTGCCGCACAGTCAAAAATTGCATATAACTTGCAACCCTCCAAAACCTTAACTACTAATAGCCTACTGTTGACCGGAAGCCTTACCAATAACATCAATGGTTGATTGACACATATATTATGTTATATGGATTATATACTGCATTTTTACAATAAAGTAAGCTACAGAAAATGTTATTAAGAAAATCACAAGGAAAAGAGAATACATTTACAGTATTTATGGAAAAAAATCCACATATAAGTCAGCCCACGTAGTTCAAACCCACGTTGTTTAAGAGCCAACTGTGCTTTCTATATAGATAGATAGATTTGGGGAGTTCCCAAGGCTTATTGATTTTGAATCGCATAATATCCAAGTTGGTGCTATAAATTGCCTTTCCTCATTTTTACATGAAAAGTTTCCATTTCATAGAGCTTGCATTTCACACACTCCTCTGTACAAAAGCTGCTTTGCTAGTGATATTCAGAGCCTTTGGAAGATGCCCAATCTTTATAGTAGCTTCAGTGATGGCTCATTGAGCTTTAACTATTTATTTTGTTGAATTCTGTCTTGATTCCACATTGAAAAAATATCCTGTTGTGGTTGAGGTCTTTGCTGATAGCAGCAGCATCATTATGGCATGGCCTTATTACTTCTGTTACAAGGTCTATACAGTGTAGTTGGTTTGAAAGAGGTTTGGGGTGGATTTCCATGTACCTACCTGTAAAAACCCATTGTAACCTATAAATACAAGTAAGACAACATCAGGGCAGATTACTAATAGCATAGGCTCTGGAGCTTGTGCAGTTTGGGATGCCATTTTTAAGAGAAAGTGTACACAAATATCTTAATTTTGTAATCTGCAATAGCATATGATCATGTGAACATATTGTTAAGGACCTTCTTCCTCAGAGAGGACTGTGGATGTGAGAGTTTATGCTTCATTAGCATCACAGTGAATTTGCCTCTGGTTAGCACTTGTCTTTTCCTATTTCTTTCCCTCTCACTTAACTCCAAGTCCTTGGGGGCAGAGGCCATGCTTTTTAATCTGTGTATATTTAAGATTTTTAAAAAATGCTTATTAAACTGAACTGACCTGAAAGTGCATTAGGAACAGGCAGCCTTAATATTCTCACACTTTGTCCTGCAAAAACTAGGTCAAAAGATCTTAGGAATGTGAAGGATTCTTCACTCATTAGCCTTATGCTTTTACTTCTCTTGACAAGTTAGGGCATGATCTTTTTCTGTGAGGTTTCATGGTTAAAAATTTATCAGTGATTATTGTCACAGCAGTAATTAATAACAATGTAGAAGTTACGTTGTAAGATTGCTTGCAGAGTAATTGTTTTACATATAAGAAATAACTGTCTTTGGACTCATAATTGACCTATACTGATGAAAGTATTAGGAGGAGCAGAAAAGAAAGGAAAGATGGATGTAATCTGCAAAGAGCTGGGGTTTGCTTGTGTATGGTCATCTCTAGCTAAAGCCTGAAAACCTAGTGGATTTGTGGAGACTAGAGCAACTGACTCAGGTCAAAGCAGGTGTGCAGATACGCTGCAAGTAAAGGGTTTTACATCTCAATAGTTTTGATAAGTTGATCTCATGTTCTACACTTTTTATATTTTGATTCAAGGAAGGATAATGTAGATAAAAAGTCTGCAAGATAAAATGATGTTTCACTTTAGAAAAATATCTAACTGGCTATATTCTAAGATTAAAAGTGCTCTAAGCTCACCAGATACCTTTGCTCATTGATCAACAAGTTATTGAGGGAAGAAGGTATGAGGCAAATCAGTGTACTAATCAAAATGCTAGGAGGGTTTGTGGTATGCAGATGTGTGTATATAAATAAAATTTTATAGTGATTAACACATCTTTTGAAAAGTGGAAGTTTTTGTCCTGTGATACTTTGTCTTAGTCTTATATTTATAGTATTCCTTTTTAAATTGGCACATTTTCTCTGGTTTTGTTCTTTCTTCCTCATACCCTGAATTCATGTCCTGTGATACTTTGACTTAGTCTTATATTTATATTATTAAATTGGCACATTTTCTCTGGTTTTGTTCTTTCTTCCTCATACCCTGAATTCTTTGATCTGGTTCAATTATCTGAGCACCCATAGATGAGATGGAGGTGATTTTTCAAAGCCTAGCTTGATTGGGGGATATAAGGGAGGGAAAATATTTTTCCTCTCCCCTCTCATCATGTTCAGTGATTGGGGCCTGCTAATTGAACTGACAGAAGAAAGATTAACAGAAGAAAAAGCATACACATATTTTTGATGTTTATTTGCATGGAGACCTTCATAGATAAGATGTGAAAAGACCCCAAAGAGATGGTTATAGATTAAGAGTCTTTTATATGATTCTAACAAATGGCAATACATTTGTGGAAAAGTGACAAGAAAAAGTAAAAGGAGTCTGAGCTTCTGGGGGAAGGTAAATATATTGGGAAAACTAATGAAAGATAATGGGGATTTTAGTAAGGTAATGACTTCCTGTGATGTAAAGGAAGGAGCCCCGCCTGGGAATCAAGAGACTTGTGTGCTGGCCATGGTTCTTCCTACAGCCATGTTGAATGGAAAGTCACTTTACTTGGGGTGCGTGTGTGTATGGGTGTGGGGTGGGGGGAGGGAGGTCAGAATAGATTATCATATTTGAAAGCATATTCCATGGAACACTATTCCTGGATAGAACCTTCAAAGAATGGTTCCTTGGACAACTCACCAAGCAACCTTCCTTTCTTGGAGATTCACAAAGCACATCAGCATTGAGAATTGCCCCAGTAAGGAAATCTTCCAAATGTGGTTTTACCCAGCATTGCCAAATATTATCGACCATTAAAACACTCTGTTTTTATTTTTTAAATTTTAAAATAGTGATGTTTAAGTACTCCTGACAATACAAAATACATTGGAAAAATCTAAGCTTGATGGTTTCTAAGACACCTTGCTGGTCTTACCCTGTATAATTCAAAAATTTAATTTACTTTAGAAAATAATTCATTTGTACATACTAATAGTGTGTTGAGTGCTCTACAGATGGGGTCAAATAAAGTGCATTTGTTTTTTATTAAAGACTTTGTGATATTAACACAGAAAATAAATAATACAATTGTTGGTATACTATAACAAAGATATGGTAATATAGGCAGAAAAATAAATTCACTAATCGGCAATATATTTGCAATATGTGTGCAATTAGCACACAATGGGCAGTTCTAGGAAAAGAATTGTGAGAGAGTTCTAGTTGGGAGGTGGGTGGGATATTAGTGGAAATATACAGTCATATGGGAGAAGCTAATGAGTGAGGAAAATGGGCAGGGGGAATTAGGGAGCATCTTAAAGAATCCACATTAGGTTTTGATATTGAAAAGGATGGCAATACAGCCTTTGAAGTGGGAAGTCAAGGCAGTGCAGTGGGCAAGAAGCATATGAATCTGATTGAAGATGTGTAGTGCTGAAAGAGGGAGCTCTGAGATGGTGCAGTATTTCACTCAGGACTGCCCTGTCCTGAGCTAGGATCTTCACTGTGGTTCCAGAGGTGGAGATAGATACAAAGAGAACACTGGGACAGATTACATGTGAGCAAACATGGGCCAGGAAGAGGGAGTGAGAGATGAGCAGGAGTGATTGATTGGGATTGGTCCAAAAGCTGAGTTCCTTGATGCCAGCCAAGGGCCAACTTAGCAATCATGCCCATCTGAAGAGAGCAACCTTGCACCTACTAGGTTAGCTCTTTTCTCCAGAGGAAGTATATGAAGCTATTCTCAATAAGGTATCTGAGAGGAGAAAGTTAATAGGGTAAAACTAAAATGGCTCAAAGGGATTAAAATAACACAGAGAAAGCAGTTTTCTATTAGAATTTAATGGAATGGCTTATGCTATTTGGCTGATTTTTGAAATTAGCAGCCCTATGCACTTATGGAAATTTTTCACATACCTTTCTGGTAAAAGTCATGCATAAAAAGAAAAAAAATAGTAAAGGTTACTGAATATATGAAAATGTTGATTTCTTAGAGGTGTACTGGTTTTTAGAAGCATTTTTTTAAGGGGGTGATTTGACTAGTACAGAGAAGTTTAGAACTGGTTATCTACCAAAATCAAATTAGTGGCTTTTCTATTTTCTCAATTGCTTTTCCCAGGCAAAAATAATTATCAGTTGCTTTCTTCTTTCTAGCCATTTCCCTCTCGTTTGAACACACAGGCCCTGTTATTTTTTCACGTCTGCTTCCTACTAGATGTAAATTCTCTCAGGGTACCTGCATTTATTAACATAACAACACAAACATTATTCAGTTTTAAATTTCTTATAAGCCAATAGAATATTTAACATCTGACAGAATTTTCTGCATGGGCAGGAATAGTTGCTATTACTAAATCTATTAAAGATGTTTTTCTTAATATTTAATCATGATTTAAATGCTAATACATTGAACCTCACAAACTTTATATGTCATATTTACTTAAACCTTGAATGATGATCACAAAGTTCATCAAAATTTGCCTAAATATTTCAATTACAGTACAAGTCCCGGAGGTCAGTTTCTCTTAAATGTTTTATTCACCTTTAAAATGCATGTAATTATGGCAATAAATTAAAAGCTATAATTAAACCCATCTTAACAACAGTTCTAAAATATAAACACTATCAGCATGATTACTTTGTTATTTGTACATCTATTTCTATGGCCACATTAGTTATAGGTATCTATATTACACCTGCCCTTAAGAGAGGCAATACACTCTACAAGAGCTGAAGTTGCACTTCCTGGGTTGATGCTTGTTGGGACACAGGGCCTCATGTATGTGAGCCTTGCAAAGCCATACTGTTCCTTGCAAGCTGGTGCTACCCTCTCTTTCTCCCATGTTCATCATGCCTTAGCTCCAGGGTGTTCCTCCTTAGTTCACAATGTACTTCTTTATGCCTTATTAGTGTTAGACTTTTCATTGTTCTCTGTTTACGGTTGCCGGTGCTAGTAATTCCGTTTCTGCATATCATCGGCTTCACTCTTAAAGGACTTCTTAGCATGGAGAGATGTCTAAAGTCTCAGGTTATGCCCCAGGTCGGTGGTAAGTCTCATCTCAGAGACAGACCTTACTCATTCTTCTAACTGCGGGACCTCCAAGGACAAAAACTGTGAAAAAGTTTCACCAGCTGTTTTCCTCCCGATGAAATGCAGTGTGTGGATGGCTTTCAGATACTGCTTGCATTGCTTTCAGCCTGACATTTGCAAGTGGGAGCCAAAGCTCATTCAAAGGCTCCTGCATCTGTGTTGGCAGAGGGCTGTCTTGGCTACTTTTCTTAAACTTTCTTGGTGCTGAGAGGCCAAAGTTTATAGCTGAATGATGAATTCTACTCATAGATTCCTTAGGTTTTATACCATTACCTTTCTGGGCAAAGTCTACACCAGGGCAACCCCTTTCACTCTAAATAAAGAAATAAGGCAATAAGGCAAGTTAGCAGTATCCTTGAGCAAAGACTTGGGTGGCATTTGCATATGTCATTTCCTTCCTTAATACAAACAGATATTTATTCAGAAGAGTGTTATTATCTTTGACCTATCTTTTTTAAGAAACAACAGTAAAAACAAATAGTATTCTCTACTAAAATAAAAATGGAATGTGTTACATTACTAGTATCAAAGGAATTCCAGACTCTATTGGGAATGGAGATTTACTGAGCTTTTCCCCAAACTTCCTATATTCTGTAAAACTGTCTCCTACTTGCATTTAAAAAAGGTTTCCTGTTAGAGGCTTCCAGAACCTTCTCTTAACTTCCTATTTTACTCATTCATTTATCTATAGTCAAATTTTCTAGAGTGGAGTACAGGTGCTAGACATGGTACTAATGAAAGAACAAAATGTGATTGGATTTAAAAGAAACTTTTCTTATAAAGGATTCTTCTGTCCGCCCACGGGGAGAGGGGATAAGAAGTGTGGCTTCTACATCACTGAGTTCCGGGACAGGAGTCCCAGTAGAACAGCCTCCAGGGTCAGGAGGAAGAATGGAACCTGGGGTGAAGCAGCGGAGCTGTGTACCATCAGCCACAGGGCAGCACACACAACTCATCCTATGGTTATTTTAACTAGACTTTTATTACCAGAAATATTGACTAGGCTTTAGGATAATAAAAAATATGACCAACTAAAGTTAGAATGCTTTTTATAAATTTGTACATTGTCAGTGTGGCAAACTTGTTTTCTCATTTCCAAGGAGATACATTTCATAAATATAGAAACAAATAGGAAATGCAGGAATAAACTGCCATAGAAAGATTGTGACGTTGTACTGTCTTCTCTGAGTAATATCTGTTACGTGTACTCTCTTCAATCATAAATGACTCAAGTAAGCCATGGAATGAATTGTCCTGTGTTGCTAACTAATGATGTTAGCAGTAGATTTAGCACATGGGGGATGTGGGAACATAGAGCAATATACTGTTGGCATTGTCTGTCTATCGGGGTGGGAGCTGTAATCAGTTTAATTATGCTCTAATCTGCCTTGGGGGATGCTTTTGCACTTTAGTGGAGAACCATCACAAGTCCAGTCCTAGTTGCATCATTTGTGGGGCCATTTTTCATTTAGCACCAGTACAAAATAAAGACATGGGGCTTTAAAAAAAAAACAGGGAAAAAAGTACTTTTACAGGTGCTAAAATATAATAAATATATGAATAAAATAAAATTCCAAGTAAAGAAAGAATAAAACAAATTATTAACATGAATTTTATCATTCATCTTTATGTCATAGAATTCTAGCTTTATTTTTTTTCAATGTGTATTTATTGGTTTTTTTTAGAGGCGGGGGAGGGAGAGATAGAGAGAGAGAACCATCCATCAGCTGCCTCCTGGAGGCTCCCTACTGGGGAGCGAGCACACAACCTGGACATGTACCTTGATCTAGAATTGAACCAGTGACCTTTTGGTGCATGGGACACGCTCAACCAACTGAGCCACACTGGCCAGGGCTAGAATGCCCATTTTAAATACAAACCCAAGAGCCATTAACTTGTATGCTGAATTGTGGATATCACACAATTTGTAATTTGTAGCTCAAACAAGCAAATGTATAAAAGTAATTACTTCTGACATTTGGATGGGTCTTACAGTTAATGGAGAGCTTTATATTACTCTGTTTACAAATTAAGATATAAGCTACTATCATTGTTTTATGGATGAGCCAACAGGGGCTCAGAGAATATATTACACGCTTACTATCTCTATCAAGATAGAGAATCTTATTTAAGGTAATCTATTCTGTTAATGCTGTGTTTCTACCTCTTAAATTATATTGCTATCATAAAAAGTTTGAAATCTATAAAACTGCCGTTAGTTTTCCTTTATTCAGCACTTCATCAGATCTTCTTTCCTTCTGTGGTACCACAGGCTGTGGGCCCTCTCTAATAAGCGGTAGTGTAGTGTGTAGGGTGCTGTACACCCCATTTTCTGGCTCTGCAAAGCCTTGCACAAGTCAATGTGAGGACAATAATAGCACCTAACTGGAAGGATTTTCATGAAGATAAAAATGAGGTACCACGTGTCAAGCACTCAGCACAGTGCCTGGCTGTGGTAAGCAATCACTGTAGAAAAGCTGGTGTTATTCTTCTTTTGGGTGGCCTTTCTGTTGCTCGTTAGTACTTGTATGGCAGAAGGAAGATTAGGGAAAGAAAAACAAATCCAACAGTTGTTAGTTTTTCTACTTCCCGCAAATATGATGAGATATTTCATTTTGGGACTAATTGAAATAAAAGAATATAAGACCTTTTTTTTAAAAAAAAATAGTTAAACACTGCATTTGATTTGAAGCTCCACACGTTTTATTTGTTCCAATATCCCCAGTTGTGCCCCCAACTCGTCTGGTAGTTATCTCTCAAGAGCAGAAGCATTAGCCTCTCTGGACCCTGAGTGGTAGAAAGATAAAAAAGAGCACATCAGTGAAAATCTCTCATTCCTGGGAAAGAGAAGACCTTTGGGTCCCAGCTTTAGAGTGAATGGTTAAGCTGTCCGTGTCCAATTTGGGGGATTTAGAAGGATACCCAGCTGCCTGCTCAGCCCCCTCACCCCCACATTTTCTTAACCTGGAATCATAAATTTGAAAATCCACCATCAGAGGTAGGTTATTGCCTCAAAGCTCCTCTTCTATAAAGCAGACACCCTGGGGAGCTGTGCTGCTTTTAATCTGCTAATTTACCTTCATAGCTTCTTTTCTTTTCAAGCTGAAGGAACTTTGGAGGTTAGAGTGGTGAATGGGATGGAGCAGTGGGTAAGGGTCAGAATCAGAAGTGGACAGCAGAAGAGGGGCAGCAGAAGACAGGTTTTGCTCTGCAGGTAGAGAGTTGATAAGCAGGAAAGATCAGTGGGCCTGAGTCAGGGACCTGGGTCTGCTCTTGTATTTGCACCAAGTCATTGAGCAGCCATGGCAGGTCACAGAGCTAACTCTTTGAGGATCATCCCTGTTCTGATATCTGTGATTCCATGTCCCCATTGTGTTCAGTCTGATAGCTGGTTCTTAATTGCTAACCTAATTCCATTGTTGCAAGAAAACACACTGTGTATGATTTGAATGCTGATATCTATATTAAAGGTTGTTTCATTGCCCAGAATATGGTCTATCTCTGTAAATGCTTCATATGCTCTTGAAAAGATGTGTATTTTGCTGTTGTGTTCTATAAATGTCAATTAGGTCTAGTTGGTTAATATAGTCTTGTAAATATTTCTTATATTCTTATAAATATTTCTGAAATATTTACATTCTTATAAATTGTTCTGTGATGCAGTTTAGTTACTTTGAAACAACTTGATCATTTTATGTCTTATCTTAAAACTTTGTTAGGTGGGGACTATGCAGTTATAAAAAAAGAAGGATCTCTTACCCTTTGAGACAGCTGCAAGGAACCTGGAGAGTATTATGATAAGCAAAATAAGCCAGTCAGAGAAAGACAAGTATCACATGGTCTCATTTATGTGTGGAATCTAATGAACAAAATAAACAGACAAAATAAATCCAGAGACATGGAAGTATGGAACAGACTGACAAATCTCAGAGGGAATGGGGGGAGGGGGCAGGAAGTGGTTAACCAAAGAACTTATATGCATAACCCATGGACACAGACAATAGTACGTTAGGCGGGGCTCGGGGTGGTGGTGGGGGGCTGGAGGGGGTCAACGGAAGTAAAAAGGGGGACATCTGTAATACAACAATAAAGATAAATTAGAAAAACTTTGTTAGGTGGGATAAGAGCAGCATTTAATTGAGGGAAAATATCAGCCCACCACTGAGACAAAACCCTCCTGGTAATTCTACCAGATAAAACATCTATTATGAGATTTTTCACTCTGGCTGATGGGAACAGAAATTATTTCTATTTCTGTTTAAGCTGCATGCATTCTTCTTTTTCATCTTCTCAGGTGATTCTTTTCCTGAACTTGGGTTGTTTCCTTACACACATGTCCTGGTCAGTGCTTAGCTGGATTCTCAAAGAGGATGCTGCAGATTTCTAGAGTTTTCTGTCTGTGCAGCTCACTTCTTGCTGATATTCTGCTCTGTGAGATCTAAGCTTGCCTCCTTGAACTACCAACTCCATCCCAACTTGGGAGACTGCTAGGCTCTCATCTGGGCTCCTCGTCTTTGTCAGCTGGGTCCTCCAGGAAGAAGATATTTAGACAATTAGGATGGAAGGAGGTTTTTAAGGGGTTATTAACTGTGAATAATAAAAATGTCATAGAAGAAGGGAGAGGGAGAGAGAGAGAAACATCAATGATGAGAGAGAATCATTGATTGGCTGCCTTCTGCACACTCCACACTGGGGATTGAGCCAGCAACTCAAGCATGGGCCCTGACTGGGAATCGAACCATGAGCTCCTGGTTCATAGGTAGATGTTCAACCACTGAGCCATGCTGGCCAGGCCAGACCTGCTTTTTGATTGAGTGCACGCTGCTTGGAAAGAACATGATCTTGGTTTAAAAGGTGAGGAAAATCCTGAAGATTCTGAGAACTGTAGAACTTGAAGATAAACAGGAAGTTCTTTCCCTAAGGGAGAGCAAAGCAATATAGCCTGTGGCTGCCAGTTATACTCCATGAAAGCAATTATATAGCCTTTCTTAGTAAATAAATACCACTGAAACTAAATGTATACTTGAATTATAACACAACATATATACTTTGTTGATTAAGTCAAGTAACATTTATCCAATACAAATTTTTTTTTGGAGTGCCCACTACATGCACAACACTGTTCCAGGCACTGGGAATATGGTGTTGAATAGACATTATACCACCTTTCATGAGCTTATGTTGTAGTGGAGATGCATTTAGTTGAGCTGTGAGGTTGATTTTAGGTATTACGCAACATAGCAAAGCATACACACCAAACTTGAGCTCTCTGAGCACTTGAAGTCATTAAGCCTACCCAAAAGAGGAGGTCTGTAGGCAGCCTCCCAGAGAATGCTGACGACAAATACACATTACGTGTTCCTCCCTCATCTGTTGTTCCCAAGCCAGACCTGAGAAGTTGCCTTTGAAAAACGTAGCCAAACTCACCCAGCAACCCAGGGACTCCCTTCCTGGAGAGTGAAGAAAGGCATTCTAACATTTTCCAATGTAAGCTTGGCCCCCTCTGGAAATCTGTACTTTTGGTCTTGGAACGAAGCCTAGGTTCTAGTCAATAGGCTACCTTACTTCATAGCAAGAGCCAAATGTCGAGAGCTCAACTTGAGCCCGGGCTCCTCACCTTCTCTGATATATACTCATTGTATAGTGTTAAGATGCCAATGCTTCTAATTCCATTACAAAAAGTGAAAATTTAATCACTTCCTATCTCCCTGGCCCAATTACACACCCCAAAAGTTTGTGGTTTAATAAAATTGTTCTTATTATTAAAAAAATATAGAAAGATTAACTATAAATTTTGGGTGATAAAACTTATAAAATGTACACTATGAAAAGGGCTTTGTAATTCAATGCTATTAATTATCCAATTCATTTACTGTAAATAAGGCACATTTGAAAGGACATTTGAAAGGATATATGTAGTTCTTTAGGATTGGAAAAGCTATTTTTAACAAAATAAACATGTGAAAACATTATGATGAAAATCAGCTTTAGGGGGATAGAATAATTTGGGGCTTAATTTTCACTGGTATTAATTAATCAAAACTAATGTGTATTCCTCCCCCTAAGTCTAAAGACTTCTCTGACTCAGACACTAACTTATCTGGAAAGAGATGTCAGCAAATGATAGATGCTCTAGCAATGTAATGGAGATAGTCTAGGATCTATGGAGAGGCAGGTATGCTAAGATCCTAATCTAAGCAGAATCAAAAATAGATTTGGGCTGGAATATTCAAGTGGAAAGACCCTTTTAAATATAGATTTGGGACAGTGCTGTTGAGAGTACCCCCTGAATCTCAAACCTGTAAGGGAATTCTGTCCCCTTACATACTGCTGAAACAGAAGTATATTCTGTGCTATCCAGACCTCCCTGTAGTTCGGCATGACTTGTGTTATTTTAGTATATTCATTTATGAGAATAACAGATTTTAGGTTATTTTTATGTCTTTGACAAGAAGACAATCTTTCATTACATTAATTGAATAAAATGTAGCAGTCCCTGGAAGCTTTATGAATTTCACTCACCAGAGCAATTAATAGGGAATCTCATCTAGTGTGCATGGAGTGGGTGGGTTTGGAAGTTTTCGCTGAGGAACAGATAACTTCAAAT
>NW_005358650.1:8877007-8904479 GCF_000412655.1 Myotis brandtii
AGCAGTTCAGATACAGAGAACACTTTTTGGAAGGCCTCAGCTATAGAAAATGTAATATTCTTTACCTTTTTGAGGAACTAAATAAAAGACAGCATAACTATGAGAGAAGAGGAGAATAGTGCAAGGGAAAGGTATAAGATGAAGTTAGAGAGGCAAACAGGAAGTAGATCCTGTAGGGTGTTATGAATGAGACTAAGTCAAATTTTGGCCTGATTATCTTTTTACCACAAAGTTCATTCTCTCTCTCTCATTTATTTGCTTACTTATTAATTTATTAACTTTTTGGATCTAGTCACTGTTCTTAGCACTTGATATATAACATTTATTTCCCACAACATTCTAATGAGGTAGATGCTATTATTTTTTCCAATTTTACAGATAAGGTTAAATAACTTGTTCAAAATTACATGTCTACGGAGTGGTAGAGCCGGGTTTCTGATCCAGAACTATGTATTTCCTCCCCAAAACAATGGGTTGTACTAAAGGATTTTAAGTGGAGGACAGATGCCATCAGTTATTATTTTTTAAAAAATATATTTTATTGATTTTTTTACAGAGAGGAAGGGAGAGGGATAGAGAGTTAGAAACATCAATGAGAGAGAAACATCAGCTGCCTCCTGCACACCCCCTACTGGGGATGTGCCTGCAACCAAGGTACATGCCCTTGACCGGAATCGAACCTGGGACCCTTCAGTCGGCAGGCTGACGCTCTATCCACTGAGCCAAACCAGTTAGGGCATCCATCAGTTATTTTTAAGAGCTTGCTCTACCCAAAATGTGGAGAAGGAATCTGGTAAAAGTGGGCAGACCAGCCAGGGGTCTATTGCAATATTCTAAATGAAAAACAATGGTGCCCTGAAATATGGCAGTGACTAAGGCTACAGAGTGATGAGATTAATTAAGAGATGATTTGATTTTTTAAAGAGATGCTTAGAATTGACACTTGAGGAGAACAAGTGATTGAGGTTGTCAAGCAAGTAGGTAGATAGTGGTGCCACTTAATGAATAGGGTGCAATGAAAGAGAGCACATTTTAAGGGAAAGATGGGAAGTTCTGTTTTTCATGTGTTGAATTTGGAAGTGAACTATGAAATAGGCTTTTTTGTGGCTGGGTATAGGGCAGATGGGTAAATTTTGGATTAGTATATGAGCTTGAAATTCACCCTCATATGGATAGCACAGATTTTTAACTAAACTCATGGTAAGAGAGGAAATTGCTTGAAGAGAGTATAAACTGAGAAAAGAAGGCTGAGGACTGAAGAAGTAAATGGAAAACAAAAGCAAACTTATTTGAACCTTTGATGAATCCACAGAGTTGTCTTATTGTGATGTAATATATTTTCTAAATTATGAAATAGTGACTGCAGTTAGTGAGAACCAGGTTAATAATTAGAGTATTATTTTAAATTTTAGATCCATGGCACTGTAAAAAGAAAATAAGTAACCATAGTATTTACTCTAGTCATGCACTGAATGCCTCCCAGGCTAGTCTCATCCATGATGCTCTTTGTGACCCTAGAATAAGGATTACTTGTCACTCTGCTCTGGAGTAGCCCTGGATGATAATGACAAAGCATCACAGATTAACACCCTGTATCACAAAGGAAACATTTTTGTGTTTCTCTTACTTGTTTGTTTTGCTTTCTTTTATGATAAAAGCTGTCTCTCCTCTGGAAAATGTCTTCCCATTTAAAATGTGAATTTTGTGTGCCAGGAAGTAATGTATTTACTGCATTTCTTTAGATTTATTGTGTTTGAGAGCACACATGTTAGGGATAGGAGGTTTGGAAGAGAAGAGACCAGATGGGTTATGGTCTAGCATATTTACTAATATCATGAGCACTCAGTAGATACACAATATTTACAAATTACACTCACTATCCACTCATTAACCCACACAACATCACTTATTAATTAATCCTTTAGTGAAAAATCTATAATGTTATAGAGACTTGTCTTTTGAGCTTTACCAATGGCCAAATATGGTGTATAAGACACCTGAATAGAAATAAAGCTTAAATAATAAGTGTAAACATACATGCATCTGTATTGCTAAAATGACAAAGATAAACAATTGACAAAGATATGGTACAAATACTGTTAAAAAAAACTCTCAGTATCTACTAAAGTGGAATATATTCATTCCCTATGATGTATCTCTTATGTAAGATATCAACAAAAATGTGTATATATTCACCAAAATATGTATCTTAGAAAGGGCATAGCAGCTCTAGTCATCATGCTTACAAACTGGGAACTACCCAAATGTCCATCAGTACTTACACAGAAAGTAGACTATATGATAATGAGAATGAACACTGCAGTCACATGCATAGGCATTTTTTTTTTTTGCAAAGGCAGCAAAATATCTTACTTGTAGGAAAGAATAGTCTTTTCAACAGATGACAATAGAACAACTAGATATTAAAAAATCACATATTGGAAAATACCTTTCACAATTTGCAAAAAATAATTTTAGATTGATCATAGGCTTAAACATGAAAGCCAAAACTGTACAACTTATAGGAGAAAAAAAGGGAGAATATCTTTATGCCCTTGGTATAGGAAAATTTTTTTTACATAGGACACAAAAAACATGAACCATAAAATAAACAGTAAATTGAACTTAATAAAAATTATAATCTGTGCTTATAACAAAACACTTTTAAGAAAATGAAAATGTAAGAGTGGGAGAAAATATTTACTCTACATAACTGACAAAGGACATATTCAGAATATGTAAAAAACTCTTTACAAATCATTAATTAAAAATATGAACAACCTAATTTAAAATTGGGCAAGAGACTTCTACAGACATTTCACAGAGGAAATGTCAGCTTATGAAAAGGTACCCAACATCATTAATCATATTGCAAATGCTAATTAAAACCATACTGAGGTCCCACTTCACACCCACTAGAATGGCTAAACTGGTAACACTAAATGTAGGTGGGAGTGCAAAATGGTACAGTCACTTTGGAATACAGTTTGGCAGTTTCTAATAAAAATTAAACATACATCTCATTTATTTCCTTATATAATTGGCTACAGCTCCTATTACTGTGCTAGACTGAAGTGATGGTTGTAACCTGCCTTATATTGTACTGGAATGTACCTAAAACATGTCTATCAAATAAAATTTTGACTGTGTTGTTTGGATATATCCTTTATCTTTTATCAATTTAAAGGTGTTCCCTTCTAATTTTACTTTTCTGAAACTTTTTAACATTTTTATGGATGGAATGAATGTTAGATAATATGCATCTAAATGAAAGTATTAATAGGATTTTTCTCCTTTTAGCTTCCAAATTGGTTAATTACATGAAAAGATTTTCCCAAGTTCAACATTTTTGCATTCTCAAAATAAACCGTATTTGATCATAATATATTACTATTTTTAATTAACAGTATTATTCCATTCAAATAGCTATTTTATTATTTTCATATGAGTATTCATAAGTGAAA
The DNA here is from genome assembly GCF_000412655.1 of Myotis brandtii. NCBI lineage: Eukaryota > Metazoa > Chordata > Mammalia > Chiroptera > Vespertilionidae > Myotis > Myotis brandtii. The sequence continues at coordinate 8,880,472 of NW_005358650.1, forward strand.
TGAGGACTTCAAAGGAAATTTGAAGAAAAAAGATAAATTTATTATGTGCAAATGATTCTATATAATAAAAGCCTAATATGCAAATTGTCCCCTCAACTGGGAGTTTTACCGGGAGTTTGACCAGGGGGAAGGGAGGCCCTGGCCGGCAGCCAGCAGCTGCTAGGGACCCTACTCATGCACAAATTTTGTGCACTGGGCCTCTAATATTATTATTATAGACTGAAAACAAGTAAAAAACAAAATTTTTCTTACATAGGACACAAAAAACACTAACCATAACATAAATGGTAAATTGGACTTAATAAAAATTATAATCTGTGCTTATAACAAAATACTTTTAAGAAAATGAAAATGTAAGAGTGTAGAGTAGTTACTCTACATAACTGACAAAGGAATACTTATATTCAGAATATGTAAAAACTCTTACAAATCAATAATTAAAAATATGAACAATCTAATTTAAAATTGGGCAAGAGACTTTCACAGATATTTCACAAAGGAAATGTAAGCTTATGAAAAGGTACCCAATAAGAGGAGAGTTTGGCAGGGTCACTGAATATAAGATTTTCTTATAAAAATAAGAAATTATGCCAAAATATCCATCTATAAAACCATTCCATTCATAATAGTATCAAAACTGTAAGTATATTGGAATTAACAGAAAAACCACAAGGCCCTGGCCAGGTGGCTCAGTTGGTTGGAGTGTCATCCCATATACCAAAAGGTTTAGGGTTTGATTCCTCCTCAGGACACATACCAAGGTTGTGGGTTAGATCCCCACTCAGGACAGGTGTGGGAGGCAACCAATCGATGTTCTTCTCTTACATCGATGTTTCTCCCTCCCTCCCAAGCATCATTTTCTCCTTATGTAAAATGGTGGTTAACCTAATTCACAGGGCCAATTTGAGAATTAACTGGAATACAGATAAGCAATGCAGACACCATAGATTTATACTCTACATAACTGACAAAGGAATACGCAGCAGTCTGCGGTGTTTACCTATGCCGCCATCTTGGTCTCTCTCTCTGAACAATCTAATTTAAAATTGGGCAAGAGACTTTCACAGATATTTCACAAAGGAAATGTAAGCTTATGAAAAGGTACCCAATAAGAGGAGAGTTGGGCAGGGTCACTGAATATAAGATTTTCTTATAAAAATAAGAAATTATGCCAAAATATCCATCTATAAAACCATTCCATTCATAATAGTATCAAAACTATAAGTATATTGGAATTAACAGAAAAACCACAAGGCCCTGGCCAGGTGGCTCAGTTGGTTGGAGTGTCATCCCATATACCAAAAGGTTTAGGGTTTGATTCCTCCTCAGGACACATACCAAGGTTGTGGGTTAGATCCCCACTCGGGACAGGTGTGGGAGGCCACCAATCAATGTTCCTCTCTTACATCGATGTTTCTCTCTCCCTCCCTCCCAAGCATCATTTTCTCCTTATGTAAAATGGTGGTTAACCTAGTTCACAGGGCCAATTTGAGAATTAACTGGAATACAGATAAGCAATGCAGACACCATAGAAGATATAATGAAGATTATACCAAGTTATTGATATAATCTTCCATAGAAGATTATATCAAGTTATTGATATAATCATAAGAAATAATATCAGAGGAAATATATTTTATGTGTTCCTGGAGTTTGTTAATCATTGGTTTTGACCCTTTCTGGAGGAATTCTGGAATGTGCTAAATTAATGCCAGGATTGAGTATACTACATGTGCTTTTACGCTGTCCATAGCCACATTCATATGTCCATTGGTTTTTGAGGATTTTAAGGAAAAAATTACCTGGTCTCTTTAATTGAAGCCTCCTCTACTCTTTATAAAAATCATCACATGGAACTCATGCTATTTTTTTCAAGTATGATGCTATTAGATAAAAAATAACCCCACAAGTGACAGGAAATCCTTATTGAACCATCAAGATTTGGACAGGAGCACTTCAAAAGGCCCTTTGCACAGCAGTTAAGTGAGAAATGCATTCCCCACCTGTCAGGCAGGTGAACTAGGCTGCCCAGGGAACTCAGTCCATTCTGTGAATGGGTGGGCGTAGTGCTATCAGCAAATACAAAGGAGTAGGAGAAGCCAGGACTTCAATAGGAGGGCTGCTGGCTCTGGGAGCAGCAGTGGCAGTTTGATGTTAAAGCAGGTCAAATCCTGTTATACCTATGAACAAGAGATTTAAAAAGGACATGCAGCGGGCAAGAGGAAAGCTCATTGATTCCTTGGATATATATTGAAGCATAATATGAATCAGGTAGGAATATAGGTGTTGCAAGCTGGAATGATTAGGAAAGGCATCTATGGAGGAAGTGGATCTTGCGATGTGTCTTAAAGTTGGTAGGAATTGAAAAGACCAAGGAGAGAGATGAGGAATTTAGCAGCAAGGGGTTGTTACTTATGATGTTTAATTTTAGTTACATCATGGTTATTGTTTCTATTATGAACAGGACAGTTTTTTTCTTATTACATTTTCTAATTGGTTTTGCTAATGCATATTTATTTTAATTCATTGACCTTCTACCCTTCAACTTTGCTAAAAACTCTCTTATGAAATAATATAACATGTGGTTCTTCATTACCTCTTCTATAAGGCCTGGGAATTCCCCAGTGTTCCTAACCCTATGGAGACATAGACTCTCCATAATAATCTCTCATAGTTTCTTGTCCTTCCTGACTGCAAATAATTTCTTTAGTGCCTAATCCAATTGGAGATCAGGAGAAACGTATGGCTGTCTTTCACTCAAATGACCCTGTGGTAGCATGACAACTAAGAATTATGTCAGTTGCCCTTGGCTCCTTCTTGTTTCTTGTATTTATCATCTCTTGAGATAGAACTCTCTTGGTTCCAACTTTTTCAACAGTTTTCTCCTGACCATGTTTTTTTACTGTGATTAAAATGTTCAAACTGATCTCATCAATTTTCTTCTATTCCTCCCACCTCTGCCCCATAATGTGTGTGGGCATATATGGAAATATAGAGGAATGAGACTGGACCAGTTGTTTTAAACCAAACCCTACTTTTCCCCCTAATGTATAGTCATGTGTTCAATTACTGTTTACTAAGTCCTTCATCTTTTCCCAGTGTTTTGAAAAGTACTTTCTTTATAAAGTGAAATTTCAAATCTTATTGGAATTTTGATTGAATTTTTTGTATATGTAGACTAATTTAGGTAGAATCTATATACTTTAATATTGTCTTTCTAGCCACGGACATGATATATTTCACCATTTACTCATGCCTTCTTTTATATCCTTCAGTAAATTCTTACATCTTTCTCTATACAGATCTTGAACATTTCTTCTATGGTTTATTCTTAGATGCTTTATTATTTATGTTGTCATGTGAATGGGATCTTTTAAAAAGTAACATTTACTAATCAACTATTGCTGTTATATAGAAAGGTCATTGTTTTTGCCATTCTTTTTCTTTTTGTGGTTCAGTTGGATCATTTTATTAATCTATTTTTTCTAGTTCATTGATCCTACTGCTAGATTCAAAATGCTATTAAACTTATCTATTGGAATCTTGATTCCAATATTATATTTTTCAGTTGTACAATATACAGTTGATTCTAACTTCAGTATCCAATACAGAATCATCTGAGTTTGTTTTTATTGGCTTTCTATCCCTTTGGGATTTGTCCTGTGGATCTTATGCCTTGGCATGCCTAGTAATCTGTTATTGAATGTAGGACCTTGTTTATTAAGAAAAAAGTTAGAGACTCCAGATGATGTTTATTTCCATCAGAGATGGTTTACTTTTTCTTCTACCAGAAAAATAAGAGTATAGAGATGACTCCCTGTGTTCAGCCAGGGACTAAATCAGAGTCAAGCCCAAGCTGTAGATTGGGTAGGGCCCAGTGCTTGGTTTCCCCTGGTTCAAACCCGTGGATTTCCTTGGCTTTCATTTGAGAGCTTGACAGTTATTTGTCTCAGAATTGAGAGACTGATGGAATTTCTGTTCTGCTTTTAGAAGTATTAAGCTTACCTCTTTTATTTTATTTTTTCCCCCCTATCCCATGAAGCTACAGACATTGACAATTATTCTAAGGGGAGAACAGCAGTGTCTTTGCAGACTCTCAAATCTCCAATTTTGTCACTTTAGCCCCATATAACTGCCAAAAGCTCTGTGGGCTTTTCTGTTCTACCAGGGCCCAAATCTGGATTCTGAGCTTCTGCATCAGCCCAGATAGGAGTGTTCTTACCAAAAAGTCAGTTGCAGCTCATTGGTGTGAATTATTCACTCTCTCTAGGAATTTTAACTCTCCATGGCTCCTCTTCCTGGCAAGTATTTTTCTCTCAAGCACTACGAGAAAGCAGAAAATTCCACTTTATCTTCCGAAGTTTCCTTCTTAGCACTTAGCCTCCAGCCCAGCCCAGCTTTGGGAAGCCAGTTGTTTCCATTGCTTCTGAAGCTCTGGATTTCATAAGTGTTCTTAGTGTGAATGTTAAAGTACTTACTATATCTTACTTACCCAGTAGTAGAAATGTCAGGACTTTTATTTTTATAAGTTGACCTTGATTGCAGCACAGTGTTTTCTTCACTGTGGCATTCTGACTCCCACATTGCCAGGGTTTCCCAGAATTGCTGAAATCCTAGGTCTGGTAGGGAAATCGGACCTGTGAGATATTACTTGGGTTGTGAAGTTGGCCACGTCTTTGAACATGAGCATTAACATGGCTGAGCCTTGGCCTTTAGAATTCACTTTCAACAATAAAAGTACTGCTGCTCTTTTTATACAGTCACATTCCAACTTGTGAACTCTCAATGCTAATTAAACAATTGATTATTTAATACATGTCTTTAAGTTATAAGGGCATTTGGATGGCATGTTTTCTGAGCCCGTGTGCACTTGAAATTTTTCTGTTGCTTTCACACGTATTTAACTACATGTTTTAGGTTATTATTACATGAATAATAAACTCATTGTCCCTACGCCAGGACTCTGCAGATATTTCTTCAATGTTTTCAGGCATTAAGTATGTCATCAGCCACAGTAATGTTTCTTCCTCAGTAGGAAGCTTTCTTTTATTTCCAGTTGCTTTTGTTTGAGTGATTCTCTCCAGATCTTCTTCAGACCATAATGTGGGATAATTTTCCTCAGCACTCATCACACCTAACCTAAGTCCATTTCTCTTTCCCTCCAAATCATACTATGAGAGAAAGGTGTTGCTTCCATTTTACTTCTCTGATGCAATAAATATAGGAATACAAAGATGGGTAGAGTTTTGATAAATATTTGGATTTTGCTCTCCTCAAATTTCTGTAAAAGTTCCTATTTCAATGCTTTGCCAACAAAGGTGTATTTCCATTCCTAGGCTTTGACCTATTTCTCCAAGATTGTTTTCCACATCTATGAGTTCAAATTCTGTAGTAATACTGCTTTTCCTTCCTTTAAAGAGGATTTTACTTCATCTAGTGAAATTTTCATTTTCTATACTCTTTAGTGATACATTGAGCTCCTTTCTAATATCTCCTGTTGTAGTTTCATTTTTCCATTTACTTCTTATGGTTTTCTTTATGTAGATGACAGCTTCTTGGATTATTTTAGGAACACATGTTTTCCAAAATAACACTTTATTTCTTATAATAAGTAACTTCACACATCCACTATTACTCTGAATTTCTAGGAGAATGTTCCTTTCTCCCTATTATGCATTTATTCTCATAGGTCTAAAGCTTTTTTCTTTCTTTCTTTTTTTGGGCTTTTATTCAGCTAAGGCAGGAACTATCTAGGCCCTGTATTTGTCAAAAAACTGTATGTGTGGAATTCATTTGGCTTTACTCATTATCAACTTAGGTACCGGTCAAATCCCCTTGTCAAATCTACTGTTGATGTGAAAAGCATCAGCCAAATTCCTAACATTGAGCAGGCATTTGTCTACTACAGCTTGGCTGTACTGAGGTGGGAGCTTCCCTTATTCCCAATTCTTGGCTGTCTGACACTCTGAACAGATGTAACCTATGAGAAACTATAATTACAGGGACAAACCAGTGCCAGGGCTTTTTCTGCCAGGGAATTTCCATGCCCAACTAGAGCACCTCCCTGTAGGGTCTGCACATCCTAGATTAAACTGTGTCCTCTGCCCTGCCCCCAACTCCCATGTTTGGTCTGATGGTTTGTTGCCTCTCAATGAAGATAGAGAAACAGCAAAGGGGGCAGTGATCTGCCTACTCGAGGAATGTAATTAATAACTGACAGATACAGGGTGGGGCAAAAGTAGGTTTATAGTTGAGAGTATGCCAAATGCAGAGTTTATTCTTGTATTATTATTTAAGAACAAGAGGCCCAGTGCATGAATTTGTGCACGGGTGGGGTCTGGCCGGCCCACCCTGATGGGGGCCGATTGGGGCCGGGCCGATGGGGGGGAGGAGCCACGGGAGGTTGGCTGCCAACCCCACCCCCTATCGGGGTCTGGCCGGCCAGGTGGGGAGGCTGTGGGAGGTCACAACTGGGGCCGGGCCAATGGGGGGGAGGAGCCTCGGGAGGTTGGCTGCCAGCCCTGCCCCCTATCAGGGTCTGGCTGGCCAGGTGGGGGGGCTGTGGGAGGTCAGCCAGCCCCACCCTCAATTGGTGGGGCTGGCCAGGGGGAGAGGCCGTGGGTGGTTGGCCGGCCAGCCCCTGCACCCTATTGGGGTGAGGGGAGCTGATTGGGGTAGGGGGACCAACCAGGGGCAGGCTGGCTAGGGGGAGGGGTTGCAGGAGGTTAGGGGGGCTGATTGGGTCGGTTGGCTGCCGCAGTGCATGTCATAGCAACCGGTTGTCCTGGTTATTCCAGTCGTTCCATTTTTCCAGTTGCTTGGCTTTTAGAGATTATTGTATTATTTTCTACATGAACAATTGTGAACCTACTTTTATTCCATCCTGTATTTAAAAATTGTTTTCAAAGTCAGAGTCTCTGGGCAAGGAATCAGTTGACAGAGGAGGAATAGATTCTTTTTTACCTTCTTTCAGACAGGTGGTAAATCAGAACAGCTTTTGTCAGTCTCACTCTATCACTTTTCTTTTCTTTTTTAATCCTCACTCAAGGATATTTTTCCATTGATTTTTAGAGAGAGTAGAAGAGAGAGGGGAAGAGAGAGAGAAATATCAATGTGAGAGAAACACATCAATTGGTTGCCTCCTGCACATGCCCTGATAGGGCCCATGCCTGGGAAGAGCCTGCAACTGAGGTACATGCCCTTGAATCAAACCCGGGATCTTTCAGTCCACAAGCTGACGCTCTATCTACTGAGCCAAACTGCCTAGGGCTCTATCACTTTTTATAGTTAATAGAAATTTCTCACAGTTTCTGCAGTGGGTTATGGTGGCAATTCGAGTTTTCATTGTGAGAAGTTTTGAGTGTACATTAGTATGCCCGGAATGATGCTATTTTCAATGGGGAGCCACACTCTACTGGCCCTTGAACATAACATGTGAGAAACTGGGCATAAAGTATTCAATCACCCTTCTTTATTGGTCTGATGAAATCTAAAACACTCCTGACCCATCTAGACAGACTTTTCCTTGATGGGGTTGGTGCCTTTAACTGAAAGAAGAACTCCATAGGCAGTGTGTAATTTTATTAAATTTACTTCACATGTGAGTCTGGAAGCAGTACTTACTATGTGCATGAACATTTTGAGTAAATTAACTTTAAATAAGTGATTGCTGGCTGAATGAATCAATAAAGGGATGCATGAGTAATCACTGAAATTCCTTACTTGACTGTCTTGTAATAATGACATTGAACTACATGTTTAGCTTCTTGGTGGTGTGACTGATGGAGCAGATGTTATTAATTGTGGAGCCTCTGTGACCTTTCAGTGACCCCACTGCTAACATAGGTATAATACACTGAGACCAGAGACACCAGTGTGGCTCCTTGGAGAGTAATTCTTTCTCCTGGCTCCTCCCACCAATAAGTATATAGCTAAATTGCACCAATATTTTTTTTCTCCAGCAGCTAATTTATCTTTTTATTTCTCTGATACTAAAAAATACAAATTTTCTTTCTCTTCCTCCATATATATCCCTGTGTATGCCTATCTTTTCTTCTTGCCATAAATACATATGGCTAATTCCCTCATTTTCTGAATCTTACCTTTGTAATAAGCTCTACTTTGACAGCCTATTAAAAATTTGCAACCCAAACTCTCATCTTGATTCCTTCAATCTCTCTTATAATCTGTTTTTATTCTATGGCACTTAGAATCTTCTAACAAACCATATTTTATATATTTGTATTCTTTGTTAGTTTATGTCCTTCCTCTTCACCATGATGAATATCAGGTTCATAAGGGCAGGCTTCTTTGTATCGTTTCTTTATGGATGTTTTCTAAGTAATTAGAACAGCATATAGTTACAGTTTTTGAAGGTATGAATGAATGAGTGAATGAATAACATGTTGTTTCTCTTTTTCATGCTGTTTCCTCAGTCTGTACTTTAGAGCCTTGCCTCCTGTGGAATTTTGCTTATTTTTTTTCTTTCTGTAATATTCAACTATTATGTTTTCCTGCATTCTATCTACTCTGTAGAGGACATTTCTCTTTTGTTTTGGTAATGGTAGAAGGTGTTTATTGAAACTGTGGCTTATTTGGCCATGGTGTTTTTGGATAATGAAGTTCAGACTAGGGAAGTGGTGAGAGTGGTCAGATTTGTGATGTATTTTGAAGGAAGAGCTAGTAGGCTTTGGATTAGTTGGATATTGAAGTGTGAGGGAAAGAATGGAGTTAAAGGTTATGCTAAGATATTGGACCTGAGTCTAAGTGGAGGGATAGAGGAGAAGATCACAGAAGGAACAAGTTGGGCAGGAAGGTAAGGGGATGGTGTTCGAATCAAAAGTTTGGTATAGAGTGTGTGAAATCTGCAGCATCTGTTGGACACCCAGATTAGAGATGTTGAGTAAGCAATTGGATATCACAGATTGAAGTTCAGGGAAGAGGTCAGGGCTAAAAATAGAAATTTATGGTTCATGATTCTATTGATTGTATTTAAAACTTTAGGATTAGATGAGCTCCCGTAGGAAGAAAATGTAAAAGAGAGTGGTTCTGAGGAAGTTCTCTCAGGGATTTTAATCTTCGTTGATTCACAAGGTAAGGAGAATCCAGTAAAGGGGACAGAGAAGGAACAGCTATTAGGACAAGAAGACCTAGGAGAGTGTGGCATCCCAGAGGGCAGGAGAATAAGATTTTAAGGGGGAAGCAGTGATCAGATGTGACAATGCTATAGTAGTTCATTTAGGATGGGGACTGTGAATTGGCCACTAAATTTAGCAACTGGTAAGGCATTAGTGACCTTAATAAGAGCAGTTTCAGTGGAGGGTTGGGAGGATAAAGCTTAATTGGAGTAGGTTCAAGAGAGACTGAATGGATAAACTACAACAATTCTTTTAGGGACTTTTGTTACAAAGAAGATCCAATAGTTGGATAGGATACAGTTGGATAGGATAGCTGGAGGGATATAAGGATTATAGGAATATAGTAAAGGGATGAGGCAGGCAAGAAAGGGGACAACTGGAAGAGCCATATTCTTGAGCTGGCAAATGGAGATGGGCTCCAGGGCTCCAGAGAAGGAGCTTCTGGAGGAGCCCAGGAAGTTTAAGACGTGGTGGGTAAAGGATATAAAATTATAAAGTCAGGTCTTATGATGAGGGCTTTGAATAATATTTTTTAGTTTTAAGTTTATGACATTGGACATAGGGAACCACTGCATACTTTGAGCAAGAGAAAGGTATGATTACAAGGACATGGTTCTGATTATGAGCCAACAACTTTAAAAATTAGTAATTTTAAAATTAATAATTTTTCTTTAAAAATTACTGATAGTCCTTTCTTCCAAGTGACTCTCCTCCAGATTCAGCCTTCTTTTATTTATTCTACTGTAGCTAGAATGTTTATAGTTTGCTTTTTTTTTTTGCATTTTGTCCAGAGTTTATAGTTATCTGCAAAGATTAGGTTTAGTATGTACTACTGACTATATTGGAAGCAGAACGTAAGTCATATTTTTGGAAAGATATTCCAGTTGTATGAACCTAAAGCACACTTTCTAAACCCTTTGGCATGTCCTGTGGCGCCTCCAGATGTCATCTATTGATGGCTCTCAAACATTGAAATGCTTTAATTAGAACATATTATCATGGTATTATCACACTTTCCGACTCAATGACATTATCAGAAATATATTCTTACAAGTAAACTGGACATTGAAAGGAAGGACCCAGGTACTGATAGTAAACATTTTTTTTTCTAAACCATCTGGTCTAAACCATCTGGTCTAAGGCTCTAATACTTGACCGCTTCCTATGCTAATACAACTGTCAGTTTGTGTATACATATTAGATGATCAGAGATTCCCCATGAGTATAACACTGTTTCTTGATTTCTCTTCATAATGATTAATAGGAATAAGCCACATATAGAGCTGAACGATCAAAGCATCATTCCTGAGAAAATCAATTTGTATTTACTCAGTTTGCTCAATCAATGTTAAATTAAACCAAGTCATAATATTGAAAATGAAAGTTGGCTCATACCAAGCCACTGATTCACTAGATGCAAAGCTATTTGAGTACCTCTTTTAAAAGGGCAGTAATTTTGATGTTAGACACTCAAGCAATGGTTTGAAATCATGTTGGTCAGTATAAACTTTTCAAGCTTCCTACATGTTCAACATAGCATAAATACAAAGTATCAAGTCTCTGTGGATTTTGACAATAATGGACTAGGTTTTCTAGAATGTGGTGAGTGAAGTATTGAATGATTACTAACTGAGAACTCAAGGCAAAGATAAAAATGATAGACTCTGTATTAAATCCATAATTTGACAATGTGGGGAGCTTGAGTGTGTTATCCTATATAATAAAAGCCTAATATGCTAAGTGTCTGGTTGTCTGGTCATCTGTTCAACCAATCAAAGCATAATATGCTAATGATATGCTAAGGCTGCTCAACCACTCACTGTGATGTGCACTGAGCACCAGGGGGCAGACAGTCAACTGGTCAACCAGTCGCTATTATGTGCACTGACCACTAGGGGGCAGATGCTCCGACTGGTAGGTTAGTTTGCTGCTGGGGTCTGGCCAATCGGGACTGAGCAAGATGGGCCAGACATGTCCTGGAGTCCTCCCGCGTCCCTCCCCAGCCCTGATCGTGCACCCGTGGGGTCCCTCAGCCTGGCCTACACCCTCTTGCAACCCGGGACCCCTCAGGGGATGTTGGAGAGCCGGTTTTGGCTAGTTCATTTAGGATGGGGACTGTGAATTGGCCACTAAATTTAGCAACTGGTAAGGCATTAGTGACCTTAATAAGAGCAGTTTCAGTGGAGGGTTGGGAGGATAAAGCTTAATTGGAGTAGGTTCAAGAGAGACTGAATGGAAAAACTACAACAATTCTTTTAGGGACTTTTGTTACAAAGAAGATCCAATAGTTGGATAGGATGCAGTTGGATAGGATAGCTGGAGGGATATAAGGATTATAGGAATATAGTAAAGGGATGAGGCAGGCAAGAAAGGGGACAACTGGAAGAGCCATGTTCTTGAGCTGGCAAATGGAGATGGGCTCCAGGGCTCCAGAGAAGGAGCTTCTGGAGGAGCCCAGGAAGTTTAAGACGTGGTGGGTAAAGGATATAAAATTATAAAGTCAGGTCTTATGATGAGGGCTTTGAATAATATTTTTTAGTTTTAAGTTTATGACATTGGACATAGGGAACCACTGCATACTTTGAGCAAGAGAAAGGTATGATTACAAGGACATGGTTCTGATTATGAGCCAACAACTTTAAAAATTAGTAATTTTTAAATTAGTAATTTTTCTTTAAAAATTACTGATAGTCCTTTCTTCCAAGTGACTCTCCTCCAGATTCAGCCTTCTTTTATTTATTCTACTGTAGCTAGAATGTTTATAGTTTGCTTTTTTTTTTTGCATTTTGTCCAGAGTTTATAGTTATCTGCAAAGATTAGGTTTAGTATGTACTACTGACTATATTGGAAGCAGAACGTAAGTCATATTTTTGGAAAGATATTCCAGTTGTATGAACCTAAAGCACACTTTCTAAACCCTTTGGCATGTCCTGTGGCGCCTCCAGATGTCATCTATTGATGGCTCTCAAACATTGAAATGCTTTAATTAGAACATATTATCATGGTATTATCACACTTTCCGACTCAATGACATTATCAGAAATATATTCTTACAAGTAAACTGGACATTGAAAGGAAGGACCCAGGTACTGATAGTAAACATTTTTTTTTCTAAACCATCTGGTCTAAACCATCTGGTCTAAGGCTCTAATACTTGACCGCTTCCTATGCTAATACAACTGTCAGTTTGTGTATACATATTAGATGATCAGAGATTCCCCATGAGTATAACACTGTTTCTTGATTTCTCTTCATAATGATTAATAGGAATAAGCCACATATAGAGCTGAACGATCAAAGCATCATTCCTGAGAAAATCAATTTGTATTTACTCAGTTTGCTCAATCAATGTTAAATTAAACCAAGTCATAATATTGAAAATGAAAGCTGGCTCATACCAAGCCACTGATTCACTAGATGCAAAGCTATTTGAGTACCTCTTTTAAAAGGGCAGTAATTTTGATGTTAGACACTCAAGCAATGGTTTGAAATCATGTTGGTCAGTATAAACTTTTCAAGCTTCCTACATGTTCAACATAGCATAAATACAAAGTATCAAGTCTCTGTGGATTTTGACAATAATGGACTAGGTTTTCTAGAATGTGGTGAGTGAAGTATTGAATGATTACTAACTGAGAACTCAAGGCAAAGATAAAAATGATAGACTCTGTATTAAATACATAATTTGACAATGTGGGGAGCTTGAGTGTGTTATCCTATATAATAAAAGCCTAATATGCTAAGTGTCTGGTCGTCTGGTCATCTGTTCAACCAATCAAAGCATAATATGCTAATGATATGCTAAAGCCGCTCAACCACTCACTGTGATGTGCACTGAGCACGAGGGGGCAGACAGTCAACTGGTCAACCAGTCGCTATTATGTGCACTGACCACTAGGGGGCAGATGCTCCGACTGGTAGGTTAGTTTGCTGCTGGGGTCTGGCCAATCGGGACTGAGCAAGATGGGCCAGACATGTCCTGGAGTCCTCCCGCGTCCCTCCCCAGCCCTGATCGTGCACCCGTGGGGTCCCTCAGCCTGGCCTACACCCTCTTGCAACCCGGGACCCCTCAGGGGATGTTGGAGAGCCGGTTTTGGCCCGTTGGCAGAATGATTGGTTGCTATGATGCGCACTGACCACCAGGGGGCAGATGCTCAATGCAGGAGCTGCCCCCTGGTGGTCAGTGTGCTCCCACAAGGGGAGTGCTGCTCAGCCAGAAGCTGGGCTTAAGGCTGGCAGCTGGCCAGTGCAGTGGCGGTGGCAGGAGCCTCTCCCACCTCCATGGCAGCGTTAAGGATATCGGCTTATCAGTCAGACATCCCCCGAGGGCTCCTGGACTGAGAGAAGGCGCAGGCCGGGCTGAGGGACCCAGGTGCACCAGGCCTCTAGTAGTAATATATTAGGAAGTCAGTAGTGTGGCTGAAATACGAATCAAACCTCAGCTCCACAGTTCAGGACAAATAGCACCATTATCAGCACTATCAGCTGAGCACTGCAGTGTGCTTGTCATGCTACATGACAGGGAACAGGATGGGCAGTGTGTCTTCTTGTGGATATTAACTCATTAATTTAGTCATTCATTAAAAGTATGAATATGTTGGACAAAGTAGTTATTTACATTGTAATGAATTAAAATGAAATAAGATTTAAAAACTCAATTTCCTTTTACTTATTACATTTCAAGTACCTCGTTACCCCTCTAGCTAGTGACCATGGTATTGGGTAGTGCAGGTCACTTGCATTGTGGAAAAAGTTCTAGACGTCCTGGCTGGACTGACTTATAGTCCTACAGAAAACACCTGTCAGAGCAGGCCATAGAACCACGAAAGGGAGAACTTTGATAAATTGAATGATATGGAGTTAGAAACTTTTGCATAGCCTATTATATCATCAACAAAATAACAGAGTGAAAACATTTTCCACTTTCAAGACAGATAAATGGTTAATTTTCATAGGTTTATGAAAAATTCACATAATTCAATAAGTAAAAGAAAAACAACTTGATTAAAAATAAAGTCAAATGTCAAAAGAATATGGAAAGATTTTTAATCTCAGCCATTATTAAAATATACAAGTTCAAACAATGATGATATGCCATTAATATCTATTAGCTTGACAAAAATGAATAGTTTGGGTACTAGTAAAGATATGGGGCCTGGCCCGGTGTGGCTCAGTGGTTGAGCATCAACCTATGAACCAGGAGGTTACAGATTGATTCCCAGACAGAGCACATGCCTGGGTTGTAGGTTCAATCCCCAGTGGGGGGCATGCAGGAAGCAGCCAATTGATGATTCTCTCTCATCATTGATGTTCCTACTTCTCTCTCCCTCTCCCTTCCTCTCTGAAATCAATAAAAATATATTTTTAAAAAGATATGAGAAGTTGCTCTATGAATTAAATACATTACTATGTATTTTCATGAATAAATTAGGGTTTCTAAAGGAAAGGATGAAAAGCAAGGATTAGAATATACCAGCTGTTGTGGTCATTTTGGACTGCTGTAACAAAAATACCATAGAACTGGGTGGCTTAAACAGCAAACATTTATTTCTTACAGTTCTGGAGGCTGGTAGGTCCAAGATGAAGACACCAAAAGAACCTGAGTCTAGAGAGGGCCTGCTTCTTGGCTGGTAAATGGTTGACCCCCACTTTTATGACCCAATTACCTCCCAAAGTCCCCTCCTTCTAATACTGCTATATTGGTGCTTAGAATTTCAACATATGACTTTTGAGGGGACACAAACATTCAGTTCATAACACCAACGCTGTTTGCTACCTGTTTAAAAAAATTGCCCAATAGGCATCATGTTATATATATGTTTCTATACTTTATTTTTACTTTCATATTAGATTTTTGAAACTTTTCCATATCAAGCCAATGAATATGTAGTTTTAAAAATGACTGTATGGTATTTCATTGTAGGCACATGCATTAACTCTTAGTTGTAGACATTAATCTTCTTTTGAAGCCCATGGGCTACATCATGATTGGTCTGTATAAGTCATGGTGGTTCCATTCTTGCTTATCCTCCCCTCCTCCCTTCCCCCCCGTACCCCATCAACAACTCCCCTGGCCCCAACATTGCTTTAGAAGTTGTTATGTGACCCTGCCAATAAGACATGAGAGTTATCAGGAGGGTTCCTGAAAAATGTTTGCTTCTATAATTAAAAGAGATACTGCCCTAGCTGGTTTGGCTCAGTGAATAGAGCATCGGCCTGGGGACTGAAGGGTCCCAGGTTCAATTCCGGTCAAGGGCACATGCCCAGAGTGTGGGCTCAATCCCCATTGGTTGCAGGAGACAGCCAATCAATGATTCTCTGTCATCATTGATGTTTCTATCTCTCTCTCTCCCTTTTCTCTCCCTCTCTCTTCCTCTCTGAAACCAATAAAATATATTAAGAAAAGAGAGATACTAATAGGAAATGGTCCCTCTACCACTGGATGTGGTAATTCTAACCTCGGTAGCCATCTTCTGGCCATGGTGCATGCTGGCCTAAGGGCCAAGCTTATGTGCCATTGAGGACAGCGCAGAAACATGGACAAATCCTGGGCCCTTGAGGATGCTGATGAGCACTTAATTAATCCCAGAGCTACCCTATCTCCATACTTCCTGTTATATGAGGGAGTAAAATATTTGTATTTTTAAAGTCAATTAACTGAACTGGAATGTTTTGCTACTTGTAGCCAAAAACATCCTAATTTTTATAATTGGTATATATGTAACTTTGCTCACACACTTAATTTTTAAATCATTATAGACTCACAGTAGGTTGTATAAATAGTATAGAAAGTCTAGCAACTCCCAATGCTAATATCTTGAATAACTGTAGTACAATATCAAAGCATGAAACTGACATTGGTACAATACTACAGATGTTATTCAGATTTCACTATTTTTACATACATTTCTCTGTGTATGTGTGTGTAATTCTATACAATTTTATCCCATATGTAGATTTGTGTAGCTACTACCACAATCAAGTTGTAGAATTATTCCATCAGCACAAAGGAACACTGTCTTGCTATCCCTAGACCCTACCTACCATGACAACCACTAATGTGTTCTTAGCCTCTAGTTTTGTCATTTTGGGGATGTTATCTCAATGAAATCACATAGTGTGCAGTTTATTGGGACTGATTTTTTTTCTTAGCATAATGCCTTGGAGAACCATTTGGGTTGTTAGATGTATACATAGTTGTTTGTTTTTATTGCTGAGGATGTTGCATTATCTGTATGTTCTAGAATTTATTTCACTATTATTTATTGGGACTGATTTTTTTTTCTTAGCATAATGCTCTGGAGAACCATTTGCGTTGTTAGATGTATATATAGTTGTTTGCTTTTATTGCTGAGAATATTGCATTATCTGTATGTTCTAGAATTTATTTCACTATTCACCCAAGGATGTTTGGGTTGTTTCCAGTTTTTGTTATTATCAGTAAAGCTTTCATGAACATACAGATACAGATTATTTCTGTGTGTGTGTGTGTGTGTGTAAGTTTTCATTTCTATGGGATAAATGCCCAAGAATGTGATTACTGGGTTATGTAGAAGTACAATTTCATAATAAATTGCCAAAAATTTTTCTAGCATGGCTGTACTATTTTACATTCTGACTAGCAATATATGAGAATTTCGGCTTCTTTGCAGTCACCAGCATTTGGAATTACACTACATTGTTAAGCTGTTCTAGTAAGTATGTAGTGATACCTCATTGAAACATTTTTCAGAGGACATATAGAAACTGTTAACAATCGTTATATTAACAGAAACCACATGCAAAAGCAAGAGGAAGAATAGACATTTTATGTGTGTCCTGTTTGGTTTGGATTTTCTTATGTGGATATATTCATTACATTTAATAGAGGAGCAAGATTATGGGCCATTGTTTTTGGTTTTATCTTTGCATTTCTGTTTTAAAATCCATAATAAATGTTTAATGATTCTGGTATTATTTCAAATTGGAAGTAAATGTCTACATATCTCTCTCTCTATGTTGACACTAGAATTAATGTCAAGAAAAAGCTGCAGGCTTCTAATAACATTGACTGTCCTGGTTTTACATTTCACTGTCTCAATACTCATTTACCCAAACTGAATATAACTATTCCCTTGTGTCTACAAATTTGCCAGATTATATTCCGTTCTAGACATGAATCCATTTGTTGTCTTCTGAAGTCACACAAAGCAGAATACATTTCCCTATTAAATGCCACATCTAATAGCATTTTGGAGTTTAATTGCTTGTCTTTTATGCAGCTAAGACAATGCAGAAAACATTGCATCATTCATTGCCTTCCTTGAAGTCCCTGTTTGTTTTCCCCACAATACTATTTTTACTCTCATATTGATCATCTTAAGAGGAATGTTTATACTTCACTGGTGTTTTGAATAGGGTCACATAAGAGTAAATGTGTAAACACTAGTTGTCTGCTGTCTGAATAATAAATCTTAGAAAGGCCTGCAAACCCTCTGCATTCATCAGAGACAGAAAAATTGCCTAATCCAGCAACACAAAAGCAGCAGAAATAGAATGAAGTAGGACCTGACTCTACCTGACAGGACAGGTGCATTGTAGCCGGGCAGAATCACGACAGCCACCTCATCACCTTTGAACCAGAATAGATTGATCGCGTGTTAAACCAGGCTGATTGTTCATGCCTCAACGTCCTTTGGCCAAAGACCGGTAGGTTGGGTTTCTTACTCATCACAATGAGGAAGAAACCACACCGTAGGAGACTATGGGTGTCTTAGTAAGATGGTGGTAGAAAGAGACTATTATAGGATTAGGGTTTTTACTGGATATATGGGAAAATGTCTGAGAAAGTTAGGCTTGTCTCTAAATTAGCTGTCAGGAACAAAGGGCAATTCTATGATTGGGTATCTCAATATTATATGCAGAGAGGGGAGATGAGAATGCGCATAGAATACTAGAGGATAAAGAAGTAGCAATTACTCATCTTAAGAGAAGAGTTGTTGGGCATTTTGTGGATGGTACAGTGACCTTGATTTTTGTCTTTGCTTAGAAAAAATTATGTAGTGGCCTTGCTATTTTCTCATTTAACCCATGGTCTCAGACTAACCTGGTCTGAGGTTGCAAGCTGTGAGATTGTTAATTCAAAAAAAAGAGTAATGTGGTCTAGCTGGGGGTGCCAGACCAGCTTCTGAATGTTAGTGGCTGCTCCTTTTTTTTCTTTCTCACACGAACAAAAATGTTGATGCCATCATACTATAGTTTGCTATATGGACCACTGCTTGGCATATGCAATACTCACGTGGCTTTTAAGTCTATTTCATTTATATGTCATGGCTTTTTGACCTGGTTTTCAAATATGTTGCCATTATTCCAAGGTTACATGCAAACATAAAAGGCATGACTTTCCCATCATCCTAGAAGTCAATCTCCAGAGCCTGTCAGATCGAGCCTTCTGCCTCCAGGCTAGGCTGCCCATAATGACTGAAAAATTGGTGTCTTTTCTGCTTTTAATGATCTAACTGAAAGGAAGAAAATTCCACTATTGCCTTTATAAGTCCATAACCTTCCCTCCGACCCTTTGAAAATGTTTTTGTGCTCCACCCTCCATGCAGACGCTTGCTCTCCTGTGTACTTGAACTCATTTCCTAGAGCAGGCTTTAGAACTGAGCACTCAAAAACAGTCTTTGTGCTAGATCTGGCCAGCTAACCAGTTTTATTTTGTATGCATTGTATTTTACAAAAACTAGAGATTTTATATAAATTCATCTTTTCACCTCCCTTAAAGATCAGAATATTTGGCCACACTGGAAAACAGTCTGGTTGGAGCAGTGTAAAAAGTTCCTTTAGTTTATCCAGAGATTGCCTGGCATAGCCTACTGCATTATTGCCCTAGGCTACTTATTTGTGTTTCTTACCCAGGCCTCATAACATTTGAGTTTCCAACCACAGCTTAGACGCTTTTATTCTGCTGTGTGTATATATTTCTCAAAATGGGCATGGATTATAAGGTGGTCAATGGGATATATTCAATGTCCCTCAATAAACATAATGGACCTTTCTGGAGTGTTAATTATGCTTTAAGGTTTAGAAAACATTATTTTTATATTAAATTCAATATAGATATGTTATAGAATGCAATGAGAAATGGATTTAAAGGCAAATCTGGACATTTAAAAAGTAACTCTTGCTTCAGGCATAGCTGCCCCAGCCCAGCCCATGGAGTGTCATTGAGGAAGGATATACACCTTAATCTTTGCTATGGGAGACACTTTGGTGGAAAAGTTATAGCAAAGCAGTATTAATATAATAATTTTGAGTTTATCTTTTTCTATTTTTCAGATTTCTAGAATGTCACAGATAGTTAAAATAAAAGTAAATTTAGATGTTAACTAACCTTTAATTGACCAATTTTTTTTGAGCATAAAAAAGTTAATCAATATATAAAGCCAATCTGGGCAGATGTCCAGATTTCCAGTCCCATCTATTAAATGTATAATTGCTAGAAACAATGGCAAAAAGAGTTATACATATTATTTTATAGTATTACTATCTCTTTGGTTTGATAATTATATTTGTTAATTACAGAATGGCAGGTATAAGATAACTTATTTCTCAAAGAAATTCAAAAGTCTTCCCTGACATAGTATGATAAATAGCTTCTGTTGATGGTTAAGCTAAATGATGTCAAATCAGACTCAAATGGATATTGCTGGTTATACCAGGAACAACATATTTGATTTTATAAGTTGGCACCTTTTAACCATGAATTTTTTTAGCCATGATAGTTTTAACTATGAATTTGCAATTATTTGAAGTACCATAGTTGTGATAGAGAGAGAGAGCTAATATTTTCCCCCATTTTTGACACTATAATGGACATAGCATAGTCATAGATCAAACTTCCTGCTTCTGGTATAACAAGGGTCATACATTTATTTTTCTCCTCTATAGTCTCTTGAAACCTTTTCTTGTTATGTGGTTGGTGATTAGATTGAATTTGCATACCTATAGTTGAATAGCAATTGGTAACATTTTGAACAAAACGATATTACAATAGAAAGAATTTGATAAATTATTTGAGTTTATGGAAGCTGTAGTTTGGGTTGTAGAAGTAGTTAACTGATCTCAGAGGAGTAACCATGAGTCAGACTTGAATTTATTTCTTGGCAAATCTCCAGTGGTGAATTGCTTCCTTTTTAAATTCCTTTAGTTATTTATATCAACTACTATAATAGATCATAACTACTTTAATTTGTTTTGAAAGAAAGTGATTAATAACTACTGCCCAAAATACATGGTGCATGAAGACTATTTCATACCATATGCAAGTTTGAAACTTATGTATTCTTTTTTTTTAAATCCTCACTCAAGGATATGCTTATTGATTTTTTAGAGAGAGGAAGGGAGGGAGAGAGAGAGAGAGAAAGAAAGAGAGAAACACTGATGTGAGAGAGAAACATTGATTTGTTGCCTCCCATATGTACCCTCAACAGGGATTCAACCCGCAATCTAGGTATGTGCCCCGACCAGAAATAGAACCCACAACATTTTTGGTGTATAAGATGGTATTCCAACCAACTGAACCACTTGGCTGGGCTATGTATTCTTTGTAAATGGCTCTCTTATATGAAGTGTGGATAGTGTAATAAGTTAGCTTGAAGAATATTTAGTGTTTGCTTTTTTATCTAAAGGCAATTAATATCACTGTTGGTTGAACAGGAGCTCCAGGTACTTATTAAATCTAAACATATAAATTACCTTTTATAGATCAAAGTGGTTGAATGTTTGTAATTTTATTTTGTTTAACCTCAACTCTCCAATTGCCTGCTTGTTTTACTCATAGGATCTCAAGGAACCTCATACTCAACAGATCCAAGAACAAACACATGATCTTCTCCCACAAACCTGGTGTCCCTGCATTAGATGTTACCACTTTCCATTCAGCCTAGGAAGCTGAAAAACTACACTCTATTTTATACCTGATGCTGTAAAATTTTGGACTTATCTGTCTTTAGCACTGCCTCACCACCATAATTTATTGTCATTTCCTAACACTGATGTGAGAGAGAAACATTGATTTGTTGCCTCCCATATGTACCCTCAACAGGGATTCAACCCGCAATCTAGGTATGTGCCCCGACCAGAAATAGAACCCACAACATTTTTGGTGTATAAGATGGTATTCCAACCAACTGAACCACTTGGCTGGGCTATGTATTCTTTGTAAATGGCTCTCTTATATGAAGTGTGGATAGTGTAATAAGTTAGCTTGAAGAATATTTAGTGTTTGCTTTTTTATCTAAAGGCAATTAATATCACTGTTGGTTGAACAGGAGCTCCAGGTACTTATTAAATCTAAACATATAAATTACCTTTTATAGATCAAAGTGGTTGAATGTTTGTAATTTTATTTTGTTTAACCTCAACTCTCCAATTGCCTGCTTGTTTTACTCATAGGATCTCAAGGAACCTCATACTCAACAGATCCAAGAACAAACACATGATCTTCTCCCACAAACCTGGTGTCCCTGCATTAGATGTTACCACTGTCCATTCAGCTTAGGAAGCTGAAAAACTACACTCTATTTTATACTTGATACTGTAAAATTTGGGACTTATCTGTCTCTAGCACTGCCTCACCACCATAATTTATTGTCATTTCCTCAGATCTGATTTTTTTTTTTGCTTTCTTATATTCCAAATTGCTGATTTGATTCTCAGCTTTATTTACTCTACTGTTGATTTCCTGTAAATTATTCTTCATTTCAGTTAGTGTATCCTTCATTTCTGACTGGTTTCTTTTTATGCTATTGAAGTTCTCACTAAGTTTGAGCATCCTTATAACCAGTGTTTGGAACTCTGCATCTAGTAGATTGCTCATCTCTACTTTGTTTAGTTCCTTTATGGAATTTTGTTCTGTTCTTTCATTTGGGAAATGTTTTTTTGTCTCCTCATTTTGGAAGCCTTCCTATATTTGCTTCTATGGGTTAGGTAGAGCTACTATGTCTCCCAGGTTTGTAGAGTGGCCTAATGTAGTAAGTGTGCTGAAGGGTCCAATGGCATAGCCTCCCCATTCACCCAATATGAGCACTCAAGGTGTGCCCCCTAAGTGGGCTGTGTAAATCCTCATAGTTGAGCCTTGATTGATGTCGACATATCAATGAGAGGGACTTACCCCTGGGCCAGTCAGCTGCAAGGACTGGCTGTTGACCACTGACCACTAACCTCCAACCACCGTGTAGCATCAGCTATGGAGGGGCCCCCTTGACAGAACATGGCTTAGTTCAGTGGGGCTCTGGTGCCCCGGAGTCTGCTCCTTGTCACTTGTCGAGGTGGTTGGGTGGTGATGCTTCCACATGGTCTGAAGCTATCCTCTAGGTGCACTGTCACTGTGGCCTTCTGGGAGATGCAGGCCAAGGTCAGCCTCCACATGTGTGCTGCCCTAGGCCACCTGGTGTGAGCTACAAAGTAAAGTGCACATGGCTGCTACTTGTGCTAGGGGGAGGTGGCCCAGGCAAGCTTGAGAACCAAGAACAGCTGCTGCTAGTGCCAGGTCTGAGGCCATTTATTGAGAGGTATGGGGTGCACTGAGGTGAGATACTGCCTGTAGAGAGATTTTAGGAAAATCTGACACATGAGCCATGACAGGCCACTTATATAGAAAATCCCCTGGAAATAGCTTGAGTGGGCCTGAAAGCTGGGTAGGACAGGGCCTCAAGGAATCACTATGGCAGGGCAAACTGTGTGAGCCAGGT
Source organism: Myotis brandtii (assembly GCF_000412655.1). NCBI lineage: Eukaryota > Metazoa > Chordata > Mammalia > Chiroptera > Vespertilionidae > Myotis > Myotis brandtii. Next base: position 8,903,342 of record NW_005358650.1, read on the forward strand.
TGATTGAGTCTCAGATATGATGCCTTACTTCAGGCTCTGTGGGGGAAGGCTCAGAAAAGGAACAGTGGCCTCTGCCAGCACTTCTATCCTGGAGAAAGCTGCCCTTTCCCCCCAGCTCTCGCATTGATGCCAGACAATTCAGTTTCTCCCTGTCTGTTTCTGGAGCCTTTCAAGCTGCTGCCCCAGTGCTAGAGCTCAGAGGGAGTGAGTCCAAGTAAGTCCAAGTAAGAGGACTCCCTCAGCCTCAATCCCTGCTGGCTTTCATAGCCAGAAGTTATGGGGTCTTTTCTTCCTGGCATTTGAACCTTGAGTTTGGGGGCCTGGTGTGGGCTGGGACCCCTTGTTCCTAGGGGGAACCTCTGCAGCTCAGATATCCCTCCTGATTTTTATCCACCACTCCTGCATATGGGACCAGCCCGGTCTGCATCTCTGCCCCTCCTTCTAGTCTAGATGTGGCTTCTTCTTTAATTCCCTAGTTGTAGAACTTCTACTCAGTCACATTTTAGGCAGTTCTGAATGATGGCTGTTTTGTAATTTAGTTGTAATTTTGATCTTTTACTCATTTTTATTGTGTTTTTAATTATTGAGTTTTGAAAGTTTTTTTTTAAATATTCTGGATACAAATCTTTTTTTTATCAGATATATTCTTGGCACAGCTTTTCTTCTTGTCTGTGGCTTGTAGAGTGTCTTTTCATTTCCTGAACAGTATCTTTTGAGGAGCCAAAGTTTGCAATTTCGATGAGGTCTAATTTATCAATGTTTTCTTTATATGGTTCATACTTTTTGTGACTTTTCAAGCACTTTTCTCCTATATTTCTTCTAGAAACTTTACAATTTTACCTTTTATAATTAGGTCTTTGGGAGTTTAACAAAAATCTATACGACAGTTTGAATTTTATATTTGATTTTGGTAATTGAAGTTTTTTTCAGACCAATTTTATATCCATACAAGTGAAAGATATATATTTTGAATTCTCAGTGACTCAGTATTCCTTTTTTTATTTTTTATTAAATATTTATTGTTCAGATTATTACAGTTGTTCCTCTTTTTCCCCCCATAGCTCCCCTCCACCCGGTTCCCACCCCACCCTCTACCCTTACCCCCCCCACTGTCCTCATCCATAGGTGTATGATTTTT
>NW_005358650.1:8905836-8930828 GCF_000412655.1 Myotis brandtii
TGCAGTTTGTTAGGTAATTTTAGATTGCAAAGGGCCAGGCCATTCATATGCAAAAGCCTCTGCACACAGCTTGGGTGGGGCGGGGTCTCAGGGAATTAACAGGGCAGAGCAAACAGCTATGGCTGATCCTCAGCCCTGCCCTATGAGGCCCCGAGCTCAGTGTCCAGTGGTAATCGCTGTAAGCACCTCTTAGAGAAAGCCGCCGTTGAGTTCTGACCGATGCCAGACCGTCCAATTTCTCCCTGTATGAGTCTGGGTCCCCAGAGACTCACCCGTAACTGGAGTTCAGAGCAGTTGGGAGCTTGTGACTCCCTCCCAATTTAAAAAGACAACCATGTCCTCAGTTGCCAGCCCTTTCCACGTGCGCCTCCGTATCTCTGCACTTTACTTCCGCAGCTCCTCTGAGTCTCAGTGTGCTTTTTTCTTTCCTTCTAGTTGTAGAATTTCCACTCAGCCAGCCTTCCTGTGGTTCTGGATGATGTCCGTTTTCTCTTTTAGTTGTATTTTTGAAGTGGTTGTGCGAGGCAGCAATTTCAGGTGTTTACCTATGCCACCATCTTGGTTTCTCCTCAGTATTCTTTCTATAATATTCCTTAATTCATGTGTTACCCATGATACTAAAAGTTCTTTTCATGCCAGCATTACAATTCAGTTTCTTTTTGAAATCTACAAATATTGTGTGTCAATCACAGTTCCTTGGTTGCAAGCTTTGAGTTACACAGATAATTTATTGGGAACCAATGAAGAAGTTGAAGAACTAGGTTTTAAATAGAAGGAAATAATTTTCTCCAAAGGGTCTTGGGAGTATGAAATGCTCTGTTGTCTTACTCAGGCACTTCCACTGCAATAAATGACCTGAAACCATGTTGCTATTTGGGTAGAGTGGGGGTAGGGTTATTCTTTTTTTTTTTTTTGCTTCACAATTCAAAATGATGGGTAGGAGGGGGTATGGAAACAAAAAATACCAATTGGCCTAACTTGGCCATGTACCCACTCCTTGGCTAAGAAGGGTGTCCTAATCAACAGCCCCATCAAGCTATATTCTGTGGGAGGAAAGGTCCTTCCCTAAAATGAGTTTTGGGTGCTGATGCTTAAAAGCAGGGTGAATGCTCAGCTGCCCTAAACAATAGATGTTCTTTATATATAACATGTTGCTGTGAACTCTCCTAGCGCATATGTGTGTGTATTTGTGTGTGTGTGTGTGTGTGTGTGTGTGTGTATTTCATCTCATATACAAAAACCAAATGATTGTAAATAAGTATGTCTGTCTAAATGAGGTGATCAGTCTGGCCCAAATTTGTCACTAAAATACCCAATTGATAGTTCAGATTTAAGAGAGAAAATATGGATTAGAAAGAGAAAGAACTAGGGGCATATGTGTGTGTATTTGTGTGTGTGTGTATGTGTGTGTGTGTGTGTATTTCATCTCATATACAAAAACCAAATGATTGTAAATAAGTATGTCTGTCTAAATGAGGTGATCAGTCTGGCCCAAATTTGTCACTAAAATACCCAATTGATAGTTCAGATTTAAGAGAGAAAATATGGATTAGAAAGAGAAAGAACTAGGAGCCAGGATAGCTATATTCTAGTTCCTTCTCTAGATATTAAGTAGCTTGGGATCTGGACAGGTCTTTTAATCTTTTTGAGTTTTAGTTTCCTTAACTATAGAATAAAATTATTAAACTATATTATGTCTAAGTCTCTTCCTGCTCTAAATTCTGTAATTCTAATGATATAATCTATGTAAATATTATTTGTTCTTGCATTAAGAATAGTATAGCAAGAAAATTAAATACACACAGACATACATACATAGGAACAGTAGGTTGCCAGAGAAAATACAGGAAACCCCGATAAATTGAATCTTATATAAACAACAAATAATGTTTACTAATAAGTAAAATTATTTGCTTACATGAAATTCAAATTTAACTGGGTGTCCTTATTTTTATTTGCTAAATATGGCTACCCTAAAACAGACAACAGATAGACAGACAGACACACACACACACACTGAAAGAGTCAATGGGTAGAAAGAACTACAAGCAAGTTCTGAAATAACATTGTCTCCACAATTTTTTTTTCTTTTTTCTTTTTTGCTAATCCTTACCCAAGGATATTTTTTACATTTTTTTTAGAGATAATGGAAGGGAGGGAGGGGGAAAGGGAAGTGAGAGAAAGAAAGGGAGAGAAACATTGATGTGAGAGAGACACATAGATTGGTTGACTTCTGCATGTGTCCAGACCAGGACTGGGGATGGAACCTGCCACTCAGGTATGTGCCCTTGACCGGGAATTGAACCCAAGACTATTTGGTCTTTGGGCTGATGCTATAACCCTTGAGAACACTAACTAAGGCTATACAATGTTTTCTTTTCATATAGCAGGTTCAGTGTAATTTTTCAACTGAACTCAAGATGGGTTTTATAGATGAAATAAAACCCTGCCCCTTCTCTATAAGACTATCTTGACTTGGTCTCTTTTAAAAAATAATATTTAATTCAAGCAAATGTTTCTTATTCAATTTCATGAATGGCTTTGATAATTGTGCTATGATATACAAGCTCATGTTTGGTCTTCACCTGGGGCATAGAAGTATTTTTTAAAGCAGCTTAATGGGTTGCTGGCTGAATGAGTATTTTGCCTTGTTGAGAGTTGAAGTTGGCTCTATCAATAAAACCCATTGTCTTTCTCAATCTCCTTTGTTTTGTGCTCTTGTACCCATTAATCACAAAGAAGCTGCTTATCCTTCATCACCTTGGCTTTGATGGATACTTTATGTAATAAGTCCAGACCTTCAGCGCGGAGTAATCACTTGGGGACTCCTGCTTATGAAGGTTCAATAACTATACAACAGTGATACGGTTGATATATGAGCTCTTTTTCTTTCATGCTTTCCCCACTACATGTACCAAAATGACAGAATATCTTTATTCTGTCTTTGTAATTTGCAATTGCTTATTTTAACTTTGACATATAATGTATGAGAGCTTAACCTGAACAAGGACTTCTCATTTGTAAGTCACATTTTAGGTATTTGAAAGCATGCATGCTTTTAAGGACAAAATTTAATTTATCAATGAGAGTAAATTCTCTTTTGTTGTGATTCTAATATGGTAAGTACGTATAGTAAACTCCCTTAACAACCTATGGCTTTGCTGTCAGAAAATGTACTAGCATAAAACTAAAGTAGTAAAGTGAAAAAAAAAATGAGTGGATTGGTTGCTTAGATAAGTAAATATAAAAGAAAATTGTCTGATTGTATTGAAACTCAACTGAAAATTAAATGAATTGTGGGGTAGTGATGTGAAGATTTTGTGATTCTTATGGAATTTCCTAGTGGTTTGGTAAGCAAGTTGAAAATTAAACAATTCCTTCACTAATTTAATTTCTGAAAATCATGGCCAAGAGAAAATGCTGAGTCACATATTCATACATTTCAGAAACATATTTAGTAAAATAGATATATTGCTTATCTAAATGTTTTCCCAGTCTATGGAGAACTTTTTATTGATTTCAGAGAGAGGAAGGGAGAGTAAGAGATAGAAACTCTGATGAGAGAGAAACATCAACTGGCTGCCTCCCCAATCAGCTGCCTTCTGCATGCTCCCCACCGGGGGGGATCGAACCAACCAGGCATGTGCCCTGACCAGGAATGGAACTGGTGACGTCCTGGTGCATGGAACAACGTTCAACCAACTGAGCCACAACACTGGGCAATGAAGAACTCTTTATTACATATTGTTTAGAGTCTTTTTTCCCCTGCTCATCCAAATTCAAAAGGACAAATAGCCTAGAACCATGGTCGGCAAACCGCGGCTCGCAAGCCACATGTGGCTCTTTGGACCCTTCAGTGTGGCTCTTCCACAAAATACCACGTGCAGGCGCGCATGTACAGTGCGATTGAAACTTCGTGACCCATGTGCAGAAGTCGGTTTGCCAAGCCGCAGTTTGCTGACCACTGTCCTAGCTGGTTTGGCTCAGTGGATAGAGTGTCAGCCTATGTGGCTTGCAAGCTGCATTTGCTGAGCCACAGTTTGCCGACCACTGGAGAATAATTCACAAGCAGTGGGCACATTCCTATTTCTAGTGGCTGTGGACTCATTCTGCTTCTCACATATTATGCACATGTCACCCTCAGAAGATCACAGAAAGACCCTTTATTGTTGTCTGGACTAATTTGACTCCCTGGAAATATTTAAGATTATACATGCTAAGTTCTTGGAAATGGTTTTATGGCTAAATTGGGCTTTTGACTTTTCCATGTTGAGTTCAGTAAGAATAATCTGCATGGACATGTTCCCATTTACACACCCTGGAGTGGGTCTCTGACCATGGTGGCAATATTATCCTGCTTCACTACTTTGAGCTTTTGGATGACACTAGAGGACTGGCAAGAACTCTGCCTGTTGTCTGTTAACTTGTCATTGGAGCATGGATTGGCATTGACAGGAACACTTTTTCATAGGAAGCAGCCATTCGAAAGAGGAGAGAGAGGATTTCTGCACATCAGCCATTTCTGGGATTTTTAGACAATTGAGGAGGATGGAGGAGATGTATTATATAAAGCTCCTAACCATGAGTCTTCAACTGACAAATTAGGGGATTTTCTCAGTCATTAACTGCTTGACTGGTTGAGAGTGCAAACTGCTTTGGATTAATTCTTGGTGACAATCTTGTTAAGCTGTGACACTTTGTGTCTCTAATGTCTTCATTCTTGTATAAAATGCTCACATAAAGTCCATTCAAAGGAAATATCTTTACATGAGGAAAGAGTAATATTTCAGCAGTCAACTTAAAAACTACCTTCACATATTACATATGAAATAATTTTAAATACTGGAGAAAAGGAAATATATTAATCAAATAAAATTGATCCCACATTTTCCATAAGGGCAAACATAAAACTTGGAATGATAAAATCCTTAAGAGGTCAAAAATCTGGTGATTCATTTATATCCAACATCTAACCATAGTGATAATAAAAGGCAGACAGTTGTTGAGTTAGTTGTGTTATTGTTTTTATTTTATTTTTTTATTTTTTATTTTTTTTAAACATATTTTATTGATTTTCTTGCAGAGAGGAAGGGAGAGGGATGGAGAGTTAGAAACATCGATGAGAGAGAAACATCGATCAGCTGCCTCCTGCACACCCCCTTATGGGGATGTGCCCGCAACCAAGGCACATGTCCTTGACCGGAATCGAACCTGGGATCCTTGAGTCCGCAGGCTGATGCTCTATCCACTGAGCCAAACCTGTCAGGGCTGTTATTGTTTTTAAATCCCTTGGTGCCTGCATCTGAGTGATGTTCTACCACCACCCTCTATTCCGTAATGAAAAGGTATGATTTTGAGAAGTAGCACAATTTAAGCATACCTTACTTTTACAGGATGGTTTATAATATGATCTTTTAAAAAACCCTAAAATCTTCACAAAGAAGTAGTGGGATACTTCCCCCATTTTGGACGATATTATAGAGAAATTGCTCTGTACCTGGTGAAACTGATTCAGCTTAGCATCTTGGAATTGTTTTCTTTCTTTCACTAGTACATAACCTTGACTCTCCATTATTTTTTTTTATCCTTTTCTCTTTTATTTCTCTAAGCTTTAGCATTTCTTTGTTTCCTATTTTGTTATTTCCTTTCTTTTGCAGTGTTTCATCTAAGGGTATGGATATAAACTCTTTTAGGGCTAGAGACATTTATTATTCTTTTGTACTCCTCACCACTGTAAGTAGTTGTTATGTGCTGTTGAGTCAGCTATGGCTTTTGGTGACCCTATGAATGAACCATGTCCTTAATGTCCTATCCTCAATAGCCCTGCTCAGCTCCTGTAGACTCATGCCTATGGTTTCTTTTATGCTATCAATACATTTCATATTTGGTGTTCCTCTTTTCCTGTTGCCTTCTATTTTCCCCAGCATTGTTGTTGTCTTTTCCAAAAAGAACCCTGCTTTTTTGTGATGTACCCAAAGTAAGACAGCTTCAGTTTTGTTATTTTTTCTTCCAGTGATGTTTCAGACTTAATTTGCACTAGGACCCACTTGTTCGTCTTTCTGGTGGCTCAAGGTATCCCTGGAGCTCTTGTCCAACATTGTATTTCAAATGAATCATTTTTTTTCTTATCAGCCTTCTTCACTATCCAACTTTTGCATCTGTACATAGTAATTGAGAATACAGGGTGTTGATGACCTTAGCCTTGACCTCTAATGGTACATCTTTGCTCTTAGTGATCTTTCCTAATTCTTCTATTGCTGCCCTTCTGAGTCTCATCTTTCTCTTGATTTCTTGGCTGCAGTCTCCATTTGAATTGATGACTGAACCAAGATAAGCAAAATATTTAATAATTTCATTGTTTTTGTTGTTTATGTTAAAGTTGTGAATTTCTTCAGTAGTAATAATTTCTCTCTTCTTGATGTTCAAATACAATCCTGACTTGGTACTTTCTCCTTTCACTTTCATCTTTTCTACATTCTGCCAGTAAGATGGTGTCATCTGCGTATCTTAAGTTATTGATATTTCTTCCATCAATTTTCAGTCCTTTTTTCACCTTAACAAGTAACAGACTATTATTGGGTTTATAGATGTAGCTGTTGTAATGTTAGGCACTTGATATTTATTATCTGTTCATTTTTTCAGTAACACAAATAGTAGGTTTAATTATCTGAATGTAAAGGTTAAAGTGATGATGGGTGTTAAGTAGACTTATCATGGTGAATATTTCACAATATATACAAATATTGAATCGTTATGTTGTATATCCAATACTAATATTGTGTTATGTCTATTGTATCTCAATAAAAAGGTTAAAAAGTGAGATTAAAAATGATTACATAACATTCTTAAGAGCAAACCACCATTAAGTAGTAGAGTTTGGATTTGAGTGCAGATCTATTTGACTCCAATGAACAATCTTTTGAATTCACAGAATTACATTATATTAGTTTTCTATGAAGTCTAATGACATATTAATATTATACATTATTGTGCATTTCTTGTGCACCAGTCATGATATTAAGTATTTCGTATATATATCACTCTACTGAATTCTCACAGCCATCACCTGCAGTAGGTATAAACACTTCATTAAAGAGGTTAAGTGACATCCCTGTTGTCACACAGGTAGTCAATGGCAATGTTTTAGAGCATTGCTCTGGAGTCATGTGCCACAAGATGCTAAATCTTGAGCCAATTTTCCAGGATACATTTCACACACAGAATTAGACATATTCATATATGACCCTGACTGCTATCATCAAGAATGAAGAACAAATGACAACTGTAAATTTATACAGTGTGTGTATTTTTATAAATGTGGTATTTCTGTTTTAAAAGGGGACCTAGCTGTATTAAAAATTTTCACTTTATTCACTTTCTCTGACTAGATCTGGCTTGTTATGAGGAGAAAAACAGGACCATGGTAGCCAGGTTATTTGAATACCAAATGTGGGTTCTTCCAATTTAGTTATTTGCTAATTGGCCTTTCCCTACCTGAGTATCTGGCCTGGTGTTTGCACATACATTTAAATAATACTTGTTGACCTGAAACTTTCAGGAGATCCTGCTAGCCTATGATCATAAAGAAGTATTTATACATTTTTAAATCATGAATTTCAGATGAGCAGTGTGGCAATAACAACTGTTTTTGGTGAGCTGAATTTCATTGCTTTCTTTTACGTAAAAACACTATCAAGCATAAAAAAACTATGACATTACATTCTAAATCTTTGAAAAATCAAACATGTGTTGAACATGTTAACTGTGGATTTCTTTGAAAAGCAATTTACTTTATAAATAGGATTAAAATCCCAGCTGTCACATGTGCTTCTTCATGCAGAAAATGCTTTGCACTACCCTAGGTTTTTGCCCAAATAGTTATTTTTTAAACCTGGCAACTGAATAGTTTAAAGTCTTTTGGGTCAAATTGGGTTGGTCTTAAATTATGGATGGACTTACCGAAGCATGGTTCATTTATATTGAACTTGCTTTTAGTGGAGAGCTGAACAGTGGGAAACCTATCAAAATGCTTAATCAGTTAGCTATCCCACACACTACAAGATGCTGGACTTTCATAATGCAGTAACATTTCACAAAGAACTGCACAGGGCTCAGCTGCACATGGTTGACACCCGCACAGCTCATTCCAGCTTTCTTCATTGCTACACAGTCCATTTATGGGCAAGCCATTCTCGTGGCTCTTGGGAGATTGGCATGCATCCACTGAATCTCAGAGCTAGAGATTCTTCTGGAATCCATCAAGGTTTTTTTTTCTGGGTTTGAATCCTGGTTCTACCAGTTACCAGTTCACCTACCATGGGCAAGTCATTTAGCTTCTCTGACCTTGTTTCATCTCCAATTAAAGGGGATAAGAAAAGTTGTAAGATTATATAAAGGTTTTGCACAGTGCTGGACCAGTAGCAAATACTCAATAATTGGTAGCTTTATTCTGTCGGCAGGCAGAATACCTATGTACTCTAACCCAGGCAATGGTGATACTTTTCCATTATTAAATATCATTTGAGATGGAGATTCCCATTCATTTCTAGGCAGCTCATTTCCATTTTTAACTTATGTGTAAGTTTGTTTTCTCCTGCCACATTAAAGATTTAAGACAAATTATCAAAGGCAAATTCCTTATTTAGGGAAAATGTTAAGTCATGCCATGTAAGATTTTCTCAGGCAGTTTTGTAAATGCCCACAAAAATTCTGTAAGAGACTTACAGAGGCCTCAGGACCTAGAATGGCACACGTTGCCTGTGACACGTAGAACTGGGTATGTTGGAAATAAACATAGTTGATGGAACACTGACTTTGTGCCAGTCTGTGTACTCAATAACCTGGATACAAAGATAAACAAGGCACAGTTCTTGACTGTTGGGTTCTCTGGGAAACATGTAACCAATCTCATATAGCACAGTTTATTGTTTTAGTGAACACTCACTTCTAGTATCTCACTCCCCTTCTCTAAACCTTTTTTGATAGTCCCCTCTATTTCCACATCCAGTCATCTCCTACTCCCCAACTTCCCACACCTTAGGGAAACTGGACTTTTCCTTTTGGTCTACTGTCCTCTCCTATCTCTTCCAACATCTCAGAGAGCTAGAAGGGAGGGCTACATCCCTTCCACAAAACTGGCTGACAAATGCCCACGGGGTCTAAAACACTTGATTTAATTTCCAGTGGTAAATTTCTAACTCCTCAAGCAACCAAACAGCCATTTGACAATGATCCCAAGGAGAAGTTCATTCCTCTGTACATACTCCATGGATCTGGCACAAAGACGGCTTGTTCCTAAACTCTATGAGGGATGAGGTAAAGATGAATAAAATAGATAAAGTATTTAGAACCTCTTCATGCTAAAAACCAATGATTAGTCATCTTTTTCTGAAATGATTATGATGTAAAAAAAACTGACCTTGTAGTAAAAATGCTTTAAAATTTGATTATTCTGGTTATTTCTAGCTATAGCTGTTTATCTCTTCATAGTAAAAACTAAAGAAGAGAAAGACTTGACATTCTGGCATTGGAATTGGTATTTAAGGGACTAGGAGTAATGTGTTTGGAGCCCAGAATAGTCTTTTTAATGATTATTATTTCTTTCTGTGTATGAATTTGTGATTTTCTATTGTGTTCTGGGTGTACTTGGGTGAAGAAGACCTGCTTGGAGTAATGTGCTTAGAGTCTCTGCCTGGGCAGTTAGAAACTTTCCAGGGGGTTGAGTTCTACTCTTCCTAAATCTATGGCATAGAGATCATGTGTTCTCAAAACAAAAACAAAAAACCCACACAACACTTGCACTATTTTATAAAGCCTTAAAGTTGGCAGATAGAAAAGAAGGCAAGGTTTAGAAATACTCCAATTCAGTGGCCTTCAAACTTTTATGTTCATGAACCCCTAAAAGAATTTTGAAAAATGTTTTTTTAGATTGGCATAATTTTTGTCATAAGTTTAAATAAATGCTAAGACGATAATTTCTGATTGTCACACCTGCCAGAGCAATTGCAAATATTGACATCTATAATAATAAAAGTATAATATGCTAATTAGACTGGACAGCTGAACGACCTTCCGGACGTCATTCCAGACATCCTTCCGGATGAAGCCACAATAGCGGAGGCTGAGGCAGAGGTGGTTAGAGGTGATCAGGCAGGCAGGCGAGCAGTTAGGGGTGGTGAGGCAGGCAGGTGAGTGGTTAGGGGTGATCAGGCAGGCAGATGAGTGGTTAGGGGTGATGAGGCAGGCAGGTAAAGTGGTTAGGGGTGATCAGGCAGTAGGCAGGCCAGCAGTTAGGAGCCAGCAGTCCCGGATTTGAGAGGGATGTCCGCTGAGGGGTCCGGATGGTGAGAGGATGCAGGCTGGGCTGAGGGACTTCTCCCCCACCCCCCCTGTGCATGAATTTCGTGTACCAGGCCTCTAGTTTAAAAAATAAAACATCATTTTTTTCATGTATCTAATAGAATATAAATACAACAGACATTTGGTAGCCAGCAACATCCTTTAAATTATACATGAAAAACTCTCTAACAATTACACATTTTGCATTCTCCATTTTTCTCCTTGACATTGCATTACCATTTCAAGTTCCACACAGAATTCTATCCTAATATACTCTTTCTAAATCCTCATAGAGAACATGTGTTCTCAAAACAAAAACAAAAACCCCATACAACACTTGCATGATTTTATAAAGCCTTAAAGTTGGCAGATAGAAAAAAAGACAAGGTTTAGAAATACTCTGATTCAGTGGCCTTCACACTTTAAATATAACTTTATTTTTGAAAGCCTTTTATTGATATTGCTTGTCTTCTCATACATTTCTGCAATGGTGTGTATGTACCTTTAATTTTTCAAAATATGTATCACCATAAAGTTCTAAGAATTAAAACTTTTTTCTTGAATGAGTTATTACAATTGTTAATGCACACTTGATCAAAACAATATTATTGATACTACATATTATTAAGCACAAAAAGTAATGTTTTATTATAAATATATCTCATTAAAATGAATGGAGTATCCTGTCCTTGATTTATCCCTTGGTTTGGTGCCCTGGAGATGTGTACCTTATAGAAGGCATTATGTAAGATTTCGAGCTGGACACAGATATCAGAGGTCTAAGAAACACAGTCCTAATGCCTGCCTGCCCTAAAATAATGTAGAATATGGGTTATTTTATCACCTTTAGGAAATTTGAGATTTTCGTGACTGGATTTTCAGAATAGATAGTAACTCTGGGCGCAAAGAATTTCTTCCCATTTTTCTCAATATCACTTCAAACTTTACATGGACGTAAAATCCCCAGGAAAATAGCTCCTTCTTGGCCCCCTCCTTTACCCTGTTTGGAGAAATTGGCGGGGTAGCTGGACGCTCCTGCAGTTTTTCTACTCTTTAATCTTCTATAGTGTTTCTCCAAGTCTCTGAGACTTTCACAGAGCTGCCTGTGAGGTCAAAACCACTTTAACAACAACAACAACAATAATAATAATATATGATTTTTACTGTGCTGATATTTGCACTGCGGTACAAAGAACTTTAGTAGTAGCCATGGATTCCTTCCGTGTCAGGTACTGACAGTTGGTAACGTGCCAGCTTCATTTAAGAATGTCTTTGATAGCTCTGGCCAGCTATTCCTTCCTCTTTCTCTAAAATAAATAAAAGCATATTAAAAAAAGGAATGCTTTGATAAAGCAGTATACATTTATGATTATATTAAGTTTCAACAAGTAGATGCTTTCTAACATTCTGTGTAACAAATGGGAAGTACTCTTACAGTACTTCTGGTCCTTACTGACCTAGGATGTTTGTCTCAAGGAAAAGCACATGTATGACTGTTTATCCCTTGGTACACATTTGTACTTGAAAGGACATTGACAGACTAACTGTGGTTCCTCTGACTTGGATATTTGACAGATATTTTCCCAAAAAATGATTGATGTGATTCTAGCATGTTAAGGAAAACAGCTGATAGCATTTGCTGACAATTAGGATACTGGAAATTTCAAGTGAAATTTAGAATTTTGGAAAACTGGGGCTGCCACTAGGAGTTTGACAGCTGCTTAGTTCTTAAAGACTTTTCTGATGAGATCGGGTGGTATATGTTATATTTTTGAATATAAATTTAACGTGTTTAATGAAAACATCAATATTTAAAAGATCTGGATAATTAGTAAACTAATACTTTCTAAATGAATGAAGCATAATTTCACTAACTCATGCGTGGGTAAAAGATCCATTCAATGGTGAGATTCACCAAAGGATTTTAATGTGAGAGAGAAAAAATGTTCATTAATATGGGTTCAGATACCACATTGCAGCTGTTCTTAAAGAAACTCTCACTTGTTGAATTTTAATGTAATATCAAAGAAGAATATCCACAGTTGTCTGAAAAGGTCATTAAAATATATTTTCCACTATCAATCAGCAGGAGGCCAGGTTTTCTTTACCTACTTGAATAAAAAATATCATATTAAAACAGAGTGAAAACAGACACAGACAAGAGCATCCAGATGTCTCCTATAACATTAGCCATTAATAGATTTATGAAATTATAAAACATTGCCACTCTCCTCACTAAAGGGTTTGAGAAAATATACTTATTTTTCATGAAAATATGTTAACATATAATGAGTTTATTGTTATTTTTAAGTGAGTTAATAAAAATTTTTAAATGATCAGTTTTAATGTCTAGTATGCTGATATCAATAAATAATACCCATCTAAACAAAAGTTCTTTGGAGTCCTCAATATATTTTTGTTTTGTTTTGTTTTTGTTAATCCTCTCCAGAGGATATTTTTCCCATTGATATTTAGAGAGTGGAAGGGGGGTGGGGGGTTGGAAGAGAGAGAGAGAGAGAGAGAGAGAGAGCAATGTTTGAGAATACCATTCTAGAACAGTGGTTCTCAACCATGGCTGGGCCTTAGAATCAGCTGGGGACCTTTTTTTTTCTTTTCTATATTCCTATCTTGCCAATACCTATTAAAATATAAAACACACATGACTTTTTTTCTTTATTGATTAAGGTATTACATATGTGTCCTTATGCCTCCATTGCCTCCCTCCCCCCACTTATGTGCCTCCTGCACTCGCCTTGACTGGGGCCTGGAATTGAACCTACCTGCAACCCAGGTACAAGCCCTTGATTAGGAATCAAACCTGTGACCTTGCAGTGCACAGAGAGGCTAATGTTGTGATCACTGAGCAACACTGGCCAGGTCCTCAATAATTTTTAAGAATGTGAAGAGACTTTGAGACTACAATGTTTGAGAACACCATTCTAGAACAGTGGTTCTCAACCATGGCTGGACCTTAGAATCATCTGGGGACCTTTTTTTTCTTCTTTTCTATATTCCTATCTTGCCAATGCCTATTAAAATATAAAACACACATGACTTTTTTTCTTTATTGATTAAGGTATTACAGATGTGTCCTTATGCCCCCATTGCTTCCCCCCCCCCCCCACCACACCCTTATGCCTTCACCTCCCTGGTGTCTGTGTCCATTGGTTAGGCTTATATGCATGCATACAAGTCCTTTGATTGATCTCTCCCCTTTACCCCCACCCTCCCCTACCTTCCCTCTGAGGTTTGACAGTCTGATCGATGCTTCTCTGTCTCTGGATCTGTTTTTGTTCATTAGTTTATGTTGTTCATTATATTCCACAAATGAGTGAGATCATGTGATATTTATCTTTCTCTGACTGGCTTATTTAGCTTAGCATCATGCTCTCCAGTTCCATCCATGCTGTTGCAAATGGTAAGAATTCCTTCTTTTTTATAGCAGCGTAATATTCCATTGTGTAGATGTACCACCGTTTTTTAATACACTTATCTGAGGACCTTTAAACACTTCTAGTACTTGGGTCCGGCCCTCAGAAATTCTGGTTCATTGGTCTGGGTTGTAACCTAAGGAAAGGGGTTTGAAAACCTGTTCTGGTTGAATCTAATGTGTAGCCAAGGTTGACAGGCACTGCCCTGGCCTGAGTGCCTGATGATCACTTTAGGCATGAATACTCACAAACCCAGGAGAAACTCATTTCCCAGCATCTGTTTCCAGAGTAGAATGGGATGAACTCTTTTTGGTATCCCTAGAAACTCTTGTTCCCTGTTGCTCATGGAAAGCTGAGTTTTTAATTTATCTGTTTTTCTTTATTTGGGGTGCTATTTTCATAAATCATTCTGGTTTCTACTTGCTTGCAACTTTTCCTTTCACTTATGCAAGTATTTATTTGGTAAATTATTTAAAATGCGCTCTTTCTTTGCTATGGTTTTAACTGATGAAAGATAAGAAAGATGGTTAAAAGTGACTGGAGAGTAACTTGGTTATACTAGGAAATCATAATAAAAGGGGTTCGATTTGAACAAAGGTTAGAGGCATTTGCCCTGGAAGAGCGGTAAGTTCTGGGTGTAGAATGTGCAGTTCTGTGCAGCTGATAATTGCTTTATTTAAAGTTATTTGTCACATAAGGTTTTGCCTAGACTCTTAAAGGCTATCAGAATTAATGTTCTAATGACCATATTTCTGTTTTCCTGAAATGTCCTTTTTTGGACATACTAACTTCTATTCATTCCAAACATCTACTGTGTGGTACCACTGCTGACATATTAGCTACTAACTAGAGCAAGAATAATGCCATTTTTGCAAACATGGGTCTTGTTTCTCTATAAGCAGTATAGTTCTACCCTGTGTTCGAAACTTTCAGAGCAAAGTTGGTGAGGAAAATGTACCCTCTGGCTCAGTCCTTTGTGATGCCTTGTACTGGCCACCAAGTGTCACTCTTGCTCTTTTTGCTATTGAAAAAATATTTTTACTGACAAAAGGACACTTAATCCCAGTCCTGGTTCATAGAGTCTAGTTCTAATTGCAAGTGGTTGAAACCAGTTCTCTTGTTTAACATCATTTTAGCAACTTAGGGCTGATAGTTTGGGTCCTGCTGTTTGGGTTAATGGCATAGCGAGGAAATGGCAAAGGTGTGTGGATATGATGGATGTGCGCTTTTGTGTCCCACTCACCTGGGCCCACTGGGTTGCCCAGCTCATTTCTTATCTTGGAGAAATTATTCCGACAATTCTCTATGCAGGTGACCATTCAGAGTCAGTCACATGTAGATTCCTGTTAATAGGAATGAAATGCTGGTTATTTATAGCAGCAGAACCATGTAATTTGAAAGGGATAGAAAATGATTATGAAGTCCATTTTCTTACCCATATAAGGCCAGTTATAGAAGCAAAATATATAGAGCACACTATTGAGAAATAAATGTATTGTGATAAGGAAGCTCAGAATCTCAATGACAATATCCTGTAGCGTATGGCGTTTTAGTTCATTCTTTTAAGTTTTAGCCTATAGTTGGGGAAGGAGTCAATCAAATTGGATGTTAGTAAAACAGATTTTCATAGTTGATGTCAGTACAAACTTGATGTCTACCTGGGCTCACAGGTAGAAATATGCTTTTGGTAAAGATGTATATTAATTTTTCTAGAATGTACATTCCTAGTTCCATGGTCAGTGGGTATAAAATAATACTTCGAGCCTGCTGACAAGAGGTTAGACACATGGCAACTTCTTACATCTATCCTTTGACCTTCTGAAATTCATAAAGCAGGGTTGGAAGCCTCAGTATTGGATCTAACCTGATTTCATATGATCCAGGGCTGTGACTAAGAGATTAGACTCCGTTCTTCCTGCAATTCTCTGGTTCCCCAAAGGTTTCTCTATTAGGGCAAGTTGAGGTGGGCAAATAGAAACTGAGGGCTGGGGTAAGAATGGGGACCTGTGCTCACTGACGTCCTCTCCCCCCAAATCCTATTCAATAGGCATTACGCACATACATCTTCTGGGTTGCTGTATTAAAATAAGGATGAGTATGAGCTAGCTAAGAGGCTTAGGGTAAAACATTACTGGCTCTGTAACACATTGTAAGCCACATTGTGTCATGAAGTGAATATGGACTTTGAATTCCTATATTTCTGGAAGTTAATTTCTGGTTCTGGCACATGTTAACTACATGACCTTAAGCAACTATCTTCACAACTCTAAGACTTAGTTTGTATAGTATTAAACTGAAAAATAATAGCATTAATTTTCCATGGTAACAATTTCCAGTGTTATAATTAAAATGTGTGTGTTTTCTTTTTTGAGAAGGAGGGGGGGTAAGTGCATAATAATCAATAAAAATTGTAAACAACTGGATGATGAAAAATACTCCTTAGTTCTCCTTTAGAATTTTCCATGGGCCATATCTCACCAAATAAAAACGAACATAAAAAAATACTTAAACTGCCCTGTTAGGTAACTGTACTCTAGCCATTTAGTGAAATGTCAGAAGGTGGCGGTCCCAAAACAATTATTAGTTGATGAATTAGTTTTCTATTGATGCTGTAACAAATGAACAGAAACGTGGTGGTTTTAAACAACATAATTTTATAGTAATACAGAAGGGTTAATTAAGTGGCTTCAAGGAACAGGTGCTCAAAGTGGTTTTCCTGGATAACATTTTTCATATGTTCAAGGGCATAATCTTCTGTCCGGGTTGGGGTGGGGTGTGAGGAATAGGGTAACCTATAGCATGCAATAGGGCCATAGTTACTCTGGTTATCACTGGCAGGAAAGAATTAAGTGGAGAGTAAAATTTTATTACTGTAGCAACAAAGTTATTATAAGGATGGTGTTATCATCAGGTTTCTTAAAATGATCCTAGGGAGCACACAGAGGGACAATTAAAGGCATGGACATCTAGTCAAGAATACACATGGAGAGCTCAAAGGTCTCTATGGAAGCTTTGGAAGAATGATTTGTCTCCTAATGTTTCAGGATAGATATGACTGTGGACCCATCCCGGGAAAGATGATCAGGGCTGTGGAGTTGAAGACCTCATGGAGTCTCTTAGTAAGGACACTGGTGGGGCTTAAGTGGGACCACGAGAAATAGGATAGAGACTTGATAAGACCCAAAAGTCTTGAATTTCTCCTAAATTCCCTTTGCCTATTGAAAACTTTTATAAAAGCCTTCCAGTGACTATACTTGAGGCACTAGCCTCCCAAACTGATGCCAGTTCTCTTCAGCACCCATCCTTTCCACCTCTTTTTGCCTCCAGGACAGTTACAAGATTTAGAAACCAGCTTTGTTAAGAGGCTTAAATAGAGGGCTTCTCAGAGCAGCAGTAGCCTATAGACTAAAAACATATAAAACCTCAGCATCTATAATTACAGCAGCCTGGGGAGCATAGGGGAGTGAATTCTAAGGGTGTTTGAACAAGAGGGATGAGACAAAAGGCTCAAATAGCCAGATACTTTGCTATGGGTGTACCACCAAGGAGTCAGGATTTGATGTGCTGGTTCAAGCACTTGGAAGTGATATTTATCATATGCAGGGTTAGAAAATCTAAGTATAACTCAATGATGGCCTAGATGTTTAAGAACTTGGAACACTGAAGTTTCTCTGGAATACCATAAAGGTGAGTCTGAAGACTCAGGGAAATGGGAATGTTGGGAGAGCCTAGGGCAGGGGTGGGCAACCCCTGGCATGCGTGCCAAACATGGCACGCCAGTAACTTTTGCTGGCACGCGAAACCCTCTCTTATAATCTTCCATTTACAATTTTTTTCTTAATATCGACTTTTTTATTTTTCAGATAAATTCAGTGTAGGTGCATCTTAGATAAATAAATAATTTTACATAACAAGTTATCTTAAAGACCATAGACATGGATTGACGAGAGAGGGGAAGAGCAATTTCTATGCCTCTGCCTTAACTCTCCCTGCCTTCCTAGATCCGACCAGTGTTTTGGTTTCATCCACATACGCTTGTGAATCTTTGTTCTCAGTGATGAATTTTGTTAAGTCTCATAATAGGAGTAGCCTGACGGATGAAAGTAGTAGCTCATGCATATCTCTGAAGGTCACGAAATATAAACCTGATGTAAAATCTCTGTCATCAGTGATGCAGCAGCAAAAGTCCCACTGATAATATCAAACGGAGTCATAAAGTTTTCTGTCGGACTATCAGTGTACATATATACATTAAAAAATAAATGTTTTTTTTCATCATCATATACTGTGTTTTTGTCGCTCGAATGAATTTTATTATTTCTTCAAGGTTCTTCACATACATACACCTTAAGAGATATCAAGTAGGCGTAACATGTTCTCAAAAAATTAGGGTTGGCACGCAGAAGAATTTTGAGTCAGAGATTTTGCTGGTTTTGGCATGCACTCACAAAAAGGTTGCCCACCCCTGGCCTAGGGCTTAATAATATATGCATCAGTGTTTGACAATAAAAGGACATTTTTAGTTTTTTAAAACAATATTTTATACATGTAAAACTTCCTTCTTGAGTCCTCCTGTAAGATTTTCAACATTTATCAAAACAACCTGCGGAAATAACATTATAAAGCATGGGAATTATAATTATTTAGAATAATGGACAGAACACGATTTAGAATTGATGGCCATAGTTATGATATAAGACAACTAATTGCCTTATATAAAAATAAAATAGCATCATTATAATGCTATCTTCAAAATTCAATTCTTAATAATGACCTTTGACAAACTGAACTTAAATAAACATTCACATTGCAAAAGCTACCTTTATTTAGATTTGGTCACTAGAACCAAAAGAATCCCTTGAAAGTGCTATTCTTTTCTTTTCCTTAAAAAATACTACTTAACAATTGTATGTCAGTTTGCTTTCCAAAAGTACTTAATATATTAGTCATATGTTACCTCACCCCTTTATTTTCTTTTCTTTTTTCTGTTTTCTTTTATTTTTTTCTTTTATTTTTTTGTTTTCTTCTAACTATATATCTCTTTTTTTTTAAATTTTGTTTTATTGCTTAAAGTATTACAAAGAGTATTATATATGTCTCCTTTTTTTCCCCTTCTTGACATTCCCCCGGCTTCCCCTATCCCCCAGTGTCTTATGTCCATTGGTTATGCGTATATGCATGCATACAAGTCCTCACACCTTTATTTTCAAATGCATAAGCATTTGATTATAATTTAATAAATAGTTAAAGGAAATTCTTATACAAGAAATAGTATGCTGCCAGTATTCCCAGACTCCCTGTTTGCACCTAACTGATTTTTCCCCAAAGTTAACCACTGTCCTAGATTCACTTGCTTTTTTGACATTCTGCTACTTATGAATGCAATTTTAGGCAGTCTATTTTTCTCTGCTTTGCACTTTGTTTTTCAAAATTTTTATTTAAAAAGTGTCAGGCCAAGAGAAAAGTTGCAAGTGTTGTTAATTGAAAGAGACATTTCTGGCATAATTAAAGAAATTTAAATATGGACTGAGTATTAAATAGTATTAAGAAATTTTAGTTTTTCTTAAGTACAATGATGCTAATTTGGCTAAGCAGAGGAATATTTTTAATTTTGGAAATACATACTAAGATATTTAGGAGTGTATTATTAAGATGTCAATAACTTACTTCAAAATGTTTAAGTATAAACAAATAAAGTGAGTTTTAAAAACATGTAAGCTGCCTAACCTGCAGTTGGAGAACAGAAGATGACCTTGTCATCCTTTGCCAAGCAACTACTATCTATGTAAAAACAGCTCCTGGCTTGTACTGGATCCTGGCTGAGTCTGAATGAATGGCTATGAGTCACCAAGTATGTGACCTCAACTGCCACTGAACCTTAAAATTGGACATGCATAGAAACACTCTACATATTATAAACTGGAAGTTAAATATAGGGACCAGGTCTGACAGATCCAAAAGGCAGAAGTAAACTGTGTGGTCAGGTGGCTCAGACCCTGTATTTGGAACTCAAGAGGTTTCAGATGAAAGCATGGCCAAATTAACATTGTGTGCTAATTTGGGAGCTGGAGGAAATGTGTGTCCCTTATATTGGGGACATAAACTTTTCACTTTTGAAGAATACGAGTGGATTAAAGATGGGCTCTGCTGTCTACCTGGCATTTGCCATTTCAGAGCTGTCTTCATCCTTCTTCACCCTTGTCTATGCCACAGGAAGCTGATCTATGTGGATTATATAAACAAACTATCTTAACCTCTGGCTTCAGATTGAGTTTGGCCAGTCAGAGATTGGAGGAAGAGAGGAAAGTAAGTGTATAATATTTATTTCTCTAGCCCTATCACTGTAGGGGGGAGCCTCTGGCTAGCTGCTTCTCTTTACTACTCTCAATAGTCATTCTGCATGACTGACTCTTGTTGAGTGCTAGTCATCTCTTCCTTCACTAGGGATGTAGGCTTGAAACAATGCCACTCTTCAAACTCTGTGGTACTCCATATTTTTCATGTTTCCTCTACATGCTGCTTTTGCCTTTGAAACTGGTCTTTTTATGAATCCTCCTCAAATTACTCTAATTTGGTGCCAACAATTTCCTGCTGGTACCCTGATAGATACTATGGTTGTTATCACAGCATGTGTATATGCTGATGGAAATGACGAAGTAGAGAGGGAAAACTTGATGATGCAGAAGTAAAAAAAAGATACTTGCAAGAGAAAAGGACTTTCATGTATCAGAGGGAATGGGAGCATTGGCAGGTTTGGTCTTAATAAGGAGCTGGGAAAAGGTATCCGTTGTAGTAGGAGGGAGGGCAGAGAATATGAGCAGAATTACAGGTTAGGTTGATAGATCTGCTGTTAGGGTACATAAGCTGTTTTTTCGTTATTTTTATTTTCTCAATGAATTAATAAATGTAACTTCATTAGCAAAGACTTCTTAAACAATACATAAAAAGCACTAGCCACAAAAGAAAAAAATGATAACTTGAACATCATTAAAATTAAGAATGTATGTTTATCAAAAGACAATAAGAGAGTGAGAAGAAAATAAATTTATCTATCTCTCTGTCTATCTATCCATCCATTAAAGGATACACATCCAGGATATATAAAATCCTACAAATAAATAAGAAATAAGAAAAAGATAAATGGCCCAATGAAAAAATACTTGAACTGGTACTTGACTTAAAATGATATCTAAATGGCTAAACACATATGAAAAAGTGCTTAATATCATTATTCATCAGAAAAATGCACATTAAAATCACATTGAAATGCCACTACACTCAAATAACAATGGCTAAAATTTAAAAGATTGACAATAACAAGTGTCGATGGCGACTTGGACTTAACCTAGTGAAGTTTAGTTAGTTTAATATTGCAAAGGGAGGCAAGGGAATTGAGCCTATGGACCAAGAAGTGATTTTAGCATGGAATCTAAGGTAGGGAAGTGGGAATGAGTATCTGAGGGGGCGGGGGATATGGAAAGTGAAAAGATCTGTGATGGGACCTCATGTGCCTAAAGAAGTTTGGGGGTTTTAACTCACTGCTTGTGTTTAGTATTAAGAATGCTCCATCTCTCTTCATCTTGTCACCATGAATTGTACCTCAGGGACACAGGGGCATTATATCCAGGATGTATAGGAGGAGATATCCTCAAAATGCTTTCTTGCCCTCGAGGATACTTTTGTTCCCATTGAGCAGATGTATGCCTTTACAATGTCAGTTAGACTGTGTAAACACAACATTAATCTTTTTGTATAATCTTCTATTTATGTAAGTTAAAGCTATTCATTCCAGAGGAAAGCAGCTGTGCAGTAACTCCATTTCATGGTGAAAGTGTGACGAGCTAATGGGAGGTGATTTTTTGAATGGCCAAACTGTCTTCAGTACTCATTTCATATAAACATAAACATTCACCTGGATGTTAAAAAGTAAGTGAATAATTTATATAATAAAGAGCTACTTTTAATTATTGCACTGAAGAGATTCTCAGGGTTGTTAGACAAGCTGCCAGGCTAACATATTGGCTTTTAAATTATTTCACTCATTCAGCCAGGAAAATGGTTTTATGGTTTTTTTTTCCCCTTCCTGAATACAATAAAGAATGAAAGATAGCCAGCCTGGCTCATGAATACATAATGAACAGTGACTAGAAGAGATGAGTCTGGTAGCACCTCAAAGAGTAAATCAACTATAAACAATCCCCTCGTTAATTTTCTGCTCAGCAAGGTGCCATTGTTATGAATTTGAGGCAGCATATAAAGACTCACTGGGAAGGCTTCATACCCTAGTGACTTACAGGGCAGGTGCAAATACTGTTCTCCTCCGGTATCACCTGTGAGGGCTAGGCACCCTGGCTGCAGTGTTTTGCTTGTTTTCTATTTTCTCAAATTATGTTGCTATCTGCCTCTAAGACATTGTATTTTTATTTCTTTCGCAGTGCTTAAACAAAGAGATTCCATATTATTTCTGTCTTCTCAATTAACATCACATGCTTTACCACTCATCAATGCATTATGACTGAACACCCATCTATTATACACTTGTTTTATTTCTAGATTTCAGTTTTATACCATTTGTTTCCCCAATTACATTGTAAAACCCTCCAGAGTCAGGGCATTGTCTGGATACTGCCCTCATTGTGCATATCACAGTGCTTTGTGCTCAATGTCTTTGTTTAAGAGAGAGATGAGTGAAAAGATAATTGATTGCTGGATGGGTGGTTGAATGAATGATTTTGCAGATAACTGTGCACCTGGTTTGCTGAATGAGTGGGTAAAGGAGGATAAAATATTGACATATCATGCTATGTTCTTTTTTGTGTTTGTTAATGTTCTTATGAATGGAAGTAAACTAGCCAATTTCCCAGTGAATTGAGTATTTTGAATCCAAGTAATAAGAGCTGTAAATTAGGAAAGGCTATATTCACCAAACCTAAATATTTTATTTTTATATTAATTTTTGTTAATCATCTCTGGGGATATATTTTTTCCATTGACTTTTTTAGAGAGAATAGAAGGGAAGAAACAGGGGGTGGGGAGAGAGAAACATCAATGCAAGAGAGACACATCGATTGGTTGCTTCCTGCATGTGCCAGGACCCTGGCAGGGAATGAACCCAGGTATGTGCCCTGGACTGGGTATCAAACCTGTGACCCTTCTAGGTTCGCAGGCCAATCCTGTAACAATGGAACCACACTGGCCAGAGCCAAACTAAATATTTTAACAACAAGGCAGCTATCTATATATTTTCAAATACTTTGATCTTTGGTATTTCCAAATACCTTGATCTTTTGGTTTCGCCATGAAAATGATTGGATCAGCAATCCCACAAAAAAAAAAAAAAGAGCTTTTAGGAGCCTCAAATTATTTTGCACACTTTAGGAAAAATAATACCAGTAGCAGGCATAATATTGATAAAATATTGTTTTTTGTGTAAAAGAAATATATGCTCATGAAATAAGTTTTAGACAATATAAAATGTTTAAAGAAAGTAGCCATGACCTATATAACTCCAACACTGGAAGATAACTGCAAATATATCTGAAAAAATTTGCTCTTTCTCTTGTTCTGCGTGTGTGTACTATTTTAAAGTATAGGTTGGGTGTTAAGGGTCAGCCATCCCCCATCCTTAACCAGAACACGAAGTAAGAAATGCGGAGAGACTTGCCTCTCTTTGATGTCTGCAGCAGACTGTTTCCAGGTGCTGCAGTTTCCACATTCATCTACTGTCACCTGTCCTCTGTCCCCCTCTCCCCCCTCAGGGAGCCTTAAAACGTGTGAACTGCACTTCAGCATTGTTGGTAAGGCAAACTTTTGCTCTATTGCTGATTTTTGCTTCTTCCCAGAGCCAAGAAGAATGTAGCCCCTTCCAAGATCTCCTTCCTAAATGTGCAGCAGAAAGTCAGCAGTGGCGAGGTTCCAGGGTCAGAAACCTGGCTTGGGGTCTTGATAGAATGTTTTCTCTGTTTATTATCAGCTAGGCTAAAAAAATCAGTAATATTTTTATCAAAGTGTTTCATCCTGACTGCTCTAATTTAAGGTAAAACACTAAACCTGCTCTAGATCCTGATATAGTTTCTTCTTGAAATTCTCCTTTCAGATATGTCTCAACTTGAAGCAGAGATGGTAGGTAGAGTTGACAGTGCTGATGACAGAGGGGTCATAGCAGTGAAATCCTGTTGCTCTCACTGAGGTCTTTAAAGGGACCCCCTGATTCTTCTGACCTCAGTGGGAACTGGGGGAAGGATGCATTAATTGCTCCCTTTTCTGTGGTTTGGAGAGAACTGCTGTCTGTTAGGTGTAGAGAATGGAGACAGCCTCCCAGTACCTCATCAGAAAGGTAAGAGGTTTCCGTGTAACATGCCTGGCCTGCAAATGTGGAAAATGCTTACCTGAAGGCTGGCTACAGTAGAGAGATCCTGACAGCCTGACCTGCATAAGTGTGGAAGGAAGACAGGTCCATGAGCAGGTGAAGGAAATTTACAACCCCTTCAAGGGACTCTCTAACTTGGAAGAGCAGGACCTAGCTGATGGGGACAGATGGCTCCAAATGAACTAGAACTAATGGAAGGAAATTTAAGTAATAGCCCGTGGGAACTCTCAAGGAGATAAAACTAGTATTAAAAGTACTTAGGGAACAAGATACCATCTTTTCTGCATTTGAAATTTGAATAGATGAACTTAAGAAAAAAAATGACTTCTCCTGAGCACAGAATTTAAAAGAAATATCTCACAATGGGGAGCTAGAACACAGAGAGGGAGATCTGATGTAGAAAAGGGTAAGAGATTTAGAGGATAACTCTAGGAGAGTTATAGAGGGTATCCTGAATCCTAAGGATCAAAGAAATTCTTAATAGATTACAGCAGGGGAAAGATTGTGTGTGTGTGTGTGTGTGTGTGTGTGTGTGTGTGTGTGTGTATAATAGCTTAGGATGTCTTGGTATCACTAGAAACTAGAAGAAAATGAAATAAATTGTGTAGATCATTGAGGGTGAAGAACTATGATTCAAGAACTCAATTTTCGAGAGGAAACCAAGATGGCGGCATAGGTAAACACCGGAGATTGCTGCCTTCCACAACCACTTCAAAAATGCAACTAAAAGACATAACAGACTTCATCCAGAACCACAGGAAGGCTGACTGAGAGGAATTTCTACAACTAAAAGGAAAGAGAAAAGCATACCGAGACTCAGAGGAGGTGCGGTGCTGAAGTAAATACAAAGGTGC
>NW_005358650.1:8932575-8985140 GCF_000412655.1 Myotis brandtii
TGGACAATAATCGTGCACCTATGGATGAGGACAGTGGGTGGGGAGTGAGGGCGGAGGGTGGGGTGGGAACTGGGTGGAGGGGAGTTATGGTGGGAAAAAAGAGGAACCAATGTAATAATCTGAACAATAAAGATTTAATTTAAAAAAAAGAACTCAATTTTCAGTCAATATATCATTTATCATTCATCTGTGAGGACAGTACGGTAGGCATGATTGTAAAGATGGTCCCCAAACATTCTTCCCCTATTAAATAATAATGTTGATACTGATGTGGAGGGATTTTTCAGATACAATTAAATATCCAAGTTAGTTGACCTTAAGATATGAAGATTATCCACGTGGTAACAGCAGATGAAGTCAGAGATTCACGCTATTGCTGGCTTTGAAGATGGAGAGGTCCATATGCCAAGGAATGTGGGCAGCCTTTGGGAGCTGACAAGGCCCCTGGCTGACAGCCAGGAAGAAAATGAGGACCCCATTCCACCCACAAGGAGCTGGATTTGAGCACCACTCCGAGTGAGTTTAGAAGTGAATTTTCATCCAGAATTTCCAGATAAGAACCAATTTAGGCCAACACCTTGATTTCAGCCTTGTGAAACTTTAAGCAGAGATTCCAGCCTGAGTTTCTGACCCATACAATTTTGAGATAATACTGGCTGTTTTAAATTTTAAGTTTTATTGAGAAATAATTGACATCAAGTTTGACTTATTTTACGTTTGATGGTTTGATTTAAATATAATTGTGAAATTATTACCACAACAGGTTCAGCTAATTCCCATCGTCTCAAATAAAAAGAAAAGAGAGAAGAAAAAAGAAAGAAAAAAATTATCCTTGTGATGAGAACTCTTAGGATTAACTCTGTTAACAACTTTTCTATGTAGCACTGTTAACTATAGTCATCATGTTGTGCATTACATTTGTAGTACCTTACTTATCTTACAACTGAAAGTTTGGACCTTTTGACCACCTCCCTCAGTTCTCCCTTTTCCACCTTCTACCTTCAGTAACCACAAGACTTACATGTTTTTCTGAGTTAGGTCATTTTTTCTTTTTTCTTTTTTTTAGATTTCACATATAAGTCAGATCATACAGTATTTGTTTTTCTCTGCCTGACTTATTTTACATAGCATAATGCCCACAATGTCCACCCATGTCTTCAAAAGTGGTTGTATTTGCTCATTTTTTAATGACTAAATAATATTATATTGTATAGTGATATATACTACACCTTTTTTTCCCACTCATCCACCAATGGATACTTTGTTTTTTTTCCATATCTTATTATAAATAATGCTGCTATGACCATGAGAGTGCAGATATCTTTTTGAGTTAGTGTTTTTGTTTCCTTTGGATATATTCCCAGAAGTAGAATTGCTGGATCACATGGTAGTCCTATTTTTAATTTTCTAAGGATCCTTTCATACTTTTTACTTTATTTTTAAAATTTATTTTAAAATTTATTTTTTAATTCCAGTTGACATGATAATATATTAGTTTCAGGTATAAAACACAGAAATTAGGCATTATATAACTTATGATAAGATCACCCCAATAAATCTAGTACCCAGTTGATCCCATACATAGTAATTACAATATTTTGACAGATATATTTCATATGCTGTACTTTACATCCCTGTGACTATTTTTATAACTGGTAATTTGTACTTCTTAGTCCCTTTCACCTTTTTCACCTGTCCCCCAACCCACTCCCATCTGGTGACCATCAGTTTGTCCTCTGAATCTATGAATTTGTGTCTGTTTTGTTTGTTCATTTATTTCATTTTTTAATTCCACAGATAAGTGACATCATATGATATTTGTTTTTCTGTCTGACATAATACCTTCTAGGTCCATCCATGTTGTTGCAAATGGTAAGAATTTTATCTTTTTTGTGGCTGAGTAATATTCATTGTATATATAAATCATATCTTCTTTATTCATTCATCTATTAATGGACACCTAGGTAGCTTCCATATCTTGGTTATTGTACATAATGTTGCAGTGAACATAGAGGTTGCATATTCTTTTCAGATTAGTTTTTTTAAAATTTATTCAGATAAAATACCTGGGTAATATGATAATTCTATTTTTAATTTTTTGAGGAACTGCAATACTGCTTTCCATAGTGGCTACACCAATTTACAATCCCACTAACAATGCACAGATTTGGTGTCCACCTGCACTTGCTGGCTGAGTGGGAGGAGTGTCCCACAAAGGAACAATGGCACCTGCCAGTGCTTTTGTCCCTGGACAAAATTGCCCTGGCTTCTACCCGCCTAGTCCTCGCTCTGAAGTTAGTCAATTTGGTTCCTCCCCATATGTCTCTGTTACTTTTTGAGATGCTGCTCCTGCACTGGAGCTTAGAGCAAGTGAGTGTGTGAGAAAGTGAGTCTGTGCACTATTTATTAAAGAAAACCACAGTCTCTAGCAGTCCTTTGTCTTTCTTAGGTGCAATTCCTGCTGAATGAACCAGATGTTATGGGGACTCCTCTCCTCTTGCCAGCACTGAAGCCCTGGGTTGGGGAGCTCAGTGAGGGTAGGAACCCTTTTTCCTAAGGGGGGACTTCTGCCTCACAATTCTTCATCGCCATACCATCGATTTGCAACCTGCTCGTTCCATGTCTCTGCCCCTCCTACCAGTCTCAATGTGGCTTCTTCTTGATAGCTTTAGTTATAGAACTTCTATTCACCT
Organism: Myotis brandtii; assembly: GCF_000412655.1. NCBI lineage: Eukaryota > Metazoa > Chordata > Mammalia > Chiroptera > Vespertilionidae > Myotis > Myotis brandtii. The sequence goes on from NW_005358650.1 coordinate 8,935,269, forward strand.
AGTCTTCAAGTGGTTCTCAATGTTGATTGCTCTATAAAATTGTAATGTTGATGTGATCAAGGTAGGAGGCTAGGACAGACTGGCACCTTGACTGGCACTCCCTTTATACTGTTTTCCATAGTGGCTGCACCAATTTATAATTCCACCAACAATGCACAAGGGTTCCCTTTCCTCAACATCCATGCCAATGTTTATTACCTCGTGTGTGTGTGTGTGTGTGTGTGTGTGTGTGTGTGTGTGTGTGTGTTTTAAATATATTTTATTGAATTTTACAGAGAGGAAGGGAGAGGAGAGGAATAGAGAGTTAGAAACATAGATGAGAGAGAAATGTCAATCAGCTGCCTCCTGCATACCCCCTACTGGGGATGTGCCTGCAACCAAGGTACATGCCCTTGACCGGAATCGAACCTGGGACCCTTCAGTCTGCAGGCAAATGCTCTATCCACTGAGCAAAACTGGTCAGGGCACCTCTTGTGTTTTTGATGGTGGCCATTTTGACAGTCATGAGGTGATATCTCATTGTGGTTTTTAAAACTGTATGGTTTCCTGTTCATTTGCTAGGCAGCAATAGAAAATGAATAAAAGTGTATTTAAAAATATATACATTTTCAGAGAGCAAAATATCCCATGTCCTATCCTGAAAGAAAAACCATACTCTCATTGAATTAAAACAGAAATCTTAAAATAGAGGGGGAAAAATGGAGAGCAAACAGTAATAAGCAATGAGGCTTTCATTATAAGTGATTACAGGTACATAAAAAGAATAGAAATCTGTAACTGAGGTCGCTGTAAATGTTAATGAGTTAGACTGATACTTAAAATTCTGAATTATCTTAGCAAAACCCACAAAATAATAAATGTTAAGAATAAAATATTAAGCAAAGATATATAAGGTGAATACAAACTAAAAGAAAATAGAAACATATCTGATGTGATGATAAAGGGACCTTCAAAGCCAAAGCATTTAATGAGACAAGGAGGGATGTTATGTGGTGATAAAAGTTACAATCCACCAAGAAGATAAAACAACCACAAACTTTAATCACCAAATAAAAACTGTTAAGGGTATAAAGCAAAAATTCCTCCAAATACAAAGAAATCAAGATGAAAACAAAATGATACCTTTTAATATATGCCCCTCAGAATATAATGAATCAAGGAAGTAGATGATATAAATAATACAACCAACATAAATATATATCTATATTTTATAGTTATTTGGAGAGATAAGAACATGGTATAGATACAAAATCTTGTACTGAATAATAAAATATACTTTGCTTTTTGATGCTCATAGACCTGTTATTTTTTAAAACCAGTCATGTACATGGACAAATAAAGCTTAACAAAGTCTAAAATGTAGAAGTTTTATAGGTTATATTTCCTAACCATAATCCAGTAAAGCCAACTATAATAATGTTAATTATGTGAAAAGTAAGAATTTACCATAAAAAAATGTCTGTATCAAAGAGGAAACTAATACTGAAATTAAATATTATCTTTAAATTTTCAAAAACAAGGGGGAAAAATCCAACCAAGACTAATAGAACATGATTAAAGCTGAATATTGAAGAAATTTTATGTCCTTAAATTTTTTATGTTAATTAGAAAACAGAGACTAAAAATAAACTAATAGATTATCTAATGATTAAACACTTTTTTATTTCTGGGATAGCACACATCATGATATATATGTTTATACTGCTTCTTTGGTTTACTAATATTTTGTTTAAAATATTTGTATATATTTTATCATTAGCAATAGACACTAATTTTAATTTTTATAGTATCTGTCACATTTTGATATCAGATTTATGTTTGTTTCATACAATGAGTTGGGTTGTATTCTTTTTTTCCCCTCTCCCTTTGGAGGAGTTATTTATCATTATTATAACTATTTCTATTAAGTACATGTTTAATAGCACTTGACTAAAAAATTATCTAAGCTTGATTTTATCCTTGTGGGAATGAATATTAACTACTGATTTAGTTTCTTAAAAAAACTAATGATTTTTTATTTCTTCTTGAATCAGTTTGGTAATTTATATGTATATGGGAATGTATGAAGTTCATCTAAGTTTTCAAATATATTGCTATAAGGTTTTTCTTTTTAATCTATGTTCCATTTATAGTTTTATCTTCCTTTTCATTATTAATATTGCATACTAGAGGCCCGGTGCACGAATTTGTGCATGGGTGGGGTCCCTCTTCCTGGCCAGTGATGGAGGCCTACTGGGGGGCCAGCTGGCCAGGGGAGGGGGACCCTGGGAAGTTGGCCGGCCAGCCCCCGATCAGGGCCTACTAGGGGGGCTAGTGGGCGTGGGGGAGGGGAGCAGGAGGTTGGCTGTGGGAGCACACTGACCACCACCAGGGGGCACCTGCGTTGAGTGTCTGCTCCCTCGTGGTCAGTGCATGTCATAGCAACTGGTCAACCGGTCGTTCTGGTTGTTCAGTCTTAATGGTCGCAATGGTTGCTTAGGCTTTTATATATAGAGATGTCTCCTCCTTTTTCCCCTTGATTAATCTTGACAGAGATTTTTTAAAAATTAGGCTTTTTAAAGCACCAACTTTGATTTTGTTGATCTTTTCTATTATATGTTTGTATTTAATTTTATTTCTGATCTTATTATTTTATTTCTCCTACTTAATTTGGATTTTTTTTCTGTTTTTTCTTTCTCTAACTTCTTATGCCATTTATTTTCTTCTAATATAAGAAATTATGTGTATGCTTTTCTCTCCACACATCACTTTATCTGTAGTTGAAGCTACAGCTAATAGCATTTTTTAAATTAATAAGTCAACTTTAAAAATTTAATAGAATCTCATTTTTATATAAGCTATGTTTTTGGCACAATTCATTTGGAAAACAATAAGGCAATACATAGCAAGAATCATAGGAATGGCTGTGTGATGCCATTGGTTCCAAGAAATCCACTCCAAAGAATTTTTCATAAATAAAAATTCCTGCAGGAGTAGCATCCTTGAAGGTGTTCTTAAAGTTATCAATCACAGCCAAGTACTGAAACAACCTCAAAACCCAGGATTTAGTATCTGTAAAAGGTGCTGTTTCTGTCTGCCTGGCTTGTTTCTTCCCCACCACTTCCTTCACCCCTCTTAAACACAGGGGCAGGCACATGACCCAGGATGACCAATCAGATTATCCCATCTCCATAGCTCACAGTGATTGGTTTAGAGATGAGCCATAAAAGTTCTTTCCTAGGACTTTTTCTATTTTTTATCTTAAAAATTTCATTGAATTTATTGGGGTGACATTGGTTAATAAAATTGTATAGGTTTCAGGTGTATGATTCTATAATACATCATCTGTATATTGTATTGTGTGTTCACCACCCCGTCTCATTCCATTACCACTAATCCCCCTTCACACTCTTCTACTTCCCCCTTTCTTTCCCTCTGGCAATCATCATACTGTTGTCTGTGTCTATGAGTTGTTGTTTGTTGTTGTGTTTGCTTAATCCCTTTACTTTTTTCACCCAGCCCTGAAACCCCCATCCCTTCTGACAGCTGTCAGTCTATTCTTTATGAGTCTGTTTCTATTTTGTTTGTTTGCTTATTTTGTTCATTAGATTCCACATATGAGTGAAATCATATTGTACTTGTCTTTCTCTGACTGGCTTATTTCACTTAGCATTAATGCTCTCCAGGTTTCTGCCTGGAGACACATTTGGAATGTAGAGGGAGGTAGAGAATGCCAGGCACATTTGCAGTTGAGGAGGCAGAGGTAGGAGTTCAAGGTGTCTGAGGTAGCTAGAAATTGTGAGAAAGAGTTCCAGAGAGCAAAGAATGTCACAGAAAAGAGTTCTACATACCTGAATGTGAGTTCCCTAGACTCTTTAGCTGCATAATGATATGCTCATGCATAGGATGTAATTCTGTATGTTCAAGCAAGAGAGCAACTAGGGAGCTGTGAGCTGAACAGTTCCCAGAATTCATCCAGAGCCACAGTAAAGAGTTCTCATTACTCACCTAGTGGATACCAAGAAAGACCACACCTTAGTATTGGGGCTAACCAAAATCTAGAAGTAAAGGCTACTCTGGACTCTAACAAAGCTTGAAGCAAAATTTGAAGGATCAAACTAAATAGCAAGTAACTTAAATGTCATGGAGTTTATCATTATTAAAATTGTCACTCTTTGAAAGACATCATTAAGAAAGACCGGACGACTGGCCGGTAGCTATGATGCTCACTGACCACCAGAGGCAGACACTCAATGCAGGAGCTGCCCCCTAGTGGTCAGTGCGCTCCCACAGCCAAACTCCCGTGACTGGCCCTGATCACCGGCTAGGCCAAGGGACTCCCCCCCCTCCCCATGCACAAATCATGCACCGGGCCTCTAGTATTATTCTAATATTTGGTTAGCATCTTCAAGTTAAGGTCTTTTAGAATTTCCCTCTTTCAACATATTTTTCATTTTAGAGTACACCAGTTCATTGAAATTAGGGATACCTGTGGATGCATATTAGTAGGTAAAATTTCATGGAAAGTTAATATGCAGTAATTAGCGATTGGGATTGGCGCCAGCAGCAGGTGCGAGCAGGGGTGCCATCAGTGGGTGTGAGAAGCGGCTGCTGCCCTGATCGCTCCTCAGGAGCAGGGGAAGGTGGAAAAGCCCTCAAGGGCGATCGGGGCCGGCAGCAGCCGCTCGCACCCGCTGCTGGTACCGAGCAATCAGGACCGGTGCCAGGCACCAGCAGTGGGTGTGAGCAGCCGCTCGCACCCGCTGCTGGCACCGAGCAATCAGAACCGGTGCCAGGCACCAGCAGTGGGTGTGAGTGGGGCCAGTGCCAGCAGTGGGTGTGAGCGGTGGGTCCAGTGCCAGCAGTGGGTGCGAGTGGGGCTGTCACCGGCAGCAGGTGTGAGAGGTGGCTGCCGGCCCTGATCACCCATCAGGAGCAGGTGGAGGTGGAGCAGGGCAGCTGAGGGGTGATCGGGGCCGGCAGCTGCCACTCACACCTGCTGATGGTGTAAAGCGAAGAATTTTAAGTAACCACCAGAGGCTAGCCCCGATGACAGCGACTGGCACCCTGCCTTGGTCTGGCGCCCCCGCTCACCTGCTCCACCATCCCGCTATGGCTGACACCCACCATGTTTCACGCTCTGCTGCCTGCTGCTGAAGCCTGCCATGTTTTGTGTGTGCCCCCTGGTGGTCAGCGCATGTCATAGCTACTGGTTGTTCGGTTGTTCCACCGTTCGGTCTATTTACATATTAGGGTTTTATATATATATAGATAATAAGGAGACAAATAATCTAATATAATGTAAGCCAAAGATCTGAAAATACCTTTCACAAAAGAACATATATAGTCACTAAGCAATAAAACATTGCTCAACATCATTAGTCAACAGAGAAATGCAAGTTAAATTCACAATGAGATACCACTACCACAATAACATGAATGGCTAAAATGAAAGACTGACAATGCCAACTGTTGGTAAGTACGTGGAGCAATTAGAACTGACATTTTGCTAGTGGGAAGGTACAACGTTGAAAAACTGTTTGGCAATTTCTAATAAGATAAACACATACATATCATATGACCTAGCAATTCTACCTCTAGATAGTCAAGGGAAATAAGCAACGTCTACACAAAGACCTGTATATTATTGTTCATAGCAATTTTGCTTATCATAGACAAAAACTGCATGTATTCCAAATTTTCATCAGTATATGAATGGATAAACAAATTATAGTAATCCATACAATGGTATACTACTTAGCAAAAAACAAGAGGACTTTTTGTTACACATAACAACATAGATGAATTTTTTAAATATTATGCTGGGTGAAAAAAGCCAGGCACAAAGGAGCAGATACTATGTGATTATATTATATGAAAATCCTAGGGAAGACACATATAATTGTAGTGATAGAAAGCAGATCAGTTACTAATTGTAGCCAGGAGCAGAGATTGGGAAGGGATGTGAAGAAAATCTTGTGGGGGAGCTGGAAATGTTCTATATTTTGATTGGCTATATGTATAAATAAAGTTGATTTTTAAAAACATGGTCATTTGTCTCTTAAAGGCATGCTACAGTTTACCTTTTATTCTTCAAAGTCAAGAAGTTGCCCTTTAGCTCTGCAAGATCCTGAATGTTTTGTATTCTCTCCTACTTTGTTCCACTTTTAGTTGAAAACCAGCCAATTATTTTATGAGCTCAACTCTTTTTGATTTTACCTTGTCAAATATGGCCTAATTTTTCTAAGGCTGCCGTAACACAATTCCACAGACTGGGTGGCTTAAAGAATAAAAATTTATTTTCTCACAGTTCTGGAGGCTGGAAGACCAAGATAAGGTGCTAGTATGGGAGATTTCTCTTTTCCTTAGCTTGCAGAGGGTAGTCATTTTGCTGTATCCTCACATGGTCTTTTTTCTGTGCATTTGTCCTCCTTCTCTCTCTCTCCTTCCCTCTCTCTCTCTTCTTAGAAGGATACCAGTCATACTGGATTAGGACCTCACTTAAAACCTATGCAACTCTACAACCAGAGCACCAAGAAGAGCAATTACAAACCTAATACAAAATCTTGCACAGTTAAAGGCATAAACGCTATAATAAACACAGGCCTTTATTTGAGAAAATTAAAAGGTTAGCGTGGCTTGATGGAGTTAATATAAGGAAAGTTACAGCTGATAAGTTATGAGACCAAGAGAACTAAGCCCTTCCAAGAGAGAACACTTACCAAAACTCAACCCAACCAGAATGTAATTAGATGGTTGTCATGTACAAACTTTTATTCCTCTGTGGCTTTCTGTATTTTGCTGTATTCGTTTGTTTTCAACTGCTATTATTTGTGTAAAATATTAACATACTGGAGAGAAAACATCATATAGGAACCAACAGTACAATATTATCCCCTATTTAACAATGACATATGAGCTTATTATAAATATAGTTGCAGAAATATGCATTGTAGCAGAAAGGCCGTATTAAACAGAAGAGTGGTATGGTGCTATAGACTCTATAGTTGTCAGCCTAATTCTAATCTGAAGGCATCAGGAAAGGCTTTCTGGAGGAAATGATTGCAGCTAACACCTGAAGGATTTTTCAAGGTCAAACTGTTAAAAATAATAAGAGGAAAGCATTTCAAACAGAGGAAATATTTTGGGAGAAATTCCCTGAGGTAAAAAGGCAAAAAACAAATAAATCTGGGACTTTTGCAAGGAGCTAAAGGAAGTTCAGTATAGTTGGAGGTGAGAGAGCAATTGGTGTGAGATGAAACTAGAGATTTAAAACATGGCCAAACCATGCAGGGGCTATTGGCTATATGAAAGGTGTTTTTTTTCTTAGTAAAAATGGAAGGGAGTGACAAGATAAAATTTGGCTACTAAATGAAGAATAAATTGTTACTGGGACAAGAGTGGGAGCAAGGAGACCAGTGAGAAGGTTATTGCAATTATTTAACAAAGAGTAGATCATGCTTGGACCCAAATAACTACAGTGGAGAAAAGAACATATGGTCTCAAGAGCTTCAAGGAGGTAAAGCAAGTAACACTTAGTGCTGGGTGTTTGCATGAGACAGGGAGAGGATGGGGAGCATGAGAAAGGGGAACATGCAGAGTAAACAATTTTGATCTGTTGTCCCTAAAATATCAGAGATATTGTCCAGTTGCTGGTCAGATATATAAGCCTGTATATCAGAAAACAGTATGGGCTGAGGATAAATTTGGGAGTTAATAGCACAAAGATGGTTATTAAAACCATGGAGTGAATATAAATATTTCGAGAGTGCCTGAGAGAAAAAAAATTGAGCTTGGATGGTGTTTATTTCACAATTTTTTAAAAATATATTTTATTGATTTTTTTACAGAGAGGAAGGGAGAGGCATAGAGAGTTAGAAACATCGATGAGAGAGAAACATCGATCAGCTGTCTCCCGCACACCTCCTACTGGGGATGTGCCTGCAACCAAGGTTGACTGGAATCAAACCCGGGACCCTTCAGTCCGCAGGCCAATGCTCTATTCACTGAGCCAAACCGGTTAGGGCTATTTCACAATTTTTTAAATTGAACTTATTGGGGTGACATTGGTTTGCAAAACCATACAGTTTCAAGTGTACAACTCAACAAAATATCATCTGCTCACTGCATCCACTGCCCCAAGCAAAGTCCCTTTCTTCCCCATCCCCTCTCCCCCACCTTTGTCTGGCTTTCTGTCCTTTTGGTCAGTATAACTTAATCCCTGAGGAAACAATGGCTACGGAAATGCTGATGATGGAGCAGATGAGAGTCAGATTGTGCCCAAGGTGCCACATGGCCGTGCCTTCAGGGGTGTTTATCCATGTTGGCTGCTCACTGGTGGAGTCCCAGGTAGAACAGAAGGTAATCAGCTTTCTTCTCCTACTCTAGCATTCAGGGTAGTTAGGATACTGAGCTGCTGCCAGTGATGTGCAGAGGGTCCAGTCCAGGATGCTGGGCTGCCATAACTGGTGTTTCTGAATTACATGGAAGTAATAAATATCGGTGAGGTACATTGGCTCTACCATTTACTAATCATGGTGCCTTGGGCAACTTGTCTGTGATTTGATTTACTTATATTTAAAATGGGTATAATATACTAATTATAACATTGAGATATTGTGAGGATTGAATTATTTAATACATCTAAAGCACTTAGGCCAGCATGTAGTAAGCTTTAAATAAGCATAAGCTATAATTATTACTTATCTTTAGGTTCAATGTGAGCACAGAAGTAGGGGTCAAGAAAAAAAAGATAGATAAAAAATAGAGGAGTTTAATGGCTTCCCTCTATGAGCACAGCAGGAAATAAAAAGTTAATGGGTATAATACTGAATATGCCCATGCCTTTTTATAGTTACATAGCCATCTGCTAAAATGGCTTAATGTCTCCAGTGTCAGGCACTATGCATACTCATATCGACAGTAACTTCATGAGTCAATGAGTCAGAAACTCCCCTAAAAGTGACATTTTCTTGGCATTTTCTTTAACATCTTTATAGGTTGCCATTTAGATGGGGAAACCACAGTTCACGAATCAGTTACTCTGAGTTGGAAGTAAAACAGTGTTTAATGAGACAGAGTGTACTGGCTGGATATTGGAAGGACTTGAATCACCAATCTAGGCCCTGGTTTACTCAGTAAGTCTGAAGTTGCCCTTCAGATCAAGCATGGGTGTCATACCTGTATCATTCATTCATTCATTCATTCATTCAACAACTGTTTATTGAGAGCCTACACTGTGCTGGAGTGCCATTCTAGGACATATTATTGATCAAAACAGACAAAGATTCCCATTCTTACACAACCTGTATTCTACATTGTAAGGAAGGCATGGAGGTGTAGATAATGCATGTAAAACAACTTGCATAGGTTTCCTGGAAACAAATTTCCAACCTGAATAAAAATTTTTTTTACTGGTTTATCTTGACTTTCTGACAACTTTATTCATACTGGTGAGCACTCCTTCTCTCTGATGCTTCCTATATTCTTAGCAATTACCACATACTTCTGATCTGTAAGTATACTGGGAACCACCTGGTCCAAACTTCTCATTTTATAGATGTGACAATTAAGCCCCAGAAAATGAAAGGAACTTGGCTTAAGTCTTCAGAGTGGCTGCCTTTGTCAGATGTAAGATTACTTGTAACAGATTCCCCTCCCCCCCGAAAATTAGGTGAAAGGGAATAAATAAAATAGTCCACTGACTTTTTCTTCCACCTAATGTATGATGCTCCAAATTTTGAGTCTTCCAATTGATGTTTGCTTATAGTGTATTTCTATTACACATCAGCCAGAAATGGGTTTGTCACAAGCAATAGTAAATACCAATACAACAGTGGCTTAAGTAAAATGGAAATTGATTTCTCTCTCATGTGAAATAAATATAGAGATAGGCTTCTCAGGGGGTTGTATGGTAGCTCTGCAACCTTCCTGAATCAGGTCTTTGCAGCCCACCTCTTCACCATACCTGGAGTGTGGCCCTTGTCCCCATGTCTGAGTTCGCTCATCTAGCCGTCATATCCATATTATAGACAGCAGGGTAGTGGAAAGGGAAGAGAGTGGCAAAGCATGCGTGCCACTGTGTCAGCATTAGTCAGGGTGTGATCAGAAAAACAGGTCCACTAAGAATGAAGTAGAATAAGGGATTAATTTAGGAACTTGACCTTCCAAATGGTTTATGTTCTGCTATGTTGGTTCTGTGTGAAGACTGCAGGACAGAACACCTAGTAGAAAAGGTGGACATTTTCATGGTCAGGCTTGTGTGCCTAAATTAGATACTGTGAAGGTATTTTATAGATGTGACTGAGGTCTATAATCAGTTTAAGTAAGAAAAATTATCCTTGATAATCTGGGGAGGACCGATTTAATCAGTAAAAGGCAGAACTGAGGTTCCAGGAAGATGAAGTTTCCCCTTCTGGCTGTTGTTCCTGATGGCCTGCCTGACAGATTGCGGGCTTGCCTAGCCAGCTTCCAGGGTAAGCCCACTTCTTGTAATAATTACCTTTATATACCTCCTACCGGTCCTGTCTCTCTGGTGGAATCCTGACTGACACAGACAGAGAACAAGGGTACCCTAGAACCGACGAGGACGCAGTAAAACCTGCACTAATCTCGAACCATCTCCAAACCCGCAATGCCGATGATGCTGGTGACCTGTGGGCAGAGCTGGGGCCCTTTGTCGTGGAGCGAACGGGCTCTTTGTCCAGGAGCTGGAGAAGCAGCAGGATCCAGCAGGAGCTGCTGCAGGCTCAGCTGCTGCCATGCTGACGAGATGAGCCAGCAGATCGTGACAAGGTGCAGAAGCAGCAACAGCACCTGACTTCACAGTGACCTTCCGGGTATAAACATGGCTGCTGCTTCACCTTCCAAACCGTGGAAATGTCTCCTAGCCCAGAACCAAACAGGGAGGGAAATTCTGAGAAACACTGTTCTAGCTTAGGTAGGTTGACACAAAACCAAACCACCACCCCCAGGTATCTTGGGCGAGGTTTCTGGGGGGCTCCCCCATAGCCCTTTATTTTATAGCTCATTGGCACAAGTGTGCAGACCACATTGGGCTGCAAGTCTAAAAATCAGGGGTTCTCTTCTAAAGAGAGGGAGGATGGATATCAGGGTCGATGACTAATCCTTTGTGTCAGGGCACCACTCTTATAGACCCAGTTCCTTCCTTCTAGAGCCTAATGTTTAGGAGGGGAAATTAGACACTGTTGTACAAAGCCATGTTGACCTTTGAGTTTTCAGTTAAATAGAAATATTTCCCCTTCATAGATAGTCTCTTGGAAAACTTCACAAAGTGTTTTTATGTTTAAAGCACTTTTCATATATCAAGATGTTATCCTCAGGACAGCAATGAACCCCTAAAAGCTGGTGATTCTTTACCCTGGGTGTCAGAGTGGATCTTATAGATTAGCAGCAGGACTTTTGAGGGGATGTTTCGTTTCCCTAAAATAAGAAAATGCAGGGCAGTAACCAGGGACCTCCTGTACACATGGACTGCCTTGGGGATCTCCTCTAGTACAAGGAAAAGGAAACCCACTCAGTTTGTTCTCTGTATCTACCAATCTGTTTCTGTTTTGTTGTGTATTTTAGATTCCATGTGTTGCTAGATTTATTGTGGTGATCACATTCTAAGGGATATAAACATCAGATCACTATGTTGTATACCTGAATCTAATATGATATTGTATGTCAACTATACTTTAAAAACATTTTTATAAAGGAAAGAAAAGGAAACCCACTTATAAATTTACATAGGTAGAATAGATTTTCTTTAAATGCCTCTTTGTACACAAATTCAACCAAATCAACTCCAGCTCATATTTGTGCAGTACTAATAATACTTAATGTCTTGAGCTTTAGCACAGGCCAGATACTGGTCTAAGCAATTTACATAGATTATCATATTTAATTTCAGAAGAACCTCATGAAGTATTGACTGTTACTATTATTCACATTTTACAGACAAGGAGCTGATACATAAATAATTTCAACATGATCCTATAAATAGCCAGAATGAACTCAGGACACAGGGCTCCAGAGCTTTGCACTTGCATTTTCCTGATGCATCCCTGGATCTTGACTCATCTCAGAAACAGTATGTCCAGAACCTTGGCTGTACTAGGGCAGGAAAGTGAATAAAGGGAAAAAGACTTTCAACAACAAGGACCTAAGGGTTTCTGCTTAGCCCATAGATAACTAGAAAGTTAAATTAATGAGAAGCCCTATTCTAGGATCATTCTGAATAAATACAGGTAAATAATAACCTCTTACTATATTAGGATCTGCTCTAAAAGAAAAACCCGGAGGCCAGAAGGTGGAGGACAGGGAAAGAGTGGCAGAGGTGGATGGATTTCGCACCCCCACCTCAGACCTTCCGGAGTGCCCTTAGTGGAGGCTTGGCTTCTTCCACAGCTGTGGGCTAAGTCCTGTGAGGGCAGATGCTGTTGGTTGGTGTTTCTCTGCAGCACCCAGGGGCCCTTCCGGGGATTTGCATGGCACAGCGGCTCAAGAACTTGTTCCATCAGGAGGACTTGAAGGAAGGGCTTGGGAGCCAGGTTTAGGACCTTCTAGACTAGTGCAGTAGGCCTATGTAAGCCTCGGAGCAGGCAGTAGGTGGTGTTTTCTCCTGTGTCACCAGGACCCACTGGGGCCAGAAACCCATATGTGACACCGTAAATAGCTGCTTTTTGTTGTTGTTGTTGTTGTTGTTGAGGGGTTGGTGTGGAATTTGACACAGAGACAACCCAGATGTGTGTATCATGCTGATGGGCAGCCCTGAGATCCCAGTAAGCAGGCAGTCACATGTCAGAGGGTGTGGTTTTTGCATTGCTCTTGACATGGCTTCATACCTCTTTGACCAGGGGACTGACAGGCAAAAACCCAAACAGGTTGAGTGTTGCAGAAAATGATATGAGTCTGGAGCCTGAAAATTCATGAAGGACTCTTCCCCGTACCCCCCCCATCCCCACCCCCACCTCAGTATCTGATAACAAAAGGTCCCCAGCATGACAAATTGCCTGCCTGAAATTCACCTGTCTCAAAACCTGTTCTCCCTCTCTCTCTTTTTCTGTCTCCCCTCTCTCTCCTTAGAAATGGAGTATAGGAAACAGTGAGCAGTAGCAATCAAAATCCAGAAGGCTACAGACATTTCTGCCATTCTCAGAATTTATGCACATCCCTGTTTCTGGAAGGCTCTCTGAGCCTAACCGCTCCGCGCGGCTGGTGAGTTCCCCGCAGCAGCTGGCAGCGGAGCTACGGTACCTCGGGGCTCGTGGAGCTGCGGAGGAGGGCGCGATGGAACACGCTGGGCATGGAAGTGAAGACAGGTTTCTAACCTCGCACTGGGAAAACCACCCTCTGTGATTCTGTCCCTCCCCCTCTCTTGTCTTAAGCTCTGGTTAACACCTGAAATTCAGTATTTTCAGTGTTCTCGTTCCTCTCTCTCTCTCTCTCTCTCTCTCTCTCTCTCATTTGTTCCATGTCTTTTTCTTTTAAGTGGCTTAAATCCAAATCTTAAAATTACAACCATCCCCAAATTTGGTCTTGGGAATAATGTTGGCTTTCATATTTCAGCGCGGCGTTCCCTCCCCCGTGCTGCTTTATGCTGCTTAAGGACAGTTACTTTCCTCTGGAGGGTCGATCAAGGGGAAACGGTGGTGTGTGTGTGTGTGTGTGTGTGTGTGTGTGTGTGTGTGAGAGAGAGAGAGAGAGAGAGAGAGAGAGAGAGAGAGAGAGAGAGATTTGGGCGCATGCACCCCCCTCGGTAGCTTCTAGGTATGCAATACCCTGACAACCGGGCTTGTCCCCCGCCAGCCAAGGACTGGAGAAGGAGGGAGTCCCCAATCCCGGCAGGGCATCCTGTCACCAGCTTCGGAATTCTGCACTGTCGATGCTGAAGCAGGGACAGGCAAGTAGGAGTTGGGTTCTTCAAAGGTGGATCCCAACCAACCAGCCACCAGCGGGCAGTGGGGGACCGGCTAGATCGGCCAGCCCCATGTGCCCCCAGCCCGGACCCGCCCTGGGACTCCCGGAGCCAGGAGGAGGGAGGGAGGGACACGCGCTCTCCCGGGCTCAGAGCTGTCATGGAATTTGACACTGGAGAGGCAGTGGGTCCCTGGCCAGGACTCCTGATCCTTCTCATATGGAAACAGTTTCTCCCAGTGAACCTACTGGAATTCTCAGTGGAATCTCACTTCGGCTTTGCTTCCTGGTGCATTTAACCAAGGCCGCATTTCCCACTTGGGGCCAGGAAGGCGCCAAATGGAACAGGGCTCCTGGTTGCAGAACAAGGTAAGCTCACCGCTATGGTGACATTGACACGGGGGTGGGGGGTGGAGGGCACAGATTTATCGGGACCATCCTTCCCCAGGCAAGATGGTTAGGTGAAGTTTGCCTTGGGCTTCACCTTCCCTCATCTCCCTCCTTGGGCCTCTGGTCCTTTCTCCACCCCTCTTTCAGGGCTATCTTTCCCCTGCCCCTATTCATACCTTAAAAAGAAAAATTTCCCTGGGTGTGTGGATAGTTGAGGGACTCCCTTATGTTCCTATTTCCAGCATTTTAATGTTCTACACTAGAGGCCAGTGCCACAGTGCGATCTGAAAATTTCCATCTCTCCCAACCCCCGCCTTTCATCCTTGCTCCCTGTCTCAGTTCTCTGTTCCCCTTTCCTTATCCTGCTTACTTATATGCCTTTGCCTTCCCGCATTCTAACTTCTCTTTCCTGTCTTTGAAAATATGAACCAGAATACAGGGGGAGAGAGGGGACAATATTGTGACTTCGTGTGTGACAGGGTTACCAGCTGCATGGATTGATGGTTTATGAATCATTCGTTCATCAGCATTGTTGAGCACCTACTCTGTGCTGTTACTTAACTTTGTCTTGTGTGGGATGAGCAGATCATTCTCTTGAAAATAGACTGCCCCCCAAACTTTCCTCCAAGTGCCCCTCTACTTTTCTCTGGGCCGTGGGAATGGGAGGAGGGGGATGCAGAGTCTGTGGGAGAAGGGAAAGCTCATTCTGCCCAGGCTGGTTTGGTGCCTTGTGCTCTCAAGCCATGGAGCAGTAATAACAAAAATTGCACACTGATAATAATAACTGGCATTTATGGAGTGCTTTTTGGTATTGTTCTAAGAATTTTACAAGTATTAACTTATTTAGAATTCATAACAACCCCATGAAGTAATGAATATTATTATCTCTTATTTTACACATGGGGAAACTCAGATACAGATGGTTTTAGTAATTTGTTCATGACAACCCAGCTAGTAAATGGGAGAGCTGAGATTGAAACTCAGATTCTAGAACACAACTCTTAACCTAATATATATCTCTGTCATCATATAGTCATCCAACCGTTCTGTGCTTGGCACTGTTTCAGGCCCTAGTGATGGAGGAGTGAATATACAACCACGATGCTTGGAGCTTATATTTTAGTTGAGGGAGACAGACAATATATCAGCAAACAAACTAGGTAATTTCAGGTAGTGGTAGATGCCACAAAGAAAACAGGGATGCGCTAGAGAGGGGTGACCTTCACCTGGTGAATGGTCAGAGAAGTTCTCTTTGTGTTGGAAACATTCATATTGAGACCTTGAAGCACTAAGGAGAAGAAATACCAATAGCTAGTGAACATATAAAGTGAAAGTAATTATCTTTAGTAATTATGGAAATATGAATCAAGGACGGAATGAGATATCTTTTTACACTGATTTGTTTGGCCCAGAATTTTGAAAGCCTGATAATTTCAAGTGTTTGAAGAGGATGTGGATCCATAGGACTTTCGAAGATTGTTGGTGGGAGTATGAACTGGCACAATGATTTTAGAAAACAGTTTGGCATTATATCCTAATTTGAACATTTGTACACTTGGGATCCAATAGTTCAACTTCCTCCTAGATTTATGCCAGTAGAAATTCTTGCACATGTTCAACAGGAGACATCATATATATATATATATTCATAACAGCCTGGTTCCCAATAATGAAAACCTGGAAAGAACTCCAGTGCCCATCACTGGTGAATAGATGAATAGTGCCATATGCTCACATAGAGGAATATTATGCAGCAGTCAAAATGAATACACTAAGTGACATAGAATTGAATTTTAGCAATATAATGTTAAATGAAAATTGTCTAAAAGATTACATATAGCATGGTTATCTTTTATAATATTAAAAGCTAGTAAAATGCCTCCCCCCAATTATGTAGGAACACATATAGATACAATAGCATTATATAAATGTAAAATCAAGAGAATGAGAAGTAAGATTTGTACTTATGGTTAGTTACCTTAGATAGGGAGAAGCAGGGGACCTTATGGTTAGAGGCAAGTCATTGGCAAAGTCTCAGCTGCGTTTTGGCTGGTAGGGCCAGGTATGCTTGTTACATTAAAAATAATAGCTAAACAATGAAATATGACAGGGAATCCATGGGCTAAAATATGAGAATATATGACAAACTAAATATTAAGACTAACCCTGTTATACATACTGTGATTCAAACTGGAAGGTAAGAAAGAAGACACCTCAGTCAGAGGGAAGGGAGCTTGAAGTTTTATATTTGTAAGGAAGAGAAAGGTGGTCAGAGTAAGGGTGAACCAGCAGGTTAGAGAGGTAAACTGGGGCCAGATCAGTCAGGGCTTGAAAGTCAAGGTAAGAACCAAGAGTTTTAAGCAGGGAAGTGAAGATTTAGTTTAAGAATTTAAAGGGCCACAGTGGATGCTATGTGGGGAATAGACTATGGGAGGGGCACTTATAAGGCTACTGCAGTAGTAGAAGGAAAATGGCAACACAAGTGTGACTGTTTCTGCAGGTTATTTATTGCACAGGGCACCAGCCTGGAGGTCAAGTGGAAGTTGAAATCCAGCCCATGCTCTGCTTATCAGCAAACATCCTGGTTCTGGCAGTGAAGATCTGCAGGAAGGGCACCTTTTCTCAAATACGCATAAAGGGCGCTGTAGGCCTGCAGCAGCCCATGATGGATCAGGGCGGTGAGAATGGACTTGAAGAGATGTGGATGGACATGTTTTGGAGGTAGAATACACAGGACTCATGGATTATAAATCAGGGTCGGTAGGGAAAGAGAGGAATCAAAGGTGACTCCTGGATTTTTGTTTGACTCTGAGAATATTGAGGCTGTTACAGAGAAGAGGAAGAACAGGAAGGGAAGAAAATCATAACTTAGATATATTAATTTTGAAATGCCCTTAGACAGCCAAGTAAAAGTGTCTGGTAGGGAGCAGGATGTCAGCCTGAAGCTTGAGAGAGAATTTGGGTCAAGAGACATAAATGTGGAAACTCTAAGACTGTGTGGAGATGGTACAGTTCAAGTTCCTTCACTTAGTTGTCATTGTCAGACTGTGAATTCCTTTGGGACAGAAACATTTTATTTGTCTTTTTCTGTTCCCAGCAGAGTTTAAACTAGAATAGTTCATCAATAAATACTGGTGAATAGATGACAGAAGATTACATAAACAATATAGACGTGAAGAAATAGAGGGGAGCATGGAGGAGGTGTCCTCAGTGTCTGGGTCCTGCTAGTGTCCTCAGGTGCATCTATGAAGTTTCCAATCCCTTCTGAGGCCAAAGCAAGTCTAATGGTGGTGCCAGCCCATTTGGAGGATGTGACCAGGGGTGTTGAGGCCAGTGTCACAGTCCTATTCAGAGAAGCAAGGACTAGAGAGTGAAGACAGGAGAGTGGCCAGGAGAGTCCTTGGGGCCAGAGAAGGAAGATGAAGGAGCACTGAGCTAGATCAGCAAGTCACCCAAGAATGTGGCCGGCTTTGTAGGTGCTGGGATAGAGTAAAATCAGAAAGAGGCGAGGGGACCAAGGGGCTGAATGAAAGGATCCAAGGCAGTCGGTACACATGGTTTGATTTAAAGGGAGTGAATTGCAAGCCTATTTGATCATCTCCAGGTAACTAGCTTGGTACCTACCATCCCCATCCCCATAAGACCTCAGGCTGTATTGTCTGTTGTGACATCTCATTTAGGAAATGGCTGCTGATCCCTTCCTATGCTAGGAATCCCATCTCACCACTCTCCTAGGGCGACTCTGCAGCACCTGCCTGCATAATACCCTCCTGGTGTCTGGCCTGAGGGGCTGGCCCTGCCCTCCTGCAAATGCCACCACATTTCACCACCCTGCTGACGTCTAATTCCCTAGACACCACCCTCTGATTGCAGTTCATTTTTTAACCTGTCTGTCTCCTTTCCTCAAATGGCAGCACCTTGGCTCTTCACTGGTGTATCTCTGGAGCCAGCACAGCGACTGGCTTAAGGTCTGTGTGCAGGAATTGGGAAAGGAAGAGGGGGGGAGGAGTAAGAATTCTCCTTTTTTCACTTGGCCTTAAGATGACCTACATTCTGCATGGTAAACACACAAGGACCTCTTATTTCTCAGAAAGCTAGGTAAAATATTGCGTAAGAATGTAGGCTCTGGAATAAAAGAGACCTAGAGTTCAATTCTAGCTCTACCACATCCAGCTTGATGATTTCACCTAACCTCTCTCAGATACTCAATTTCGTCATCTGTCAAAATGGAATGTCACAAAACCTGCTTATGTTGTTGTCTATAACAATAAAAGCGTAATATGCTAATTAGACCGGACGTCCTTCCTTCCGGACAAAGCTGCGGCAGGCAGGGGCCAAGGCAGAGGCGGCCACCATGGCCGCTGTGGTGCCAGGGGGTAGGGGGGTGGGGGGCGCAAGGTCCTTGCACAAATTTTGTGCATCGGGCCACTAGTACGTTTTAAATAAAATAATGTGTAGCTTAGCATAGTGCCCTGCTTATGATAAGAACACAGTTAAGTTTAGCTGCGCTTAATTTCCAAGGCATTTAATGGTCAATTCCTCCTTT
This sequence comes from Myotis brandtii, assembly GCF_000412655.1. Lineage (NCBI taxonomy): Eukaryota > Metazoa > Chordata > Mammalia > Chiroptera > Vespertilionidae > Myotis > Myotis brandtii. Next base: position 8,954,104 of record NW_005358650.1, read on the forward strand.
CTTGACTGGCTTCAAGTAATGCTTCCAATTCTGAGAATTTGGGCTCCTTATCCAGAGGAGCCAGTGCTCTGGCAGTAGGTAGGAACCCTCTTTGGCAGATGGAGAGCTGTTCCTGGGCACATGGGCAATTGCTGTTTCATTTCTCACATCACTCTACACCCTATTCCTGTCTGAATAACAGTGAGGGTTCAGAATTTATTTGTTCAACATTCCATAAACAGTGACTGAATGTCTTACTATGCAAATAGAGGCACAGTGACGACTAAGACTTGGTCCCTGCTTTCAATGAAATCATAGTCTAGTGGGGGAGACAGATAAATAAGCAGACAATTACAATATACCTATTAATGGGATCACCTCTGCTGCCAACCCCAAGCCCAAGGCCCTCCCCACCCAGTGAACATAGTAGTAGTTATGCCCCTTGTGTTTGCACATACATTTACAATATATTAATCATGTTCACTTCAAGTCATTTCATGTGGTTTTCATAATAGCTTTATGAAGAAGGTAGTGATTACTTCTCTCGTTTTATGAATTAAATCTAAGATTTCATTGAACAGATGCTTTTAAACAAGGCAAACTGCCTTAAGCAGGACACTGCCAGGATCTGTCTTCCAGCCTCTTCTGTTGTCCCTCCATTGTTATTTTTATTTTGAGAATATGTTTTTTTAAACTTTATTGTTGAAAGTATTACATATGTCCCTCTTTCCCCCTATTGATCTCACCCAGCCTGTCCCCACCCCCACTCAGGGCCTTCACCACCCTGTTGTCTGTGTCCATGGGTTATGCATATATGTGTACAAATTCATTGGTTGATCTCTTCCCTGCCTTCCCTCTGAGGTTTGACAAAGGAGTCAAGAGCATACAATGAAGTCAAGACAGTCTCTTCAGTAAGTGGTGCTGGGAAAATTGGACAGATACTTGCAAAAAAAAATGAAACTAGATCACCAACTTACACCATACACAAAAATAAACTCAAAATGGATAAAAGACTTAAATATAAGATGTGAAACCATAAAAACCTTAGAAGAAACCATAGGCAGAAAAATCTCAGACATCTCTCGTAGCAATATCTTTACCCTCCTTCGCTCTTACTCAGGGGTCAGTCTAGTTCGCCACCCTTGTGGGCTGAGGTTTAGTTTTCATTCTGAGTTTATCCTCTTGGATTTGATGGCCAAGTTTAGCTTTTCTATTGGGACCTTTGCTCTCTGTGGACTTAAACTGACCACTCGTGCTGTTCATGTGGCTTTGTGCTACTATTTCGACCTCCAGGACTCCATCTTTGGTACTGGCCACCAAGCAAAGCCCAGGTGAGGGACAGGGTGACCCCCAGGGGGAAGGATTAGAGAGAGAGAGAGAAGGAGGTTGATAAACTATGCTTGTGCAGCTGGAAAGTGGAGAACGTGGCAGAAGAATCTTTTCATTCCTGAGTTTCACAAAGCTTGTTCAGTCAGTAGTATTGCTGGATATTCACGCTGATCAGGGAAAGAATATAAAAGTTACCTTAGCTGCTTCAAAAGTGGAATGACTTATTGACCCTTTCTCAGCATGTTTTAAAAGCAGTTGTTCATGTATGAAATACAGTGGGGCCTTGACTTACAAGTGTCCCGACTAACGAGTTTTTTGAGATACCAGCTGTCTCTCGCCAATTTTTTGCATTGAGTTGACAGAGTAATTTGAGTTAACGAGCTCCTTAACGAGCTCCTTAACGAGCTCGGTCTCCGAACGAATTAAACTCGTAAGTCAAGGCCCCACTGTACTTAGAAGTCTGATACAGAATACATCAGTGATTGAAATCTGCTTGCAGTTATTTACATAGGAGTATATATTTTTCTTTTTATAAATTTACAATTTAGGGAAAGTAAAGCTCACAGACTTATTTGTGATGTGATTATAACATGGGAAAGTGAATTTGTTGCTGAAAACATGTGCTTTTCAAATCTAATCCTATACATTTTTTTTAAAAAAATAGTGTATTGGTTTTTAGAGAAAGAGGGAGAGGGAGAGAAACATCATGTGAGAGTGTAACATCCATCCACTGACTCCTGCATGCCCCCTACCAGGGATCAAGAACAAAATCCAGGCATATGCCCTGAACTGGACTCGAATAGGCAACCTGTCGGTGCACATCTAGCCAACTGAGCCATACCAGCCAGGGCCAGTCTAATGTGGTTTTCCAATCTAATCCTGTATTTTTATTTTTGTGGAAGACATTATTGTAGGTGTCTGTGCTGCCCACAGAATGTCTGGGTGGGGCAGCTCAGCCGCCGCCTGCCAGACCTGCAGTGCAGCAGCAGGAGTATTCTGATTGTAGCAGCTCAGAAATCCCAAAGAGCAGCTTCCTCCCACAGATCTCTTCACCATTACTACAGTGCCTTTGACTATTTCTGTTATCTTATGCAGGGGGGAAATTGGTTAACTGTTTGTTTGTTTTTCATTTAAATATGAAGTTTGTGAAAAACATGAGAAATAAAAACCATCATTTATCAAAGGTGAGTCTTAAAAACAGCTTTTGAGATTCCATTTGCATCAATGTATTAGGGATTAAGTTATATTCGAATTGACTGGTAAAGAAATCCTACTCAAAATCTTATTTTGTAGGCAGGGAGACTAATCTGAATTAGTAAAAAGTCTAAATTATAATGTGTGTGTTTTAAGAAATACCTTTATTTTACTTTCAACAATGAAGTGTTTTATGTGAGTTTCTTCTTTCATGTATGGAATTATTAACACCAGTTCAGTATAAATATTGTAGGTAAGTTCTTAAAAAACCTGTTTTCATTTTAAAGTGGTTAAATTTTTAGGTATTAATTTGTTTGGCAGAACTCTTCTTCACATCTAGGTAAACTTCAGCCTGAGCTAGTTCAACAGAGCATAATTTCTAAATTACTGAAACCTCAATGATTTTTACTATAAATTCAAATGGAAAAACTAAGCATCTAGTCACAGACAAATATTGATTTTCTACTTAACTTTAAGGAAGAGGTTTTTTTTTAATTTTTTCCTTTCAGGTTGGAGAAAAGTTTACCACCTGACTTACACTGATCCCTTTGATGTGTTCTGGAAGGAGACAGGCCTTCTACTGAGCAGACAGCTGTGCTTAGTGCACTCCCGACTCCACACTCCCGCCTTGGTTGTGGATATAATATTTTTAATATATTTTCTCAAATAAATGACTGACCAGAACTAAGTCCCAAATGATGATTATCATGTATGTGTCTGAAGATGCTGGCTGCTTTTGGTCAGGCATCTCTGGCCAATTAGCATTGATTGGATCTTCCTGCTATGTTTTTTTCTGCCTCCGTTGCAAATCAGAAACCTGATTTTGTCTTATGCGGGATGGTGGAGATCGATGAAGATGGAACCTGGCAGGCCAGAGCAGGTCTGCTTTGCAAAACATGCTGATTCCTGGGCCCTACTTCCAGAGATTCTGACTCAGCATCAGAATTTCCCAGAATTTCTACTTCTAACCAGTGTCCAGGTAATGCTAATAGGGCAGGTCCGTGGAACACACTTGAGGCCACACTGGCCTAGGCCATTAATCTTGAGGAAACTCAGGTGGTAACAATGAAATCATGTTGCAGAAACAAAACTCACTAGAACAGCGGTTGCCATCCTTTCGGACTTCACGGAGCACCAGTGGTCCCTGGACCACCACCGGTTGGCCACCGCTGCTCCAAAGGTTTCCTTAACATGTCCAGTCTAGCAGAGGGGAGATAAGGCAATCGAGGGTCACCTACTATCCAGCTTGGCTCAGACTGACATGGTTTTAGCACTGAAAGTCTCGTGTCCCAGGAAACCACTCAGTGCCAGGCAAATTGGAAAGTTGGTCACCCTGTAAGGCAGACTAAGCTAGCTTATCATGGCAGCTTTATTAAGCATTGAAGTGATTAGTGTTTCCCTTAAATTTTAAACCCATGGTAGGTTTCAAGACAAGCCACAGAGCATACTGTGAAATGACATGTAACCAAGTGTAATTGAGGCACTGCTGGTTAGAGCTTTTTAGAACCTCTTTGCTCACAAGTTGTGGTAAATCAAAGGTTTCCAAACTTGTCTGCACATTGCAATCACCTGGGGAGCTTAACAAGAAACAAAGAAACAGATGCCTGTGTATACGCCCAAGCCCCATTGTGAATTAATTGGTTTAGGGTGTGGCCTGAGCCCCTGTAGTTTTAAAAGGTCTCCAGATGGTTCTAATCTACAGACAACTCTAGAATGACCCTGGTACACAGTCTCCAAAGGTGGCAGCTGTATATACCTCCCTCTGTCTGCACATGTGCCACCCCATATGAGAGGGTAGGGTCGAGCACTGCCTGTGTGACTTGCTTTGAACAATAAAATTCAAAGAAAGTGAATTCTGGAGCTTTGAGCCCTGGCCACGAGAGAACTGGTAGCTTTGGCTTCCTCTGTCTTGGAATTCAGCCCCCACGGGAGGGGTCAAGTCAGAACATCCCCAGTGAAGAAGCTTCAGTTTGCCTGGGGGAGAGCAAGCCATTGTCTGAAGGAGCAGCGAGGCACGGATTTTTGAGTGAAGGTTTCTTGGACTTTCTAATCCAGCTCAGCTAACAGCTGAATTTGGCCAAGTGAGTACTCCAGCCGGTGCCACCAGGATCGGAATCATGCAGGCAAGCCCTCCATATCTTTGCTTTAAGTCATTTCATTTTGGGCAGTGAGTTATGGAACACTAAACAGCTGAAGTACAAGTGTATATATAAGTGTATTCCTTGTATTGATGGGTAATTACAATATGAAGGGGCATTTTGAAAGGCCCTGTATAAGTGAGGAGTGCTTTTTTTGTTATCTCCAGATCAAAGTACAAAGCTAAATAAAACCCATATCACTGAATATATAAAGGGAAATTATTTTATTAATAAAAGTATTAGTGATAGTGAGCAAAGAGATTTCACTGCTGTCAACAAGTAGCTTCAACATGACTCCTCTCGAATTTTCGAGAAAGCAGAGCCAAGGCAGTGCAGCGGTTCTCAACCTGTGGGTCGTGACCCCTTTGGCGGTTGACCGACCCTTTCACAGGGGTCGCCTAAGACCATCCTGCATATCAGATATTAACATTACGATTCATAACAGTAGCAACATTACAGTTATGAAGTAGCAACGAAAATAATTTTATGGTTGGGTCACAACATGAGGAACTGTATTTAAAGGGCCAGAAGGTTGAGAACCACTGACATAATAGATGCTCAAGAAATATCGGGTGAAGGAAGGGAGAAGGCATGCAAGAGTAGGCCTTCCTTCCCCAGGCTGTTGGCACCGGCTTCCCTCTGGCACCCGGGACCCGGGCTGCTTTGCTCCGGCCACTGCCGCCAGGCACCCAGGACCTGGCTTTGCTCCGGCCCCAGCTTTTTCTGGAAGGATGTCTGGAAGGACGTCCGGAATGATGCTCGGAAGGATGTTCAGTCTAATTAGCATATTACCCTTTTATTATTATAGATGTGCTACCTGGAGTGTAAAGATGATAAGGCCAGAGTAAATGCCATGTGGTGCAGTGTAATGCCATGTATTACCACACTAGCTACTGTTTAACAGGAGCTGGGGGGAGATGCACTGTGTCACTCCACGTGCATTTAGGGCTTTCTCAGAAGGGTTGCAAGGAGGAACTCTACCTTGGGGTAGTTTGTGGGAGAGAAAGAGAAAGAGGAGCTTAGCTTCCCAGCTCCCGCTTATGTCATTTCTTGTTGGTGGAGTTTTACCCTATGGAAAGCTAACTCCACATAACTCTTGGCTCCTCAGTGGCTGCTTGGGAATCGGGCACCATGCCAAACAAGGTTATTTTTCCCAAGTCCAAAGTTGGAGGGGTACTTGTTCATGGGAGAGATGCTGACCAAGAGACAGAGGAGGAAGAGGTTGAGGGAATCTGAGAAGGTGCAGAATGCTATTGTGTGGTTTTTGATCGATTTTTGAAAAAACATTAATTATTTTTTACCAAAACAAACACTATGAGGTAACTTATGTTGATTCTGCTTTTACAACCTATGTCCTGAGGCTGAATTTACCCATTGGTGAAGATTCCCCTTCTGATGTTAGACATGTGCTCAGTATAAATGCAATAGTGGTCTTGACTGGTCTTTTCTTTTCCAGTCATCCCACCAAACACAACACTCGTCCTAGACATTTGCAAAAGTGGTTGCAGCAGCTCTGCCTTCATCTTTGGCTCCACGGGTTTGGTTCTTATTTTACTGTGTTTGCAGTCAGGTCTCTTCTGGCATAGAATGGAGTGTGCATGCTTTATAGCCATTAGAGAGAGGTAGGACATCAATGAGCCATCACTTCTGAGCATCCATCCTTTTTGATGAGCTGTTAACTCTTAACTAGTCAGTCTCTTTTGCAATGGGGAAAGAGATTTCGAGTATAAACATTTTGCCATGTTTAATTATTTCATGAGGCTGGGTTGTTCCTAAATATCAACGCTTTATATGACTGAGGCCATTATATATTGCAATTCAGTCACACCCTGTCTATAGGAGCCATTATGTAAGAGAATCAAAAGTCTATTTAACAAATTGAAGGATTTATTGTTGCCGCATACTTTTTCTGGAAAAAATGTTTTTATTGGTTTCTCAGCAATCTGCTAATGAGATTTTTCCTTTCAATTGTCTTATGTACATAAGCAGTGAAGATTGCCAAGTTGAAAGGGCAGGGGAAAAAATTTTATCTGCAATTGTTTGTCCTGTGGACAGGCAGCGGGACTCCTGTTTCCTATTATCGTGTTGACTGATGGATTATGATGATATTCATAACTGAGGTGAATCCAACCATAAGTTTCCCTTCTCTACTTGGGGCACCAAAGGTGGGGGTGGTGGTCTTCCTCTCATTTTTATAGAAATATTCTAAGTAGTAAGCATAGGGAGACTTTTGTGGCATAGAGCAAGATATAAAGATTTGTGAAACATATCATACTTTTGTTCTTGTACCATGTTGCAACATGGAATGGTCTTTGGAAAAGAAGAGTCCTAAGCTTGTGTCAAGTTTTCTAACGACAATTATTAGGTTCATCTTATTCTCAAATGAAGGAAATTTGACATGCAGGTAATGTCCAGCTGGTCTCCACTTCCTGTGAGGATGGATTTTCTAAATGTTCCTTTAGACCTAACTGTTGCTCTTGAATGGAAGCTATGCTCTGAATGTGGAGATAGAGGTGTTGTTGTATTTCATACTCTTTCTTTATTAAATGAAAGTAATCCAATTCAAACTGGCTCAAGTAAATGAAGGGACTTGGTTGGTTCATGTAAGACAAAGGCAACTGGTATGACCACCAGTGATATTGTAAAGAGTTTTCTTCCTTTTTCTTTTTTTCTCTGTAGTTTTCTTTCTAATGCTTGATCCTTCTTTTGTCCATTATCACTTTGTTTTCAGGCACACTTTTCTCTTATGGCTCTATGACTCAACAGATCTAAGCTTTATCTCTAAAGCTTCATTTTGTTTTAACAAAAAACCTAGAATTGAGTTGAAATGGACAGGTGTGTTCATATTTGCAAGGAATCTGAGAGCAGAAGAGGGGTGTTCCCAGGGGAAATTCAAGATGCTGTACCAGAAAAATGGAGAGGATGCCAGGCTGGCAAGAATAACAAACATCCACTACTGTGGGAATGGGGCTCACTTCCTCCGAGTGTAAGAGATTCAGCTTTGAGAACTCACATGTCTAGTTTTGTCCGTTATCTGAAAATAGACCCAGGTTTAAGGAGTAGACTCACATTAACTGAGCTCAGAAAGACTGATGTATAAACTGAGTATGATTTATTAGTTCACAATGAAAAGGACATTCTGACAACTTCAAATGCCACTGTTGACTGAGCAGTCCATTTTCTCCCCTTACGCAAACCACAAGGAAGCCAGTCATAAACAATTTGCTAATGGGTCACTGGAGGACCTGCCCTGGGAACCAGAGGACTGACATTCCCGGGGACAGAGCAGCATTGTTTTTGGATGGAATATGAGAGTCTCTGTGAAATTTTGATTCTTTGGACGTTTCTTTGGGCCAGAACTTATCAAAGGATAGCTCGAGCTAACTGCATTAAAATCACCAGGAAGCTTGATCAAATGCAGATTTTTGGTCTCACCCAGGCTTGCTGTATTGGATAGTGGGAACCTCTATTTTCAACAAACTCTCCTGGTTTTCCCTTTGTAGTGTGAGAGTTACTCCTCTAAGCTAATTAAACCCTTCAGTTCACACAGTCTTTATTTTAACAGGATATAAATGATTAGATTTCTGCTTAATTATTGAACATTTTGGTTTTGACTACCTATCATAGCTCTCAATTTAAGGTATTTTTAGATTTATTTAAATGATAAAATTCTGATTAGAAAGTAATTATGTAGAAAGTTGGTAAAGAATGGAAAATATAATAAGGGATTTAATTAAACCATCTGTAATTTCATTACCATTTGTTGTCTTTCTCTTTTGTGTGAGGGGATCCATACCCTACACCTCCCACACAGGGGGCTGGGTATATTACATATAGTCTTTGATTCCTGCTTTATTTACTCCAATTTAATTTGAGAGCATCTCTCACCATATTGTTAGTTTTCACTCACATGATAAAATGGCTGTTCTCAAAATTTTCATTCATGTATATACAGACAGAATTTTATTCCCACAGATCGTTAGTCATAGTTTTACCAAGTGTGGAAAAATGAGTGAGATGTATGTTTTACTTTAAAATTAAGCAGATAGAATCACAGATTTATTTTACAAACAAAAACTAACTTTTTCCAGGAGAGAGATTTTGACATATGTTCTTAATAAGGGAATATTTTAACAAAGTCACAGAGGTCATGGTTGATGGTTAATTGCCACAAGATTGTTAAATACAATTAACCTCCTGTTGGCGAAGTTGTTTACAAGTTTAAGTGAAAAAAAACTAAAGTTACATGAAATATTTTAATGAATGTATTTTCCATAACAATTGTACTTATTTTCAAGGCCATTTATCCTTGGAAGATAACTATTAAATTAATTTCTGAATATACATGAAAGATTTTTTCCCCTCTTAGAAGACAGTCCTGGGCAGAAATTCAACTTTGAGCTTATAAGGTATAAAAAAATTAAGGATTTCACAGAAAATTTATGGCCACATAAAATTTTTATGGCTACATAATGGTGTGCAGTCCTACCAGACCCTATTGATTCACTGTTCCAGGTCAGCTGAGCCTGTCATCCTGGGCCTCAGATTCCTGGCTGGAGCTGCCTGACTGTCCCTTCACACGGTGAAAGCCCGGCTGTTGTTGCTTCTGTTGGCACACATTTCAGGGTCCCCCCACACAACACCCACAGACAAGGAGAGATTTTAGAGGCTCCCCCTTTCCTCGTGATGCTGGAGGGGCCAGGTAATGATCTAGAGTTTGGGGGATTTAATGCATAATGAATGGACTTTGACCAAAGAGGGATGAGAGAGGAAGAGCCCATGGATAAACTCCTTGCCTTTCTTCTCATACCTTCGGAATATTTCAATAAGCGAGAGTTTATATAGCCTACGTGGACATGGAGGACTGCACAGCCAAACTTGTCTGTGGTGAAACTATTGCCAGCTCATTTACATACTGTTTTGTTCATGGAAAAATTATGCTCAGAGACTGAGATTGTCTTTGCCCATAATTTATTTAACACAGGTTCACTGTGTGAATTATAAGTCATAATATTTCACAAGCCAGTAGCATGCCGGATAATGTCTCTTAATAAGCCAATAAAGGAATAATATAGTCTGAACCAATGAGAGATTAATTACACTATGGTTCCAGGCAAAGGGGAAATGAAAGAAATAAAATCCAAATTAAGTTGAGGTGTACCTTTCTATCAGTGTTCTTAAGAGAGCCAGTCCTTCCAACGTTCAGCTGGGGCTTAGGTCCCTCGCTGCTGGGCAAGTAGCTAGTGGTCAATGGCACCTGTGTTGGTAGGCAAGGTGGGCAGTCTGAAGATTATCATTCTAGGGATTATTACTCAGCTCGAGCCACTGCCTATGAGGAGTAGCCTCAACAAGTCTCTTCCTGAGACTGCCATACAGTTTAATATCACTACCCACCGAGAGTAACTTGGCCGGAGCAGGCACAAAGGTCTTAAGATCTTAGGAGAGCTATTTAAGTCAGCAAGGAGTAGCCTTGCCCAGACCGAACACTCTCAAGCTGCTGTTCAAACCTCTTGGTTTTTACAGTTTAAAAGTAAACTGTGAAAACCACATGATGGACAGCACTGCAGTTACTATTGTGTCAATGACATAATGGTCCTCTCCACACTGAGAGTCAGGGAAGAAAGCCCTAGCATTCGAACTTCTAAAGAATTTCATCAAAACAAATGGGAGCAATTTTGTCCAAAACAATCTTTCAAAGCATGGATTTGAAATAATAACACTTCACTACACAACAATCTACCCTGTGGTTTCACATTACTTATTTTATTTATACATCCTAAGGACGTATTTCCTTTATAAATCTATGTTCACATATCTATCAATACACCCTGTGATTCTAAGTCACTTACAGTTCAATTACAAACAGTCATATTTTGTGAGTAAATTTCTTTTGACACACTCAAATCAGTACACAAAATATAGTTCCCCTACTTTGCACTCTATAACATGGGATTTCATTTGAATATGTGCTGGTGGTGAGTGGGCATTGTTTTCTTTCAAGTTTCTCAAGATAGGATAATATCTACAACTTTCAGAATTTTGCTGGAAATTTATTGAGCCTTCTTCTTACTGCCCCTATTCTTTTAAAATGAAAAATTATCTTTCCATTTTAAAAAAATTTTTCATTGATTTTTAGTTTCTGTGAGGATCTAAGAAAGGAATTTTTATTGAGCTATAATTGACATGTTATATTAGTTTCAGGTGTACAACATGAGTCAATATTATACTTATTGCAAAATGATCAGCACAATAAATCTAGTTAACATCTGTAACCACAGCGTTACACATTTTTTCTTTTAATGATAACTTTTAAGATTTACTCTATTAGCAACTTTGAAATATTATTAACTATAGTCACCATGCTGTTCATTACATCTCATGACATTTATTTTATAATTGAAAGTCTATATCTTTGACCCCCTTCACCCATTCTTCCCACCCCTCCACCCTGTACCTCTGGCAACCACCAATCTGTTATTTGTATCTATGACTTTGAGTTTTTTAGTTGTTTGCTTTGTTTTTTGTTTTTAGATTTCACATATAAGTGAGATTATATGATATTTGTCTTTCTCTGTCTGACTTATTTCACTTAGCATAATATCCTCAAGGTTTATCCACATGGTCACAAATGGCAAGATTTTCTTCTTTTTTATGGCTGAATAATATTCCATTATATAGAGAGATATATAGATCTCTCTCTCTCTTTCTACCACATTTTGTTTTGCCATTCATCTGTTTATGGTTATTTCCATATCTTGGCTATTGTAAATAATGCTGCGGTACATATATCTTTCTGACTGATGTTTTAATTTCCTTCAGGTAAGAACCCAGAAATGGAATTCCTGGATCATAAATGGAATTATAATTTTCATTTATAATTTTTTGAGGACTCTTCATAGTGTTTTCCATAGTGGCTGCACCAATTTACATTCCCATTAACAGTGCACATGGTTCCCTTTTCTCCACATCCTCACCATCACTTGTTATTTCTTGTCGTTTTTATAATGGTCATTCTATCAGGTGTGAGGTGATATCTCATTGTGGTTTTGATTTGCATTTCCTGGGTGATTAGTGATGTTGAGTACCCTTTCATGTACCTGTTGGCTATCTGTATGTCCTATTTGGGAAAATGTAGGAATTTAAAACTAATTAGCAAAACTAGGTAAAATTAATTTGCTCTAAAATTGGCTTCTGAATTGATGGGATCTGTCTTGAGAGTAGGCATGCTTTACAAAAATCTTTCTCTTACCTTATTGTCTAAAAGTTCATCAGTAGAATTAATCTCTCATGAATTTTAAAAGCTGTGGTGTGTGTGAGGGGGAGAAGGAGAGCAGGAGATTTTTAAGTAGCTTATTAAAATGAAAACTTCTGAAAGGAGACAAATGCCATGAGTTGTTATTCAAAAACACCAACAAAAATATCTTCACTATTTATGTAGTTAAAATGGAGAGGAAAACACCAAGAACAGAATTTGAAAGGATAAACAGATCAGAGGGCAAACTTTGCTCATTTCAGATTTGTTGAGGAGCAGTGTTTGTGGGTTTTTAAAGAAAAACATTAGGGGCAATGATACTGCCCATGTTTTCAGCCCCTCTTCACAAGGCTCCAGCTCAGTGTTGAGAAGCAAGCTTCCTTTGAAGTATTGTCTAAGTGAAAGGCTGGTTCTGTGTAAGAGGAACTTGACTCAGAATTTTTTTCAACTCCCAAAGAAATTAATGTCCTCAGAAGGAGTCTGAGGACACTGTCAGAATTAAAAATAACTTGGTGACAATTTAACAATGGAAAGAAGGAAGTCAGGCACTTTTAAACCTTCTTCTGAGAAGACAGATTCCATGAAAATTAAAAGTGATTCATTGGAGGTTGTTTAAAATGGGAAATTCACCTTAATTTTGAAAATGAAGTTCTTGAACTGTACTCCTTGCAAAAGTTGCTGGTTTACTAGTACTTCCCACCGAACCACAAGATATAAGAAGGCAGGTTTATTTCTTCCTGACTCCCTCTTTCCCTCCCTCCTTCCTGTTTCTATTAAATCTAAACCCTAGCACAGTGCTTAGGGTTTGCAAGGTCCACTGGTAAGAAACTGTTGACTGAAACTGGTATAATGCTCGGTTTACTTGCCAAACACAGGTTGCAGATTAGAAGTGGTATACTTTTCATAGCCATGCAGTTCAGAGATAAGAAAATTCTGCTCGACTGTGATTACTCATGAAATTCTTAAAGATGTAATTGAGGGACTTACCTGAAGGCGTGAGTTCAGAGGGTTAGATTTTGGAAGGGTAAGAATAATATGAGGCACAGAAGCAAATCATCCGTGAGGAATTCCCTACATTTGCATTCCCATGTATAACTTTGGACAGAGTCCCAAAGGTTAAGCAAGGCTGGCAATTTGCAAAATTTACCAATTCCTCTTTGATCTGCAGGCTCACAAATTTCATTTCTCATTGAGAATTTACATGGGACTTACTTTAGTCAGTGGGGCACTGGCAAACATACCTGAAGAAGAATCTTGAAAAATGCTTGCACACTGGCCTTGTGTTTGGTGCTTTGGAGACCCATGTCGCTGGTTCTATGTGAAGAAGCATAGATTAGCTTACTGGGTGATGAAAAGGCACATGGCCCAGTCTACAGACAAAAACAGAGCCACTTAGCTCAAATGGGTGCATGCTTGAGCCCACGGGACACAAATAGGAGGAGCACCCGCTGTATCCAGCTCAAATTGTGAGCTAGAGAGTTGTTTAAAGCCACTAAGTTTGGAATGGTTTGTTATTCTTTAGCCATAGATAGTTAATATCCCAGTAGTGCTGTGTAGCAGTCCCACCCTTTCTTAAATTCCTCTTCCACAGTTCTTAGGGTCCTCAGTGGATATCAATGTTCTTTCTCTGAGACAGAATATTCTTGGCCATGATGCCTCAACCACATTCCTCCTCTTCGCCTCAGGGTCCCTGCGCTGCTGGTGTCTGCGGGCAGTTGTCAGTGCCCAAAGGGGCAGCTCTTTTGCTGATCACCGTGGCGATGACGTTCCTCCTGGCATTTGCCAGAGGTGCCCACGCTGTAACATGCAGTCCAATTCATGTTGGAACCTCTGCTCTATCACAGTTAGGATAAATGAGAGGGATAATTGGGATAAAACCAGCATAGATGTGATTTGAGGGCTGGAGAGACTTTAGGACCATCTATTCCCACATCTTACTTTGCAAAGAAGTTCCTTGCAGAGAGCTTTGTCACTCGCCCAAGCTCCCATGGTATGAATGTCAGATCTGGGACCAAATCTGGAAATTATTTCCATTTTATTCACTTTTGCTTTTCTTATATCATTTAAGATTTTCTAAAAGAGATGTGTAGGTTTTTTTGAAAACTCATTAATAGTGATAAAAAGAAGTCTGGGGTATTGGGGTATGTTGAATTAACCTCTAGGAAATAATTTGATTATAATGGCAGAAAGATGCCTATTTTTCCTTTTAAATTTATATTATTCTACTTAAATGGCTGTTTCATTTAAAAGTGCTTTGGAGATGGAGCTATGGCTTAGGCAGGCCCTGTGGTGTTTGGAGACTTAAGCATCTCCTCCCAGCCAGCCAGAGTCTCAGGAGGCCTGAGAGGTGACCTCTGTGGAAACTTCTGCCACCACCCAGTGGGGACCTGCCTTAGCTCAGACACGGATTCCATCCTGGGGCAAACGTGGTGTGAATGGGGGACCCCAGAACTACACTGACATTTCTCAAGACCTCACGTGGGGGTGAGGCTCAGTGTGGCAGAGAGAGGCCTAGAGTGCGGACACCCACAGTTGCCACCTTGGATCCTAGATTGTGGGGTTCTACTGTACAGAATGGGCAGCTGGGCATATAGGATGCGGGGCACTAAAAATGCTGGGGAAATGCAGGGGCATTTATATTCCAGGCTCAAAAAGGAAAAGGCCTTGCCCTGAATCTCATGGGTCCGTGACTCTCCTGTTCTGCCCATTCCCATCTGGTGACAGGTGGCCTTTATAAGCATTCCCTTTCCTTTTCGCCTTCACTGTGATCATGGCAACTGGCTTTCCTTTCCAGTCCTTGGGAAACCAAAGATGCAGGAGCCGCTGAGGGAGCACAGATCTGTGTTCTCCAGAAGGCTCCATGCCTGCCCAGCACTGGGGCCAGAGGGCAGTCACTCTGACACTCCACACAGAGCAGGTGTGTGAAAACGGGAGAACATTTCTCTGTCTCAGCGAGGAGATGGATGATCAGAGGAGGAGCATGGTGAAGGCCTGCCCCTCTCCTCACCTGCCCACCGTGTGCCCTCGGAAACAGAGATCAGGAGAGACTATTTACTTAGACAAATGTATTTCTTAGGCATATTCTTAAAGTATTCCAAAGCCTTTCTCTCTGAGTATATTCTTTTATCCATGTTACTGGATTAATAGTACTGCTTCAAGTAAACAAAGTGCATATTCCTTAAGGAAAATGACTGGTGCATTTACAGTATAGGTCTGAGGAGACCGTCCATTGCCCAAATGTAGCACAGAAAAACCGGGCTGTCTTGTCATAACATTTCAATTTCAAGCTTCTGATGGGCATTAAAAATGATTAAAAGGGATTTAAAAATAATGAAAAATATCTTAAGGGTTTCGCTTTATACTGGAAATCAAAATTGAGAATCACATCAATGATTTAAGGTAAATTAGAGTATGGAACACACAGGCCCTACAAAGTAATGACCTTGGTCATAACTCGAGAGTGGGGGCTGACTCATCCCTGTTCTGTTGACATGAAAATTAGCGGAGCTTCTTTTTTAATCCTTATTCAAGGATATGTTTGCCGATTTTAGAGAAAGGAAGGGAGACACAGAGAGAGGGAGAGAGAAACATCCATGTGACAGAGAAACATCAATGGGTTGCCTCCTGTAAGCACCCTGACCAGGGACCCAACCCACAACCTGGGTATGTGCCCTAATGAAGAATCGAACCTGCAACCTTTCAGTGTATGGGAGGATGCTCCAACCAACTGAGTCTCCCAGCCAGGGCCAAGAGGAGCTTTGATTCTTGGCTTGATTTCCTCTCCATACACATTAATTCATGTATTCTCAGTGCAGTGCCTATTTTGGGTCATTGCTGAGCTGGACACTAGGAATCTAAGAAGAGAGGACATAATTGAGGCTCCTTCCCTTATGCCCTGTACCTTGATTAGGACCAGTGATGAGTAGATCACCAAAGAGTGTGCAAAATTCTTTGTAAACTCAGTGGAAAGAGAGATCAATTCCTTTGGGAATGGGATTTTCTAGATGAGAAGGTAGTTGGGCCTTACAGGCTTCTAAAAGGTGGAGAGGGATAGATCTTCCATAGAAAAGTGTTTGGAGGCTTAGAGGAATATTTAGAAAGTGGTTTGCTTCCTGTTGTGGCTGAAGTATAGGTGGGTAGAGGAAGAGATTGGTGGCAGATGGTTAGGCAAGAAGATGTAGAGTTGGGACATATTGCCAGGGGTTTCAGATTCTGAATCAGGATTTGGACTTGATGCTTCATATCCTGTTACCTCTTCTTGCAGAGTACCTGCTAACATCCTGAGCAGACATGGTATTTATCAGAATTATTAGTGAGAAAAAATGTCATTTTTGTGTGTGTATGTCTATCAACCTTATTATCTAACATTAGAAATTTACTCAGAAGTTCCCTTTGCAGGGTGGAGATTTGGGTTAGGAGTTGACTTTTATTGCCCAAGTATACTCAGACCACCTTACTAGCCCTAGCCTCAAACATACACAAACCCCTAATAGCCTGTATACAAACCTTTGCAGAAGCATCCACTCACTAGGTTTCTGAGTGAGGTCAAGGACACTCTCTATTAAGTTAATTTCCATTTCAAAATTAAGGGGAAATATTTTAAGGATTTTTGCATTTCATGCAATCCAGCAGAATTTTAAATTTATTCTAATACAAACTTCGAATCCAACATAAGTCATTCAAAAACTTGACAAGTGGTGAATATAATATAGCACTGTTAGCCATGATAAAATACAAATCAATTACTCTGTTAGTGAGATATAAAATGTAATCAGAATCATGTTAAACTCTTTCTTAATTAAACAGCGCAGCATAGTGGAAATAGTTTGGACTTTGGAGTAGGACAAACCCAGGCTCAAATGATAGCTCTTCTCCTTTCTAGCTTTCCCAAGCTCAGCAAGTTATTTTTTCCAAGTCTCAGCTGCCTCAGTTATACAATAGGGATAACAATAGTTAGCATATTGAGTCACTCAGGAACAACTAGCATATAGTTGTCTTTGTTTAATCCAGTCTGTAATGACCATAGACCATCCACTCCATGAGGCCAAATGGCACGTTTGGTTTTGCTTACCACATTGTCTGCCATATAGTAGGCTCTCAGTATTTACTGGAGGGAGGGTTTAAAAATATATATATGTCTTATTAATTTCAGAGAGAAAAGGAGAGGGAGAGATAGAAACATCAATGATGAGAAAGAATCATTGATTGGCTGCCTCCTGCATGCCCCCCACTGGGGATGGGGCCTGAAACCTGGGCATGTGCCCTGACCTGGAATCAAACTATGACCTCCTGGTTCATAGTCGATGTTCAACCACTGAGCCACACCAGTTGGGCGGAGGGAGGGATCATCTATGAAGCAGTTCTCAAATATTTCTTGCCACAGCCATAAGGTCTAAGTGGAAAATCAATAAGCAATAGTTATGTAATGACAGAGACAGACAGTTAAATAGTTATTTGATGGTGGGGAAGGGGGGTGGGGAGGGAATGAGCAGGTGAGGATAGAAAATTGTATAGCTCAGATAGTCTCAGTCTATTCTCTCCTATAATGCATATCTGCATTTCCAACAGGCTCACCTTGCTCTCCTGAGTTTCTTTGTTTGGAATTTACCTATTTTATATTTTAAAAAAACCTGAAAGGAAAGAACCCTAGTCCATTCACATTCAGTTGCTATTGTTTGGAAGTGGGAAGAGATGAGATATCTGCCACCGGGAGCATCTCTCCTAAAGACAGAGGCAGGAAATGAGCCAGATGCTGGTCTCTCCTCCAGGCTCTTTTCCACATGCCAGATTCCAAGCCATAATATTCTCCTGAATGGTCATGGATGAGAAAATTGAAAGTTGGAGAGATAAAGCAACTTGATTAAGGCCACACATTTAACAAACAGCACAACTTGTTGCATATTTATATTCTGATTTTGCTATCAAGAGGATTCTAGCCACACAAAAAGAGTTGTGAACTTTTTTCTTTTCATCTATTTCTGAAAGAATTTGCATAAGATCTTCTATGTATGCTTGATACATGGACGCCATCCGGGCCTGGGGATATCTGTGTGGGAAGGTTTTTATTTAAACATTAAATTTCTTTAATAGACATGGGACTATTTAGATTATCAGTTTCTTTTGTGTAAGTTTTGAATCTTTCATGGAATCTGCTTACTTTATCTATTTTGACAAATATATTGATATAAAATTATTTGTAACTAGAGGCCCAGCGCATGATTAAATCGTGCACGTGTAGGGTCCCCTAGGCCTAGCCTGCCATCAGGGCCTTGTCTGCTGCCCTGCGACGCCTCGCACAGTCCTCAGACACTGCTGACACCTTGCATGCTCCTGGAACACTGCTGGCATCCCACTTGTTGTGAGAGCCGCTGCTCATTTGGTCGTGACGCCGTTACAGTGTTAAGACCACAGGCTTTTTATGATATAGATATGGTCCCCTTGATTCTGTAGGATCCATAGCAATGTCTCCTCTTTTATTTTTGATCAGTCTATCTAGAGGTTTCTTTTGTAAGGACCCAACCCAAATACTCAGGAGGATGAGTGTTTTTTTATTTGCATGGAATTTCATCTGAGTTTGCAAAGTCCCATTTTCCTGAAACCAGTCCTAGAAGAGGTGTATTGGGGATTTAGCAGAACTAGAAGCAAACCAGTGTCCAGAGTTTCTGTTCCATTGTGGAGTTGCATCCAGTACAGCATTAGTCCATTAGTCCATTGTGTGTGGGGTCCACATGGCTGTGGACCATGTGGCCTGCAACAAGAGGAGAGAGAGAGAGAGAGAGAGAGAGAGAGAGAGAGAGAGAGAGAACGAACATGAGAGAACATGAGAGAACACGAGAGAACACGAGAGAACGAGAGAGAACTTTTTTGTTCAGGAGTTTTTAAGTATCTCAAATCTTCCCATGCTTGCAGTGGCAATGCCTATTCAGGTCAATGACCTATTCCCAGGTGTGACTGGCACATAAGTACCTTCCCTACGTCACCGTCAACTGCCCCTTCCCCCAGGATCTGTGGGGAACAGACCAGTGCTTTGCAGCTTCCTAACAAAGCTGCATAAATGGCATGCCTATATTATCTGGCCTTCCCTTTGCTCCTTTCCTGTTATTAATAACTGGGTTTATTACAACTGTATCAGTATGTCTTAGAGTGCTATATAAGTTGATGGGTGAGGATTTAGAAAAGTCTGTACAGTGGTCAAGAAGACTTAAGTGGTAGAGAAAAATCAGGATATTTTTATTCTCTTAAGGTTTTTTTCTATGGCACACTCAGATATCATAACAAAAATACATCAATGCATATATGACCTGAGGTGAAAAGGCTAGTTTTGTTGCTTTGCAGAGAACAGACATGAATAATTACCTCAAATTGGAAGGCTGGATAAAATCTTCACAAGTTTATGTGTCCTACAGGGATGACTGCATCCATAACCATTACTGTATATTTGTGCCTCCTCTTATTAGATTTCTTCAGTGGGGAATGTATATACTTTATCATATTCTTTTCCACCTTCTCTCAGAGGGAATTCTTCCCTTAGTCAAACCTGAACAAGTATTGTGATACTTCAGACCCAAGTCTCAAGATGTATTGAGAACCAGAAACCCATCACCATAGTAAGGCACTGTGACAAAATCTAAACCAGTGGTTCTCAACCTGTGGGTCGTGACCCCTTTTGCGGTTGAACGACCCTTTCACAGGGGTCGCCTAAGACCATCCTGCATATCAGATATTTACATTATGATTCATAACAGTAGCAACATTACAGTTATGAAGTAGCAACGAAAATAATTTTATGGTTGGGTCACAACATGATGAACTGTATTTAAAGGGCTAGAAGGTTGAGAACCACTGACTAAACACTGTCTCATAATATTTTTTCTAGTTATGTTACCCTTAGTATATCTTTATAGTTTCTGAATATAGATATAGTACATTTACAAATTGAATAAGGAACATATAAATAGAGTTTTTCACACTATTTTCATCCTTATAGTACCATCCTGAGAAAGATTTTGTAGAGGTCTGCGATACCTCTAGTTTTCTCTGCTTGGTGCTTTTTCCTGTTTCCTTTCTTCTGATACCAATAACTGCCTTCCACTTCCTTAGGGGAATCCCTGCCCTGCTCACATGGTTCCAGTTAATGACAGTCCCCTGCTTCCCTCTTGTGACAGATCCTGGTCAGTCATAATGACCACCCCCATCGTCTTATTCACAGTGAAAGGTTCAGAAATTGCATGTGACTCCAGCGGACCCTATAAAAGTTCTCCCTGGCACTTTCCTACTGAAATTGATGTAGAGAAAAATGCTCTCTTGCTTTTGGGGTCTTGCTACTAGATGGATATACATTTGGAGTTGCTTTGAAAATCCAAGTTGTCTAGAGTAGGATAGAACGAGGTCAAAATGTTGAGGTGAGCCTAAATGAAATAAAAAGATAAAAATTACTCAGTGGCTTGAAGCCCTGGATCCAGCCATGTTTGAACTGCATTTTATGAGCAAATCCTGAATTTCTTTTCCCTTAAGATAGTTTAAATGTGTGTCTTAGGTTCTTCAGGCTTCTATGACAAAGTACCACCGATGGGGTGGCTTGTAAACAACAGAAATCTATTTCTCACAGTTCTGGCGGCTGGAAAACTGAAATGAGGGTGCCAGCATGGCCGAATTCTGGTGACAACCCTGTTCCAGGCTGCAGACTGCTGACTTCTTATTGTACAGACTCATAGCAGAGAGCAGGGGGAAGAAGCAGGCTCTGCTGACTCTGCTAAGGGCACTATATCATACCTGAGGGCTCCACCAAAATGACCTCATCTAACCATAAATTATCTCCCAGAGGCCCCACCTCCTAATACCACCACACTGGAGAGCAAGGTTTCAACCTATGAACTTGGGGAGGATACAAACGTTCAATCCCTAACAGTGGATTTTTATCACTTGCAACCTAAAGAGTTTACCTTATTATAGATATTTTTGCCTCATTTTACAGATGAAAAACAGAGGTATTGTGAGGTTAAGTAACCAGTCTATATCCGTATATAACGGGGAGGCTTGAATAAATCAAGTTCTTATTTCAACTAATCATTCTGTCTGAGATTATCATGCTGCTCAATAATAAGCATCTTGTAGTGTTTTGGATGGGTTTTTTTTTTTAGTTGTTTTGTCTTTTTTGTGGCTGAACTTTTTCCTTCCCTGAAGAGAGCCTGCTGAACTGACTGTAAGCTTTTCTGCTCACACCCTAGCAGGTGGGCCATATCTGTGTGGCTGCCTGGCTCCATTGTGACACTCTTTGCTTCCCCAGCTTCCTCAATTCCCATGCTCCAGATCTTCCTCTCAAAATAGGTGATCACATCTATCAGGCCTGAGGTATTTGAAATCTGCTTCTGAAGATGACTGGGATGGATTCAAGCTGACCATTTACCTTAGAATGGGTTTGCCCTATTGCAGAGTTTTTCCAAAGGTACCCCAGAGTGGACAGGCGAAGGTGGAAGAAAGGATTCTCCTATTGGTTTCAACATGTACTGGCTGCCTTACCTGTCCCTAGACAGCCCCCTGTCGTCCTGTGATCCCAAAAGACAGAACAAAATGGGCTTAGAATTGAGAAAAAAACACTTCTACATTTTTTTGAGTCAGAAAAGGAACAAGAAATGTGATTCCTTAAAGGTTAAGTAGAGTAACATGTCACAATTCAGCTTGCTGGAGAAAGAGCTGCTCCACAGTGAATTTTAAGGAAATACTTTAAGCACCAAAAATTTTATAAAGAACATATTTTGACCATTATAAGATTGACATCTTTCTAAGATTTTTGCATACCCTCTTGCTTTGCTCTCTGAATTTAAACTCTTTCCTTAGAGTTCTGGGGGCCTCATTGTTGATTATTTCTGATGACCACACTATGGACTACTCTGTGCTTTTTAAAATAATTCAATTCTTCTTTCTTTCATATTAATATTTCTGTGTATTTTTAAATGCTAATATTCTCTCCAACTATTCCTTCTTATGGCTGTTAAAATGTCCTTTGTTGTTGCTTTAAATCTTCTGTCAGATTTTATACATCTTCTGTACGAGATTTCTCCAGTTTTCTCTTGAGGAGTAGAGCGTGAAGAATTTGTGGCAGCATTTTATCTCTGGCCACATACACATCTCTTCATTTACCTCTCTGTCTCAAGGCAGGCTTGGACACAAAGCACCTCGGGTCCCAGGGAGAGAAAGAAAGCAGAACTTGGCCAGAGACCTACTCAGTAACTGGCATTTTGCTGACCACTTAAGGGTTTTGGCTCTTTGCCTTATCTCATTTAAACCACACAACAAGGCATACCGCAGGTTGTGCCAGGTAATGTGCTAGAAGCTTTACCCAGATTCACTCACTTAGTGCTCAAAACTCCCTGTGCACCTCGAAAGAGGGAGGTTAATTGGAAAGTGAAACAAAGCATAAACTTTGACCTCAGTGCACTAGGTCCTGGGGCAGATTTGGCAACATGATGGAATTACAAGTTCTATCCTAGAGGGTTCTCATTAACAAGTTCAGTTTCCCAGGGTCACAAAGCAAGTGGCAGAAATGAAATTCAATTCTGATTATTTAAAGTGCTGAGCACATATTATCAAGGCAGCAATCTATTCCAGTACAGGCGTCCATGGTTTGGAGTTAAAAGGAGGTTAAGCAGAGAATGAACACAATCAGGATTTACAAGCTGTGTTACATAATAAAATCAGAATAAGGACTTGCATTGTGTAGTTGGTAAAGAGACTTATAATCAAGTTATGGAATGATAGCCCACACCTCTCAGGGTCATTCCATCAGGTATCATTCCTCTTCCTGCTCCCTCTGTCAATGGTTATTGTTCAGAATTCAGACCTGGACTTTCAGACCTTACTCATCTCCTCCTGGTGTGGGTAGTACCACTATGGCCTCAAGACAGTCCTTCTCTCCCTCCAGGTACGGCCAAGCTCTGCCCCTTCCCACCGACCTTCTCCTTTGACTCCCTCTACATCCTTACCTCACCCCCGGTTCTCCTGAGGGCTTAGGCTTCTATCACAAAAGCCAGGAAGCCCTTGTAGGCTATTTCTGTGGAGTCTGTGCAAACCTATACCAGGAATGGCGAGAATATGATAGGCTCTGTACTTGATGGGGAAGGGAACGTGGAAATGGCAGAGAAGAAAGTTTTCCTTTCTATGTAGAAATGTTACTTAGCCTTTCTATTGGACTAACATGCACAGCTCTAGTAGAAGGTGGTGTGGAGGATCCAGAGCCCCACAGGTTTCATTCTTCCACACAGGGAAGTCCCTGAGACTCTGCCTCAGAAACTATAGGGATCTACCAGGCTGATTGAAAACCATAGACACAGAGAAAAAAAATTCTCAAAGATACTAAGCATTCATAGCATTCATTTTAAATCCTTTAGAGCAGTGGTTCTCAACCTTCCTAATGCTGCAACCCTTTAATACAGTTCCTCATGTTGTGGTGACCCCCAACCATAAAATTATTTTTGTTGCTACTTCATAACTGTAATTTTGCTACTGTTATGAATCGTAATGTAAATATCTGATATGCAGGATGTATTTTCATTGTTACAAATTGAACATAATTAAAGCATAGTGATTAATCACAAAAACAATATGTAATTATATATGTGTTTTCTGATGGTCTTAAGGCGACCCCGTGAAAGGGTCGTTCGACCCCCAAAGGGGTTGCAACCCATAGGTTGAGAACTCCTGCTTTAGAGGTTGGCTCAATATAATAGCAACTGAACTAAGCATACTTTCTATACTGTATCCCATGTTATCTTTCCATGACTTTAATAGAACAGGCTCTGCTCTAATTTCCATTCTATGGATGAGGAAACAGATGCATAGAGACCAAGTAACTAGCTCACGGTTACCCAGCAAGTAAGTAGAGGAACAAAGATTTGAACTCAGGTCTGTTTGACACTGTGCCCTGGCAATCACATCTCTTGCTGTAAAGTGGTCCTGAATGTATTAAGTCTAAAGAGGAGACTTAGTCTAAAGGTTAGATTTGATAAAATATTCTTTTGGAAATTATCTTTTAAGAAAGTTTTTTTCCTAGGTGACATTACAAATTAATTAATGGTTCTAACTTGGTTTTTACATTCGGGGATCTGACTATGGTTGGGGAGATAGTTTCAGCAGAATCTAGTCAATTGTAATCTGTTTGGATTATAGACTGTTTGACCTACAAATGAGTTCCAGCATTTAAAAGGAGAATGAAAAGCAGAGTACTGCAATATCTGTGCAAATCCATTAGCACTGCTGGAACACTGGCTGTGTCCTCTATTTGGTGAGTCACAAGTGTCATTAGTATATGTTTAGCATTCATTCATGCTTCATGGATAAAGCAGATAAAGTTTCCCATCTATTTAAAGTACAGGAGTACAAACTACTTGTTTAGAACTTCTGTTTTGCCTTAAGCTCTGAATGTGGCCACTAGCTCCACTGAGGTTCATCCAATGAGTCATTTTTGTCATGCATCCTCCTTCCTTGTTCCTCCTTTTAATTTTCTGCTTACTGGCTTCCAGTGCCCTAGGCTTCCTCCAACCTCCTGTATTAGTTTCTTGTGATGCTGCAACAAATTACCATAAACTTAGTGACTTAAAACAACATGGGCTTATTATCTTGCAATTCTAGAGTTCAGAAATCAAAAAGGAGTTATATAGGGGGGAAATCAAGCTAATGCAGAGCTGGTTCCTTCTAGATTCTCTAGGGGAGACTCTGTTCCTAGCCTTTCTCAGCATCCAGAAGCTATCTTTGTTCCTTGGTTCCTCATCTTTCTCCCTGGCTTCAATACTAGGCCCTCTCTGTCTGACCTTCCTGCCTCCCCCCCCGCTTTTTTTTGAGGACCCGTAGTGATTACATTGGACCCACCTAGGTAATCTCCCATCTCAAGATCTTTAACTTAATCATACCTTCAAAACCCCTTTTACCAGGTAAGGTAACATCCAGAGATTCCAGGAATTAGGAATGTCTGTATTGTTTGGAAGGCATTGTTCAATTTACCATACGTCACTCTTATGCAGGACTTCTCAAAGAAAAGAAAGGTTCCAAGGTTTAATGAACATGACATAAGCAAAGAGATTTGACTTCACTGTTGAATTTCATATTACATTCATTGTCAGACAATGAATTAAGAACTTCACTTCTCAGATAGAATGGTATAATTGGGGCTTTGAATCAATTCACTAATATCCCTCCAAGCTATAAAATTGCATAACTTGACAAATTATTTATATTAAAACTAGAGGCCCAGTGCACAAAAATTTGTGCACTCGGGGGGGCGGGGGAGGGGGGTCCCCCAGCCCGGCCTGTGCCCTCTCGCAGTCTGGGACCCCTCGGGAGATAACGACCTGATGGCTTAGGCCTGCTCCCGGGTGACAGAGGGCAGGCCCAATCCCTAAGTGCAGCCCCTGGTCAGGCTCAGAGCAGGGCCGATTGGGGAGTTGGGGCGCCGCCCCGTCATGCACAGAGCAGGGCGGATCGGGAGGTTGCAATGCCACCCTCAGTCACGCTCAGGGTAGGGCCGATTGGGGGGTTGGGGCACCGCCCCCTGTCACACTCAAGGCAGGGTCGATGGGGAGGTTGCAGCACCACCCCCTGTCACACACAGAGCAGGGCCAATGGCCTCGCTGCTGAAAACATAGATACAATGTTGCGGTCCGAGCCCGGCTGAATGGAAGCCCTTTTCTGGGGTTTTGTTTAGCTTCTTATTTGCAACATAGTATATAGTTGCTTAGAGTTGCAACTGAGAGGCTGGCAAGTTAGGCGGGGAACGTTGGAGTCTGCAGCAAGCAAGCCTCGTGCTCGCTTCAGTGCCTGGCTGCTGGCCGCCATCTTGGCTGACAGTTAATTTGCATATACTCACTGATTAGCCAATGAAAAGGGTAGCGGTCGTACGCTAATTACCATGTTTCTCTTTTATTAGTGTAGATATAAATGACTTGAAGCCATTTTACTGTGGTTTCAGCTTTTCTCTAAAGGATTGACTTTATTCTGAAAATAATGGTTCATCAAATTTGATGTGAGAAGTATTATCTTTAAGCAAAGAAACTTATTCAGAGCTACTGGAATCATGCCACATAGGCAACCAAGCTCTTCAATATTAAGGTCTGTTCAACTTGAGGCCAGTCACATACATCCATATGCAGGCCAGGTTTTTCAAAGTATGGCCCATGGATCTCTGCAGTTGTATCATCTGGGACACTAATTTATTAAAAATGGACAGTTCTGGGCCCCAGCTCAGTATGGTATAATGGGTGATAGTTGGCATATAATGAATGACTCAAAGTTAATCACTGGAACAAAAAGTTTGAGAATCACTGAAAAGTAAACAAATTTTTGGTAACAACTTATAGCATTATAAAAATCATAAATTGTTAGACTAAAAATGTTTGTTCTACTTCCTTTTCCCACCACTGTCTTTATTTTACAGATAAGAAAACTAAGGCATAGAGGGGTGAAATTTCTTGCCCAAGTCCAACAACTACTTAAGACAGAGTTAAGACTGCACATTGAGTCTTCTGACTTCCTATTTAGAGCTCATTGACAGTAGCCATTAAAGTCTTTCTTCTGGAAAAGTAATTTTTGACCAGATTATAGTACTTTTCTGTCAACATAGTAGCTTCTACCTTTGAAATGACACCTTATGACCATAGATATCATCATTTTCTAGTTGACTTGCATCATTGATGTGAGGATCACAAAAAAAGGTTTCTTTTAAATAACATATTTAAAGAAAATTTGATTTATATAACATTAAAACCAATACTCAAATAGGTCATTAAATATATTTGTGCTTTTAAATATAAAATATCATGCCTGAAATGTGCTCCTGTGTATTAACTCCATAAGAATATGAGATACCCTATGTACTACTTCACAGATTACAATCTATCATTTTATGTTTATTTCTAACTTAAACATCTCTATAAATCTCAATATTATGGACCATAAATAAATGATCTAGAAGCAGTGGATGAAAACAGGTAGAAAGGAATGCAACATCACAGAATGTAATTTTAATGCAAATTTGACTCTTGAACCATGTTAATGTTTTACATATTCTAAAAGGAAAGTTGAATTTAAGAGGATGGAGAAACCACAAAAGTAAAATGACATCAACTTTATAACAACAACAACAACAAAATAGCCCAAGTAACTTTTATATGTGGTTCTCTGACTTTATCCCTTTGGTGTGATATATTCTAAGAGCAAAATGAATTCCAGATGAATATTAACTTTGTAAGTTTGTTAGGGCTGGTATGAATGTATTCTCAAATTTTGTATTTATAAGATTAATCAAAGAACTAACTATATTGTTCTTGAAACCAGTATTCTCACTGTGGAGGAGAAAAAATAAAATACGGAATGATAAATGAGAGGGAAGTCTCTCCTTAGATGTATGAATACAATGTATGTATGTTGCTCATGTGTGTATCTATGTGTTTTGTGCACCTAAAGGGCATAGAAGCAATGAACCCTTGGTGGCATTGAGATACCTAGAGCCCAGATTTTGGTTTCTAAATGGAAGGGACTGGGGCTCTTTGCAGAAATTTTGGATTTTGGGTGTGTAAACTAAGCCTAAATTATTTTGTTATATCAGAAAGTAGGAAGTGCTCCAAAACTGGTATGGAAATGTCAAGGTTCAGGAAAGCACTCCCACCGTGAAAACTTGTATAATTTAAATATTGAAAGAATACTTTCAATAAAAAATGTTAAAAACAATATCAAAGAACCCACAAGTCAACAGCGATACACAATTTTACATCTATACATAATTATAAATATATCAACCTTGTAGATAGTTTTTGACATGTATTTATTGTATATACAGGCACATATATCTTACATTAAGTTCTTCAATAAATGTCTTTCACTGTTACTATTGCTATAACTTGTATTTTATATGATTGTATATTAAAACTGAGTATGCCTATAAATATGAAACTGAATATTATGTCGTTAGTTTGGCAGTTTTTGTAATTTATACTGAGATCTAGTTTGTAAATTTTATGAATAGCCACAGAATTTTAGAATTAGGGAAAATTTTAGGGAATATTTGGTTTAGTATTCATTCATCTCACAAATAGTAGTTTTTATTAAGACTTATAGGACAATTATACAAGACCTGGTACAGGCTGCATACTATGCATCCCTAGGGGGCGCCATTTACTTAATGGTTTATGCAATGGCACAAAATGTGATGCAATTAATTGCAACACCCTGGTTCCTGGAGATCAAACAATGGAAAAGGCAAGACAGTCCAGACTTCTGAAACTTTTCAGTCTAGAGAAGAAAAATACACATACAAATAAGCAATACCCAAGTGATAAAAGCGACATGACAGGTTTCTATGGGAGCTCATAGAAGAAGCCCCTATCACAGAAGAGGAGTTTGACAGGAGACTTCCTGAGAAAATGTTACAGCGTGCTGAGATCTGAATGAAAAAGACAGGCTGGAGAAAGCAAAGGAAAGGGAGAGAGATGGAGGAGGAATGTTCAGGCTGACTTAACTGCAAGCTCTTGAAGATGAAGAGAGAGGATGGTGCTAAGGGAGTGGAAATAGCCCTGCTGCAGGAGCAAAGAAATGCTCAGGAAGCCAGCAGCTGCTGAGAGTCACCTACACTACCTTCTCCTTGGATTCATTAATGAACACATTAAATTACAACAGTTTTATTCATCACAAGTACAATTATACACCCTTGGCAATGTTCTGTCAGCAATGATGCTACAGTGTAATCTCAGATAAATCCTCACTCTAGACTAGAGCTTGTCAGTTCCAGAGGGCGGCAACCATGTCCTGCTCATCTTAACAAAGCAGAATCCTTATTGTTTGCTCACAGTTCATCTTTAAAGATGTGCTGGTTGTTGAGTTGTTGAGGCCGCTATTAATAAAAATTACAGAAATATAAATAATTATTACAGAAAGATGTTTGACCTGATATGAGATATTTGCATATTCAACAGCTAAAAGCAAAAACAAAGAAGCTAAAAGCAAAAGCATATCAACTTCTCTGACAGCGTTCTGTTTGCTAGTTCCATTTGCTTCTGATATGTTTCCTGTTAGCAGTCATCTGTAAATCAAGTCACCTCTAAGTCAAACAAAATTGAATTGATAAAATGATATGAGTCAATCTTAAGAGAGCCTTAAAAAAATCAAAATACATTATGTTCCTATTTTTAACAGTGTTTATGTAACACTGCTTTCATCTAATCAGATTATTATGTAATTTTATTTTAAATATATTTTACATTACTTTTTACCGTCAAAATACTAGGGTAACTTTTTGCTAATGGAATATCATATTTACTTTCTTTCTTTTTTTTAAATTAGGTTCTTGAAATTTGTAGGGATTTAAGTTAGTCCTGAAAGAAGTTCATAAAAGCCTTAGTCCTCAGTCCTCAGCTGAGTTAGTTAAAAGCAGAACTTGTAATGTTCATTTACCATTTTTTGTTATGGTTTTTCTAAGATATTTTATATTATTTTTGTCAGTCAGATGTGATCATCTATTATTTTCCAAAGTTGTTCCTATGGGTAAAGTATATTCTATGTTTTTCTTTCCAACTGATTATTATACTGAAATATATTGTTATTTCCAATATGTTCCCCCAACATTTTACTATAAAAAATAAATTGTCCTATGCTTCTACCCAGTTGATTGTGCTGATTATCTTCTGGGCAGTGGGAAATAGTTTAAGCTTTAGGCATTTATAATTTTAATAACTAGTGAACTTAGTCATTTATTGCTTCATTAGAGGCCCGGTGCACAAAAATTTGTGCACTCGGGGCGGGGGGGGGCCCCCGCCCCGCCCCTGCCCTCCCCGAAAAATTAATCATTTTAAGCTTAATAGTGCAATTATAAAATACAGGAGTAAACTTCTCTTTGAGGCAAGGTGGTGGATGGTGGAAATCTTGGATATTCTAGGTCTTTTGCTTTCACATGTAAATTCTAGAATCAGCTTGTTGATATCTACAAAATAGCTTGCTGTTGTATTGACTGCTTTCTGTTGAATCTATTGATCAGTTTTGGAGAAATTAACATCTTAATAATATTAAGTCTTCCAACATGAACATGGAACATTTATTTAGATCCTCTTTGATTTCTTTTATCAGTATTTTGTGTTTTCTATGTACAATCTTATACATATTTTGTTAACCCCAAAATGTCTTGGGAGTTAATTGGAAACCGAATAGGAACCAATCCTATCTAGATTTCTTTTCCCACATTTGAAAGACAAATTTGTGCTAAAAATATTTCATGTTCTATTTTTATTTAATAATGCTATGCACACATAAATACTGGAAGCAACACTTAGTCTCAGGGATTTCATTGAAACTGGCGGCAACTATGCTGAGCTGGAAAGGAAGTGCCCACAGAAATTGACAGTAGCCATTTTTCTCAAGATAAGGGTGAGATTTGGTCTTTTTTATTCCAAGAATAATTAAAAATCTTAATTTTTCTATGTGAGATATTCCTCTTTTTGGATGTTGGTAATTAGTTAAAACAAACAAGCACGTTGAGTTGAATACAGGGAGGCAAACAATAAATTTGGTGACTGTTAGAATTCCATAGGCCACTAGTTTGTGATCTTTTACTATTTATAAAATAGGGAAATAGAGGCCCAAATAAGGTAGAATGAGCAATTTACACAGATAATTAAAATCAGGCATATTTATGATTTCCAGATCATAGTGTTTTGTTTTGTTTTAAATTGTCCTAGGCTTCTACCCAGTTGATTGTGCTGATTATCTTCTGGGTAGTGGGAAATAGTTTAAGCTTTAGGCAT
Organism: Myotis brandtii; assembly: GCF_000412655.1. Taxonomy (NCBI): domain Eukaryota; kingdom Metazoa; phylum Chordata; class Mammalia; order Chiroptera; family Vespertilionidae; genus Myotis; species Myotis brandtii. The sequence goes on from NW_005358650.1 coordinate 8,984,775, forward strand.
TTGTAATTGTAATAACTAGTGAACTTTGTCATTTATTGCTTCATAACATATTACCACAAATTTAGTGGTTTAAAATATATTCATTTATTATCTCACTTTCTGTTGGTCAGGAATCTTGGCACAGATTAGCTCTATGGGTCTCTCACAGGGTTCAGTGACGGTGTGACCAGGGCTGGAGTCCCACCTGCTGCTTGACTGGGGAAGGATCAGCTTCAGAGCTCCCGTGGTTGTTGGCAGGATTCTGTTCCTTGTGGGTTGTTGGAATGACCGCCTCAGTTCCTTGCTGATTTTTGGCCAAAGTCTTCCCTGAGTTCTTTGCCATTTAGGCTACTTTCTTGGTCAATGCCAGCAATTCAGAAAGTCTTC